>NW_024354875.1:23482533-23850033 GCF_902729225.1 Pteropus medius
AATATATATTAAAAATACTACTGTGAAATATTTATATAGGTAGTTCTTTTTCAGATTTCATTGGACTAAGGGCTTTTCTACTAAAATATTTCTAAAATCCCTCTGCTGGGGTCATTCTATTACAAATGTGGAGATACTAAGCCCATCAACCCCTGGAGACTGGGTGGGGCCTGTCACTACCAGCACTGAGCTGCCTTGCCAATGGAGGATATACCAATCTATTCTAATCTAATCTAATCTAATCTAATCTAACCTGACCTAATTTAATTTAACTTAACCTAACCTAACCTAACCCAACCCAACACAAACACTATTCTCTTCTATGTGTGCCATGACAAAATTTGGGGGCTCTATGATAAACAAAAGCACTATAAATCCTTCAGGTAATTCTTCATGAATTTGATTTCTTCCAACAGCTTTGACAAGAGCTGGAAGTGGAGAGGAAAAAGTTAAATTCTTTGGCAAGAAACTGAAGTGCAGACATTCCATACTCGTGATTAAGGGCAGAAGTGAGGATAGAATTTACATTCACTCATGAAAAGTAAAGAGGCAAAAAGAGACAGGTGAGTGTTTCAGGAGACAATGGGATCTATTCCCAAGCCTGCCACCTCTTAATTTTGACTCGAAGAAGGTCATTTAACCTTCTCTGAGCCTCAGCTTTCTCAATTATACCATCAAGGGACTAAATCAGAAGTTCTTAACTGGGATTGAACATCGGAACCTCCTGGAAGCTTTAAAAATTACATAATAATGGCAATAACATTAATACGTGCCAGGAAATGTTCTGAGCACTCTACATGTGTTATCCCATTTAGTTCTCACAAGAATTCTGTGTTGTAGGTACTGTTATTATCTTGATTTTACAGGTAAAAAAAAAAACTGGGGCATGAGGAGGTTGAGAAATTTGCCCAAGCAAGTGGCATAGCCAGGTGGAAGGCTCCAGAGCTTGTGTGCTCTTTAGTAAGTTACATGTTACACTGGTTATCTCTCTGAATCTTCTGACTCAGAATCCACTGAAGGGCCTGGGCATGCAAATTTTAATTCTAATGAGCACTCTTTGTCAACAGCCACTTCACTAGAAGAGGTGTAAAGTTCTGTGATTCAGAGTGGGGATGAAAAAAAGTACTGTAAACTTTTTAATTAAATAAATGCTCAAATTCTTCTGTCTCAAAAACCTGTGTCAAAATTAAATGATTTTGGCTTTTAACAGCTAATTGCATGAGAGCAAACAAAAAAAAGATAATGAATAATGAGGTCATAGGAAAATTTTCAGAAACAAAATGGTATCTAGCCAACTGAGTAGAAGGACTATACAGGGCCATTTAAGCAGATTAACTACTGAAACTAAAGCTATGCCTATAAAGGGGAAATAACAATAACATTTTCATAATTTATGGCTTAGAATTGGGGGTAAAGATGAAGCATTTTGGAAAAACCCTTGGAAAGGATCCACACTCCTATCCAAATGGGATAGCGGCCTAATTTGTTTCTAGTACCACAACTGACTGTCTCTTTGTTTCATCTTTAAAGAGACAGTCCTCATGCTGTCAGAAAGTGGTCTTTGTAAAGCTGGAAATCTAACACTATGTAAATGCTGGTACTCCAAAAATGTTGGTTTTCATACAGGCTCCCTCACTGACATTTCACACTTAATAAAGGCAGGAAAATGCTATGGCATAAAGAGAAAATAAGGAAGACAAGTCCTGGTCCCACAGGCAACTTAGACAAGTTTCAGCCTGGAATGGCCAGGTCAGTGAGTGCATAGATGGCCAGGAGGAGAAAGAGTCCACGTCCCCTGGCAGAATCATGAATTTGGTCAGGTTTGTTTGTGTTATGAGTGTACTTCCTCACTAATTCTAGATAACCCATTCAGGGAAACTCATCCTCCTCTCCTCCCACTCAGTCCCACAGCTCTCTTACAAAACCTCTTCTCAAAAGTCTCCAGTCTAAAGCCAAATGATCCTATCAAGGGAGTTGCAAAGCACTTTATTAAACAAAAAGCAACTTTTTAAAAAGTTTAAATCACCAAAACTGAACTAAAAATTTAAGAAAATAATTTTATATGGAAGGAATATATAAATCTTATAATCATTGGCCACAAGGACTGCATCTACTCAAAGTTTCTAATGTACAGTATTTCAGCTGATGAATAAACATGTTTAATTACTAGCTTCTCTTTTGCACCAAAGATTCACCAGTCTGAAACCGATGCACTGTTTCTTTCCATTTAATAGCCACACCAAAACACACAAACTCATAAAGCAAAGCAGCATTCAATTTGAAGTTTCCTGTGAGTGGGTGAAAATTTCCAGACAAGAATAAAAATAAGCTCTTCTTCCTGATCCCCAAATCTGTTCATGGTACCAAATTCCCAGTTTCCTAGACTAAAAATCTTACACTCATCTTTGAATCATCTTCCTCCTTGGACCCACCCTCTTTTTCACATTCCAGTAAGAGCAAATCCTGAGACAGTATGCATCATCTACCTTTCCAGTGAAGTACAAACCTTCCTCTGAGATTAAAATCTCCCATGATATGGTCCTAGTGAAGACAGACAAGGCAGGCAGCCAACCAAGCTTGTCCTGGCTGCAAACCTAAGCTTCCCCTCCTGAAGACTCATTCAAATGCCAGGCTTTTCCCAATGCCCCCAATCACATGCAGTCACTCCCTATTTTGTAATCTGCATTACACTTTGTATCTCTCACATGACACACCACATTCTGGTCTACATGACGTGTGAAGTTTATTTTCTATATAAGACAAGAACCTCCCTCGAGGGCAGGAAATGTGTCTGGTACTGTGTCTAGCAAAATCAAAGGCATGATGCTTAATAAAAAATGGAATTCACCACTCCTACTTGTTTAATTTCTCCTCAAAAGTGGCTTGCTTTTATGTTTTCATCAAATTTATACTGTAGTAAAATTATAATGCTATTTGTATCTATTATTTTCTAATGCAATGTTGTTTAGATTTATTAAACAGTGATCCTTAAAAAAAATGTTTCTTTTTTATATATGCCCTAACTCTCTCAGGCATCAGGCAAGTGACAATTATATACCTTCTCTGAGTTGTGTAATCTTGGGGAAGCTGCACACGAGACAGCTAACCAGGAGCTGAGTATTATATAAGCAGCTATATTAAAAGGGATTACTTTGTTAGATCAGTTCCTCCTCTATTCTTCTGCCTTTACTTTATTTAGGTTTTTGATTCTGTTGGCTATTCAGGAGTCAAAATGTTGATTCTGTTGGCTATTCAGAAAAGGTAACTTTTCAATCTATCATGAGTGAATATTTCGTTTTTGGGTCCTGGAGAATCGAGTCTTCTTGTACCTTGTGGTAAAGAGAGGAACATGGGTACTGATGAGGGAAGAAGGATGAGGATAATGAACTTGCAATAGGTGTATTTGGAGAGGTAGAAACACAGTGGTTCACAGAGTTTAGGCTCTGGAGTCAGACTGCTATAAGCTCAGGTCCTGGCTCCACCATTACCAGCTGTATTATCCTGAGCAATAAGAAATCTCATTCAACTTCATTTTTAAAATAGGGATGATAATATTGCTCATAAAGTTGTTCTTGGGATTAAATAATGAAACACTTGGCACAGTTATTGGCACACAGTAAGCATTTGACAAACGTTAACTGCTAGGTATTATTCAGGTGTTTACACATTATATTGGAATTTTTCACATACATTTATTATGGAATGAAGATGGGGAAAGATGAAGGAAGAGGTTGTAAATTTTTAGAATTACTGGTAACCCAATAAGGAAATTCTAAGTGAAATCAAGTACAACTGCCAAATAAAAATTTAGAGGCTTTTACTCCCGATACTACCTTCACCTTCGTATAATGGTTAAACACCCCCGAGCTGATGCTGTAGAAATGTGAGGTTCATATAAAGAAACATGGAATGGACATAAAGTAAATTCCATTTGCTCTCACAGAGAAGGAGAAGATGCTCTTTAAAAAATTCTTGTGGTTATGGCTATTATCTTCAGTGCTGGCTTCCCGATGAACTTCTACTAAGGCTAATATTAAAATTAGTTTGCCAACAGCTTGTGCAGTATTTGAACAATGCAGGGCAGGAAGGCTCTTAATCATGCCTGGGGATAACAAGAAGAAATTCTACAGAAAAAGGTCAACTGAAAGTAAGGAGGGGTAGCTAAGTCTCTAAATATCCATGCCTACAAGCAGATTTTACACTGAGGATAAATTAGAAAATAGACATAACCGAGACTTTTCTGCCAAAATACCAAATGCATGCATACAACAGGTACTTGGCAATAATTAATACTTGAAATTTCAACTACTCCTGACAACATCGAAAGTATCTAACCTGTAGTTATTTTACATTTTACTGCAGCATGTATTTGAATTGTGAGTACTCTCAGGCAGAGGGAAGTGAGTCAAGTAGCCAGCAAAGAAGCAGAACCCATCTATCACCTAGGGTCCATATTTCAAGAAGGCTTTGCTCTAATTGTATATCATTAACTCTCAAGAAGGGATTAAATATTGTGTTAATTTCTGAAAACTTCCCACCCCCTAAAAAACTCAACTGACAATTTTAATAATAAAAGTGAAGAGCAAAAAGAGGTCTAAGAATGAGATGGTTCTCTACAGGAAAGTAGGTATTCATGGGGAATTTTTTTGATGCTAAAATTATTTTTGTGAAATTCTGGGATTTCTAAGTCTTTGGACTATATCTTAGTACATCAAAGATCTACTGTACATAAAGTTTCTTACTGTGCCATAATTCTTTCATACTAAGAAATGAAATAAAGCAATTAAATGAACAAGAAAATGATTCAATATGGCTTATCCGAGAGCTGAATAAGGAAAAACTTTAGTTAAATACACTGTTGCTCCTAAAATCTCAAATCTGCTTTGACTTCTATTCTTAGAAAAAAGATCAGAACGATGAGGTATCTTCCTCAGTCTCCGATGCGTCATATTTTACTATGACTACACCTTAATGGAATACTGTCCACGAAGAGAGAGTTAAATTACAACTAGTGACTCAACATTTTGACTCTGGATTAGCATACTTTTTAAAAAGTCTGAAAACTTCACATCTTAGGTCACACATTTAAGTAAAATGCCCAAGTTCCTTGGTCTAAGCCCTCATTGTTATTTATTAATGTGTCATCCTATTATGTTCGCAATATCAGGAAAAGCCAAGTCCCAGAAACTATTGCTATTAGTATTTTATTTATTGAGAATCTTCTAGATCAATGAAGAATGTACTCCTGAGAGGATAAAAATTAGCTGCTTTACAGAACAAAACATTTGGAACTTAAAAAGAAATTCTATTATTTATAATGTAAATAAAATCTATATATGGGCAAGAAGCTATAGTATAGTAAGAGAAAATTTTTCTATGATTAACTGTGTTAAACTAATCATCTTAACTCAATTTCACTTTTGGGGAGGATTAAAAAATAGTACACCAGTATTTTATAAAGAACACTATTTTTAAAAAAAGGCACAGTCTAGGGAAGAACTGTTTTCCACTATTCTACATTTCTGATAAATTTTTCTTTCCTGTCTTTCAAAGAATCTGAGAAAAAAATTCACTAGATATAGTTTTCGGTACTCCTATAAAGCCTAAACCAAATGGCTTTGGAATACAACACAGTTCAATATGCCCAAATCTCAATGATTTGAGATGCAGTCAATACCAATGATTTGAGATGCAGAAAAAATGATCTGTCAGTCCTTCATTGCTGGTATGTGAGAGTTAAATACACACCACTGCCACCCACCACCACCACCACCATCACACTAGGACACTACTTCTACCTGCCTGTAAGACAACACTTGAAGGGTAAATTATATCTTTATAAAAGAGATCATCTCCTTTTATTAGCTTCTAATTTAACCCTACATAAAGTACTTTGGGTTTGTGAAACTCACACACTGATTTTAGAATGACACTGAATGCAGACAATCAAACCTTTGGCCTGTGTCTCTCATGTCGTATAGCTATCTGAATATTCCACTGTAGAATCCACATGGAGTGTGTACACGTGTGTTGTGTCTTTTCTAAAATAAAGGTAGCAACTCTGGGTATACTCAGGCTTCTTGGACTGTCATTTGGGAATATGTGAATGACCTTGGGTCACCTAGCCCTAAATTAAATTCTCTCTTTGATTTGAAAGTGAGAGAACCAGACCTCTTTCAGGTAGAACGATTTTTCCTACTTCATCACAGGATTATAGTTTTGTTCTGATTGTAAGGTCCTCTCATTTCATGTAGTTTCTATAATTTCCAAAGGATTTCATACTTATCTAGGATTTCAGAATACTGGGTTGGGCAAGCCCATTGCTACTTTCAGAATAAACATAGAAGATAACTTCATAACTGGGTAAATATTCATCTTACTAAAATGCCTTCGACTCCCAAATTTTACTTGAAAAGTAGCCTAATCATTCTGGAATGAAAGAGCTGATCATTTTATTCCAGGGTAGAAGAAAAACAACTTTCAGCACACAGAAATTTTAGAGTTATAGAGATAAACAGATGTAAAGAGAAAGAATATAATCATTTCAAGTTGCCCGTTTTCCTAACAGCTGCCCTCACTTTTTTTCCTGCCCTTTCTCTCTCCATTAATATAACTCAAGTTTTCCGTTTATTCAGAGCTAAAACCTTACAGTCATTTTTAATCGTGCGTGAGTCCAGATGTTCCCATCTCCAAGACACCCCTGTGTTCCCAGTGCCTGCTTCCACATTGCCTTCTCCAAGCCAACCTTTCTAGTTTTGTCAGAATTATCATTCTAAGAGAGGGGGGAAAAAAACCTGAATTATGCTTCTCTTGCCCTACAAAGGCTAACTCCTCATCTGTAACTGAAGAATGAACTCCAAACTTTTTAGCTTATTATACAAGGTGCTAACAACATGGCCCCAACCTGCACCCCAAGCCCCAGCCTCGCTTTCCGCTATACCCACACTCTCCATTCTCTAACAATCGCTGAATGACAGCTCTCACAGCAAGACGTGTTCTTTTGTGCTTTCTTACACATCCAAGCACTCTCACACTCTTGGGCCCTTTCTGAGGCCTGGGGGACACTATTATTTCCACCATGCATGAAATCTTGCCTGTTGCTTACGGTCGAGATGTTATCTATTCACTGAAAGCTACCCTGATAACGAAGCCTTCCTCTGACTTTCCACAAACCTCTGCACTGATTATAATATTGATTTTATTCTGTCCTAAATGATGGTTGGTTGTTTATGTCTACCTCTGTTGACCTGTCCTGCTTTTCTGTTTTGCTTTTTAAAGAGCTGTATTATATTCAAAAGAATAAGGAAAACTTGCAGGGAACAGAAAACAAAGGGATAGAAATGAAAATGTATCGAATACTACAATTAGGGAGAAAGATGTTTTTTTTTCAAAAATATTTCCTTTTAATTAGTAACTGGCTATATAGTAGTGTAAGCTAGATTTCATTTCACATTTGTTTTAAAGTGATGTTTTACTGCAGTTAGAAATAAATTAGGTATCTAGTGAATGAAAGGGAAAAAATGGTTGACCGAGATTGGTGTGGAAATGAGAAAGGGTGAGAAAGGGTGAGAAGGGCTGTATAAAGGCTGTAAAACAAAAATACCTTTTTGTTTTAATATCCATAAACTGTTCTTCCTTTAACGTAAGTTGCTGATCCACTGAGTTATCTACTTTCATGTGATGTCACTACCACCATAACCACTAAAGCTACCTAGTCATGGCCAACACAGACTCACACATTTTGCTCCCACTGCAAACCACCAATAACTATGAACCAAGCCTTGTATACAGATATTGTTTTTAAATATTCAGAAAAGATACTTTAGATACAATGAAAGATATTATGTGCAAGAATCACTATTATGACAAAAGTAAATCAGGAGTGGGTCTCAAGAAGTTGAAACTAGTCTTGCAAGTGCCTCCAACTTCCCCCACCAAAAGTCTCAAGGAGGACACTGGCAGTTAATGTTAACATAACCTACTCCTCCGTGGCTTTCTTGACTTTCAAGATCAGAATCAGTTTCTCTCTCTCTCTCTCTTTAGTTTTACATGTAGTTATGTACAATTTAAGTTTATTCTAGTAGTTAGGATTTTGAGGAGCAAAAGCACAGGCACAGGGGAGACAAATATTTGTTCAATGATGACTGTTTTAAGGAGCAGACCAGTTCCCTTCCTCATATAACTTGATTTAAACCTAGTCACAACCTCATGATATAAGCATTATTTCACTCATTTTACAGGCTCTTCATTGAGAATTAGGTACTTGCCTAGCACTGTGGTAGGTAACTCTAGGGTACCAAAAACTTGCCACGCTGTGCACCATGATTTTACAACGTAGGTGAGAAATCTATGAAGATGACATACCACCACAAACATACTCCTAAATAATGTAACAGGCACTTGGAGAATAAAACTGCATGGAAATAAGATGCTGTTGTAAAGTGCTGACAAGGAAAAAGAAATAGGAGAGTACAGTGAGGTCCAAGCAAGAAGGAGGCAGGGTGAGCTTAGACTTGGCCTTGAACAATCAAGAAAGGAAAATGGGGAGGAACCTGGGGTGAGGTCCTGAAAATTTACCCGAGAAGTTTGAATGAGATAAATAAAATGGTAACACAGTCAACAATGTATTTTGACTTGATTTTACAGAAGGGAGAGAATTATGAATGGCGGAAGGTCAAGGGGCAATAGCTCCATCATTTGTTTCCCAGATTATTCCATTTCCTAAACTTGCTGGTTAACTGTACTGATGTGGTTTTGGAGTAGATGACTTTTTAGAAATAGGAAACAAAGTAGCAGCAGCTGGGAGTCGTCATAAGGTCCCAACAAGATTTCTCATACGCACATCACAATTTAGAAGGTAACAAGAGCTGGTCAGCTTCTTTCATTAAATGCTCCTAGAAAATTTATCTCCTGAAAATCCATGTCACCTTACCACCGTAATAACCATTGTCACCTATACCCCTGTCTGGTCTTTGATGTCGCCTCCTTTCATAACCTAAAACTGGAGCTCCCATCCTCTTCTCTTAACTAAACCATGTTGATCTACACTTCTGAGTGTCATGAGATTCTCTCTGACTTGAGGTGAGGCTGCTTTTCCACAATCATCTCTTGTGTCATGACAACATCAGCTTTTTCACCGTCATTTCTTCTAACACTATAGCATCTGTATATTGTACTCCCAGCGCAGGTTTTTAAAAATATTTTCTTGCTTTCCTCTTCAGTTTTCATAATCCTCATGTTATTCCTTCCTTCAGACTTCATTATTCGTATGAAATTGGGACACTATTATATACATTCTTAAGTATCTTTTCACATCTTGCTGTTAGAAAACCCTCTAAAATATCCAAACCCCCTTGAGACCCAAATTACGTGTTTCAAATGTTATCCTTCTGCAATCTATCACTTTCAGGTCAATTTGTAATTACCATGCTAAATTTTTATTTCTAAAACTTTTTTTTAGAGCTATGAATTTATACCTATCCTTTCTGAGAAGTTTCTGATACTCACTTTTCTAAAATCTCTAATTATATCCACTGGGTTTAAAATTTTATGCTCTAGGATGAGTCACTTTCCCATAAGGTTCTCGTCACTTCCATGTCACCAACTAGCTATTTCTTATTGGAAACAATTAAGTCCAAAACAGGAATGCCATTTTTTGCGCGCCCTCTCTCTCTCTCTCTCTCTCCCTTCTAAGACAAAAAATTATCAGCAAGTCAAATCTGGTATTTATTACATGGAATGAAGCTTTCAGCAAATACTGACATAGGGTCCTTTCTTATTCTATATCTTCTCTCTGTATAATACATATCAGAAAAATTAACATTAGAGTTAAAGATCAAATCTGGGCTTTTACAAATAATAGGAGACAGTGAGAGGGCTATTGATAAGAGCAAAGAGAGCAATGTTTACATACATCAAAGAGACCAACGACAAAAAGAGAACAAACTTTCTAGAAAAAAATGATAAAATAATCTTCTACTACATTTGGAATATGATATGATTCAATAAAAAACTGCTGGTTTAATTTCTCAAATGCATATTTACTATATACAAAACATGACACCACTCCCTTATTTTATGGTTATTTAAGTCTATCTTCTTGAAGTTAAAACTCATCTTACGTCATTCAAAACTAGCTGAGGAACAATTTGTCTTTTGAAATCCTTTTCCCTTCTCTTACACCTCAAGAATTTGAGGGTTAGCTTCATTTTTCTGTTTCCTACAAAGTTATATTTTTAGCTCGTTAGACTTTATGGCGCTCTATCTACCTGTAATTATGCCGCAAAAGCAGAAGAAGACGCCAGCAGCAGACAAGATAGCAAAAGGCCTATTTGTGGTCTTGAACAGCTGCAATCGGGCAGGGCGTGCCTGGCAAAGTTCCCTCTGATTCTGGCCAGCCATGACGAACCCTAAGAGCTAGACTTGCTTTCAGAACAGTCCCTAGCACAGGACATTATTTCACTGCCCTGGAAGCAAAGGGTGCAGTCCAAGTACAAGAGGGATGATTAAAAGAGTAACAGGAGAAAAGCACAGGGAGGGTGCGAAGACTGATGGCATTTGGAAGGCTCTCCAGAGCCTGGAGAACCACCACCCACCGTCCCACCCTCCTCTCTAAAAACAAAACAGAGCAAAACCACCACCACCTTCTTAGGGAAGGCCCGATGTTACCTTTAGTTCCAGCTTGGAAATACTGCCCATATAAGTTTTGAAATTTTTTTTTTCTTAAAATAAGAAGTAATATCTCTACCTTACCCTGGGTATCAAAAACAAGATGCTACTAATGAAATGTTTAGAAATGGGAATATTTTTCAGGGAATATTCTCTAGTGGACATCTTCTTCCGAGTTATGTAAAATTCCTTTTGTAAAGGACCATTTTTGTCTTTGGAGAAATAAAAGATGCTTTTCTATGTGCAGGCTTTTATAGCTCAAAGTCATTAGAGGCTTTTAGTCTTTATACAATAATCTTTGTACTGTACAGTGCTTCTGGCTCCTTGGTTTAAATTAGTGCTTTCTTACTTAGTGAGTAAATGTAATTGCAGCAAATTAGTATATTTATATCTATTCATCTGCAACATTGGCATATGATATAAATTTGTTTTGGAATTTTATACACATGCACACATTTCTTCAGAAGACTCAGAAAGGGTGGCAGTGAGAACAGAAATAGGAACAAGGGCATAAGAATTCCCAGAGATAAGGGTGAACAACCCAGACCACAAGAGTACTGGTGGCTAATGAAGACAGACTACCATTTCCTGGCTGGAATTAAGAGTTTTACATGCATTTAGGATAAGGGTTGCCAGTAACTACACCTTTCTGACAAACAGAAAGTTTCTCTTATTATGAGATAGATTGGTCCCCAAGAGGTCTTGAAAGAGAGAGAGAGAGAGAGAGAGAGAGAGAGAGAGAGAAAGAAAGAAAGAAAGAAAGAAAGAAAGAAAGAAAGAAAGAAAGAAAGAAAGAACATTCCTCAAAAAGATCTAGACATCTAGACATAAGTGTTTAAATAATTCATACTTTACTTTCCATATGCCAATAAAGTCAACTTCCACTGAGAAAATGTTCCAATTTATTTTGTTATGCCGGCATTTTGTTGATGTTAATGCTGACTGAATAAATGTCTAAGGACTTAGAACTTCGAAGCTCTGTCACCAAGTCGATAATGAGGATTCACAGATTTGTCTTATACTGAACCTCTCGTATAACACAATTTATATCACTCTATAATATGATCAAAGAAATATTTAGCAGCTAAAAACAACAAGAACCACCGCTACTTACGGTTGACACAGCTTCACCAGGTCCTGGTCCGTGGTGTTGGGAGGCAGTCCTCGGATATAGAGATTCGTCTTGCTTAGCTGATCCCATCCTGAGTTGCTACTGCTGCTACTGTTGTTATTACTGCTGGTGGTGCTGGGGCTGGGAGGGGCCATGGGGTGGGCTGGGACCAGAGACTGCTGAAAAACAAAGATCGAGCGTTAGAACACTAGATGGAAGGTATTTAGCACCATTCGGTTGCTTGATCTCCAAAATAAAATGAAGTTACCAAGATATAAACATAGATTATCTTAAGCTATTTAATATATACATTTTAATTTACACCTTAAAAAAGATCTGTTCATTCTCCCAAAAAAGCCTTCTCCTTCAAACATGAAATTAATAATCAGATTTATTCATTCGACTATTCTCTATGTGCACTTTAAATATGACTAAATTTATGTAAGATTAATTTATTCACACATTTTTAAGGAATACATCTATTGAGACTCAAAATGAACTTGCATGAAGTTATGTGATAATATCATTTTAATATACAATAACCTGAAAATCACTAAACTTTTGAAAAGGTTTTCAAATTCTGAAGAAAATTTGATTGAAAGTTGCTGATCATTTTATTGACTCCTGGGGGAAAAAAAAGATTACTCTTCAAGTGTAAGAAAGTCAGAGTTCAACCAAGATGCTCAAATAAGGAAGACTTCACCAAGTCTAAAGACAGGCACACAGCTTCATTGAGACATCTGGATAAGATTTATAGGCATGCTGCCTTTCGCTCTGGCTAACCTTGTGAAATGTAAGCCCTATGAGAATGGTGAAGTGGTTGGAAATCTTCCCGGGCCTGAGAGCAACCAACATAACTTTTATAAGGCCTGCACCCAAGGTTCAGTGTGGTTTCACGGTTAGCAGCCACCTAGGAAGAATGTCCAAAACTATACTCACAACAGATAATTCTCTGTTAACCAATCCAAAGTGGCCACACACTTCTCTGTGCCTATGCCACACACATGACTTTTGAGGAAGTTAAATGGTTCAGTTTAAGATGGAAGTGAACATACTCCAAAGTGTCCTCACAGCAAATACTCAGTGGTTTCATAGCAGAATAAAAAACTTTTCACCTCTCATCTTCTAAATAGTAAATATACTAACCCAAGGACATCACTTAAAAATCAGATGGTCACTAGACATTCAACAAAAATTTCAAATCTTACAGCTTGATTTTCACTATCGCAAACAAGAAAATTAGGTATATCTAAGATGCAATTAAATTTCACTTTGCAAAGTTCGAAAAGCAGACTCCCTTGGCAATAAATGTAACATTGCTTAGCGGGTCAGCACTCTCAACTATCCATGATAGATATCTGGCTCTGTACCCTGTCTCTGCCACGATCACTCTAATTCCCCAGTGTCCCAACACACTAATCCTCAGCAATCTGACATGTAACCATTTCTTCATGTCCTATACTATGTGGAGTCTTCTCACTGCCCACGGTTCTTGCTAAGATCATCGAGTCCAAACACCACTTTATCTAAAGAGATTCTCTTTTAGAAGGACAGCAGCAAAAAAGGTTAACAATAGTCAATGCATAAATAAAGGCTGACTTCGAACCAGGAATATCAGTACCGCTTAATCCAAGAAAAATCCTGCCTGACGTCATATCTTCTCAAATCTCTTTGATTTATGGTCTTAATTAAGCAGTTGAACTCATATCCTCTCTTCTCATCCCTGGTTTTTCTCTAAGGGATGAAGAGTTCATTTTCTAGATGTAAAACTAAGAATAAGCCCTGTCCTTTGCTCTGCCACAGGTGGCACCCCAGCCAGCCAGCCAGCCATGCCACACAAAGGCCTGCATTCCTTCTCCGAAGTCACGCAATATATCTGCTAGTTGCTACCTGAAATTAGCCAGGCATCCCCTATTTCTCACTTCAGTTAACAGAGGGGTTGGGAAGTAACAAATGCATCTGCCTGTCTCAAGCTTCTGATTACAAAGAACTTATAGCTGTAGACAAAGCTAGGCAAGACCAAATTTTTTCTTAAATCATCTTTGATTAATGTGCGAGAACCTGTCCTTGCCACGAACTACACTGTTCTCTGCAGTTGGACCCAGATGGTATGTTTAGCGCAGCTGCTCGGGGATCAAACAGAGATACTTGGTGATAAGACTTGGAGAAGTCTGAAAGAAACTATGGGTCTGGTCCATCCCCATCTCTCAGTGGGATTATACCCACACAATGCAAATGAACCATCACACATTTTAAAGAGGCATGCCCAGTCTGCACCAGCACTAATCTCTACTTTCCTCTGGGGTGGAAAGTGGAGAGCCGGGTGTGGACTTGTATGGTTACGAGAAACATTTTGGGGGTATGATTTATTTGAAGATTATTTGGACATGAAGGTAGTAGGTCTTTATTTATATATTTATCTTCGGAAGTAGAACCATGATTTACATCTCAGAATTTACACTGCTGATTTAAAATATCTTTGACAGGCCTCTGTATTTATTACAGTAATATTTTCCGACCCTGGAAAGTAGGTGGGGAGCAGATACAGCCTGTCCCCCGCCTCTTCCCCTCTGTTCTGCCCTAAGGGGAAAGAAATCTTCTAGTCTCGGATCCCAGGTGGGAGAAGAAGGTTCCTGAATATACCGTGAAAACGAGGCCTCTGGTGAATCCTATACAGGACACATTCAAATTCAAATGTTATCCTAATATCAACTCTTTCCAAGAACTAGCTGAAGACAGAGAAAGATATCTGAAAGAGAGAAGCACTGAATTATTCTAGGTTACTAATGTTTTATTTCTTGGTACAGAAAACTTTATATCAAAGATTTAAGTTTTCACGACTTGCTAAAATTAAAATTGTAAGTCCTAATAAAGACTGGACACATGTTCAAAGAAGAAAATTCAAACACAATAAAGCTGATTACTACTATTTAGAATGGGTTAATGATAATTTTTAAAGCATGGTTAATAATTACTTTCATATATTACATGTTTAATACGTGCCAGACACTGTGCTTTATGTGCATTATCCCACTTAATCCAAACAAGGCAGGTAAATTACTGTCCTCCCATTCTGCGGATTAGGAAACTGAGTCTCAAGAAGAGTTAAGTAATGTGCATGGTCACACATTCAGTAGGTGGCAGGGCTGGAATTTTAACGCAGGTCTGCGGAACAATAAAGCCAGAGAGCCCTGAAATGGCACTCTAAATGGCACTCCAAAACACTGTCAACTGACAGTCCTAAATGCCCTACCTGTAGTCTTTCGTTTTCCTGTGCCCACCCTTCTTGCAACTTAGTTACTAAATCCAAGTTTACCTAAAATATGACAATACCATTGGTGGCTATGTTTTCCTAAGAAAAAGTGTCAAAAGAGCCTTTAAATTAATGATCACACAGCCTGTGTGTGTGTGTGTGTGTGTTTAACAAACATAGCTTTAAAAAGATTGTTTTTAAAAATTCTACCATATTATCTTTTCATTAGCAAAAAAGTGTTTTAAGGCTGAACATCAGCGTCAGCATTTTAGGAAAGCTCAACTCAACCAGTGAAGAACTGAACCCTCACTCCCAGGTTGAAATGCTCTGACAAGTCTTTAACTCCAGAACTCTCTGATCAATTCAAAGCAATTACACTTTGTACTTATGCCTCAATAGCACAAACGGTGAATTAAAAAAAAAAAAAAAAAGGCTTACAAAGGGACATTTCACCAAACTCCATTTTCATCAGTGGTTATCCTTTCACATTTTGCCTCTCAAAGCTCCTAAGCTGCCCTGGAATTTGAAAAGACCTCCCTCCCCCTCCCTTGGTTGAAGTTTGTAGCTAATTTACCCGAGTTCAACCTAATTAAGGAACTATGTGACTAGAAGACCACAGCTAAGTGCTGACCCATCCTGGCACTAGTAGTCTATCCCAGGGCGTAGTAGCCTATCTCAGCCTTTTCGATCCAATTTCATTGCTTCAGGTCAGGTAAACGAGCTATCTATCAAAGCTGTCTATTCAAAGGCAGGGAAAACAAGCTAATTCAGTTTTCATGTTAACATTTATCTGGGCTTTATTTGCATGTCAAAACTGATAGAGAAACACAACTGGTTAATAAAGGGGGTGGCTGTATTAGGCTCTCTCTGCTGAGTGGGTGTGGGCACCAGCAGGAAGACTGCTTGTCAGCAATCAGGGAGGACTTCCTGTGTGGAAAGTACTCGGGGAGGACTTCCTGTGTGGACAGCTCTGATGCCTCCATCCCACCAGGAAGGCCCACTCGCCTCCTACGCTAAAGACAGGATGATCAACAACAGGCACATGACAAGTACAAACACAGTAAATCTGTTTCCCTCTCCATCGCATCACACCCCAACCCCAGCAGCACGCTAAGTAGTCTCTTCTACATAAATGTACGTCTAAAAGTCTTTTACAAAAAAGGCAAAAAACTAACCATATGTGAACTAAAATATATTAGTAATTATGTGCATTGTTGTAGATCTCTATTCAGCAAAGACAATCAAAAAATAAAGGCCTGTCATAAATTCTATTGTCTCATTTCCTTCCTATTTTTTTAATGAGCTAAAGAATAGTGCTCTGACCAATCTGATAGCCAAAGCTGTCCTCTCCCTCTTCCCCTTACTTAGTAACTTCCCTAAGAATTTTAATACATTTTGAAGGGAAAGGAAACCTAGAATCTGTCTTTTAATTACTCTCAAGTCTTCCTTAAGCCTACCAATCCTTATAGTTCAAGAAAGCTATAATCTTATAACCTTCATTCCCACTCTGCAACACATCTCCCCTCACCTGGCCACATGGCCACCTCCCGCCACACTCCACACCCACACTCACACTGAGAGAGAGAGAGAGAGAGAGAGAGAGAGAGAGAGAGAGAGAGAGACAGGAGAGACAGAGAGAGACAGAGAGACAGAGAGAGAGGGAGGGACCCCACCATCCCAAACAAAATAGCAGGAAAGTAAACATACCAACTCTTTCCTTTATCCAGAAGCAAAAACCATCACCACAGTTGCTCCTGAGAACAGATGTAAGCTATGGAACAGTACAATTTTCACCAGGATATAATATCAAGCCTGGCAGAAACCACGTACTACATATACCGTATACTACACTACTTCCATACACTGTTCCTCTCCGTAACCTTCAAGATGTAAAGGAAATTTAATAACTTAAGGGAATTATCAAACAGGAGGGTGGGGAAAGCATCCAAATGGGCCAATTTCACCACAGTTAGGATATTTTCTTTGTTTCCTCTTAGACATCTGAGTGGCTCAAAGAGGGCTAGGAATAGTAGCCGAGAAAGATAAAGTTCCTGGCACAGGGAGCTGGGGAAGTACACAATGTTGAGAAGTAGGAGGCAAATTAGTGAGAGATGAGAAACTGGACAGGAAGCAGATGTTCTTCCGGGTAGGTCAGACTGTGAAAAGACAGCATCTATACTAATGAAGAACAGTAGTGCCCCTACAGACATATAGGCTCTTACTTACCCATAATGTGGGAGAAAAGGCAAATGGGCAAATATCATTTAATCCCATTTGATGTTAGGCTATCAAAGTTTAAAATCACACAAGAAATTAGTTAATAAAACTTGTTCTCCTATCGTCACTGACCCTTATTTGGAGACAAACTTTGCAGCCTCAAAGACTATGAAACTGAGCAATAGATTATTCAATATTTTTGGTTGGATTACATCTGTCAAAGGAGAGAGGTTCATATTTTATGTTAGCTATTCAAATACAACCTAAAAATAAAAATTTCCAATAGACTTCACACTTCCTGTTCTCCAAGATACCTACCGAAACTGATCCTTGCATGTAAAGCTGCAATCTATACATAGAAATCTCTTTACCTGAGTTCATGAATACAGCATTATTTTCTTAGTCTCCGTATTAAAAAAAAGTTAAGACTTGCATTGAATAGATAAATATCTGCTGAATACAACATGACTGACGGACTGAATGGAGACCATGTTCCAAAAGTGGAAATGAACTTAAGCCAAAAGGGGAAAGCTCTTAGAAATTAAAACAACTTGGTCAAGCTCTCGGGGTAGAGGTGCTGGCTGTGAAGGGAGTAAGAAGAAGAAAGGGTAAGTGAGTGCTGAAAATCCATAGTAGAAAAGATACCATAAATACAACTTGTGATTTCTGAGGTCAAATTTTCCTTCAAGGTCCCACCAAGAAACTAGATTCCTTATCATTCAAGCATCTTTTAATGATGTGGTTCTGTGCTCCAGCATGCAAAACAGCTCAATTGTTCTACTCCCTCCAGAGGTCTTTTCAAGAACCCCAGTGATCCCTCAAGTTGCCACCTTGAAACACACGAGTTCTTGACCTATTTGTTCCCTCTAGATTTTGTAACAGCAGTTTTAAGGGTAGAGAATTAAAAACAAACATGAAACCTCCATAAATACAGTCAACTAATCTTTGACAAAGAAGCAAAGGCAATACAATGGAACAAAGATTATCTCTTCAGCAAATGGTGCCGGAACAACTGGACACCCACAAGCAAAAAAAAAAAAAATCTACACACAGACCCTTTATACTCTTCACCAAAATTAACTCAAAATGGATCACTGACCTTAATGTAAAATGCAAAACTATAAACGGTCCTAACATAACAGGAGAAAACAAGAGGAGAAAAACCTGGATGACCCTGGGTATGGTGTGGGCTTTTTAGGTACAACACCAAAGACAAAATCCAGGAAAAAAATAATTGGCAAACTGGAATTCATTAAAATCAAAAACTTCTGCTTTACGAAAAGCAGTTTCAAGAGAATTACAAGATAAGCCACAGACTGGGAGAAAATATTTGCAAAATGTACCTCTTACCAAGACTGCTATCCAAAATACTCAAAGAACTCTTAAAATTCAGCAATAAGAAAACGACCAACCTGATTAAAAAAATGGGCCCAAAATCTTAACAGACACCTCACCAAAGAAGATATACAGATTCAAACATACATATAAAAAGCTGCTTCACATCAGATGTCATCAGGAAATAAAAATTAAAACAAGATACCTCTGTACACCTGTCAGAATGCCCAAAATTTGGAAAAGTGACAACACCAAATGCTGTACAGAACCTGGAGCAATAGAAACTTGCATTCATTGCTGGTGAGAATGCAAAACAGTACAGCCACATTGGAAGACAATTTGGAGGTTTTTATGAGACTAAGGATACTCTTACCATATGATCCAGCAATCATGCTTTTTGGTATTTAGCTAAAGGAGTTGAAAACTTACATTCACACTAAAACTTGCACATGGATGTTTATAGCAACTTTGTTCATAATTGCCAAAACCTGGAAGCAATCATGATGTTTTGCAGTAGATGAATAAATAAACCAGTATATCCAGACAATGAAATATTATTCAGTGCTTTAAGAAAAATGAGCTATCAAGTCATAAAAAAGGACACAGAGAAAACTTAAATGTATATTACTAAATAAAAGAAGCCAATTCGAAAAGACCGTATACCATATCATTCCAATTACATGACAGTCTGGAAAAGATAAAACTATGGAGATAATAAAAGATCAGTCATTTCCAGAGGTTGAGGGGAGGGAGGGATGACTAGGTGGAGCCCAGAGGATGTTCAGAGCAGTGAAAATACTCTGTATGATATTATAATGGTGGATACAAGTCATTATACATTTGTCCAAACCCACAGAATATAAAACACCAAGAGTGGACTCTAAGGTAAAACTATGACACTTTGAGTGATCATGATGTGTCAATGCAGGTTCACCTTTGGTAAAAAAAAAAAGTACCATTTCGATGAGCGATATTGATAATGAAGGAGGCTGTGCATGTGAGAGGCAAAGGTATATGGGAAACCCCTGCCTTCCTCTCAATTTTGTGGTAAGCCTAAAACTCTAAAAAAGCAAAGTCTTATATATATATTTTTAAAGACCCAACATGAAAATACCAGACTGAAGGAGTTAAATCTAAATAATTCACCAGAAAACTGGAGGGCCAAGAAAGGAAGTGAGGGATTAAGCAATAGGTTCAAAACTGCCTTACCAGAAAACACATTCATTAGGAAGAAAAAGCTTTTAACCATGGGCTCCTGGCCTTATCTACCCTTAATTGTATCACATATAATAGTGTGGCATGGTAGTTTCTAAAAATAGTAGGAGTTCAACCAAGGGAAGATCAGGGATGAAAGGGCCTGAGACAGAAAGGTTGCAGAGGATTCTCAGAGGGGGTAGACAGCTGAGTGAGCTGAATATTAATGGAAAGCCATTAAGAGTAAGAGGATGGCAGTGCTGAAAGGGGTGGGTGTGCGGGGACAGGAGGAAAGGAAGCAACAAAGATACAGACAGGAAGGATCATTCTCCAGGAAAGCCAGTAAAGACCAACCTTGGTAGATTCGGAGAGCGAGTTGATTTCGGGGGGGTTGGGAGGGTGGTACTAGGAAGGCAGTAGGATAACCTAGAAATCAATGACAGAATATGGATAGGGTGTCACAGATTACTGTACAGAGTCTCAGAGGGAGAAAAGAGAATTTAAAGATGACAAATGAAGAGGACAGCTTGTGGGGAACATAAGAAAAGCATATAGAAAAGAAAAAGTATTGTATGGGAAAACCTGAATACCTGGATTTAAACCCTGCCTTGGCCAGTAACTGGCATGTCATCATCTCTGGGCAGCTCAGTTCCTCACCTGGAAATGAGTGGGTAAGACTGGATGATTTGTAAGCTCCCTTCCAACTCACAAATTCTAACACTGGAATAAATGCTTCGTGCCATCTCCAGTTAAGACATATCAAGGCAGAACCCAGCCAGGCTCTTGGGTACTCTTATCCGTCTGCCAAATAGCCAGAGAAATGGAGCATGAGGTTAAACAGGCAGACTGAAGGAAGTTACGCCATTTCATGGTACAGCTCAAAGACCGGCCGAAATCATTATAGTCCAGTTTCCCTACACCACCTAGGCCAGGTACTGATACATATGCTGTACTAAAATCACTAATAAAGTTTAAAGGAACATTTTTTAAATGACATAATATTCGGTTTCCAAAACTAAAGTGTTCCTAATGTGAAAATATTACAGCTAAAATTACCTTAATAACTTAGATCTATCAAAACTTTATATTGGTTAATAGCCTGGCATCTTTTGGTTTCAAAATGTCATCAGTATAAAAACTTGCATTTCACATTGTTTAATCTCTTATATATAAAAAGACCATGTAATAGCTCCAAGACCACCTTAAAAGAAAACTCAAAACAATAAGCCAATTATATTCCAAGTAGCCAACTATTAGAATGTGGTAAATATAAAATCCTGTCCAACTTCAGGTGCAAAATTATTCTTCTGGATTCTAAATGCAAGTGGATGGAGAGTTTTTCTCCTCCTTCTGAGCCCCAAATGAAAGATTTTCAGATCCACGCCAATTTTCCTCCTTGACACAGGAACTTATGAAGGGGATGAGAACAAACTCTTCCCTTTAGTTCAAAATAGGTTTAAAAAAAACTTCCCAAGGGAAGTGCAGCATTACCTTTATCAGGACAGTTCAGAACACCTCTGCAATGCTCTGAATTTCCTGCCTCACCCCAAAGAAGTCAGACTACCAGTGTTGACAACTTCCTTCCAGCTGCTTTTAAAGTCCACGTAGAGTATAGTTTGTATCTTCTCCTAGCATTTCTTGTAAATAAAGAATTATCACCAAGATTGCCAAGTCCTCAGGGTGGAAATAAACAATAACTTTCTTCGCATTAAACAATACTTACTGAAAGTATTATAAAATGATTAACTGAACATTAAAATTAGAAAAATTATGAGTCAGCTTATCTAAAGAAAAAAAAACACCAAATGAATTTATTCTAGTTTTTTTTAAAGATGCAAAGGGACATGAGAATGACCTACGGTATTATGACTTTAACAAATTAGTCCCTGGAGAAAAAAGCATTATCTGTACTTTCAGGAACTTGAACAAGTATTTGAAATCTCCCTATAATAACTTGTAAAAATGAAATCTTATCTGACAGTGTCGTGATTTGTATACAGCCTAAGTAAAACATCTACAGGAGAAAGTTTTGAGTTATTATCCAACAATAATTATATTTTTTTCTTTCTCACGATAAAATTCAGCAGCTTACATCTGCTACAATGCATGTAAATCTCTCTGTGTGGCTAGTGTGTTTGTAAACAGAAGGGGTTCAGTAGATGGTTGTCTCTGAGGTACACTGCCTCTGCTACAAAACACACTCGATTTTTTTTTTTAACTTTTTTTCCTGGGATCCACCTAAAAAATTAACTTTTTTTTTTTGCCTGAGATCTCAACTCTGTGTATACAATACAGGTGCAGACATATAAAACTGAAACGAAAGTTTTATGAGTTATTTTCCTTTATCATATGCAAAGTACCCTACTATTATATTTTCTTGTCTATTTTGTTTAAAAAAAAGAAATGCTAATAGCAATCTACTGAACTGATTTGAGATCCCAGTAATATTACAACTTGCAAGTTAAAAAACAGTGTCTGCTGCCTTTAAACTCTGACGTTCACAGGAATCACCTGCATTGTAAATATGCAGATGTTGACTCAGCCATTTGGGTGGGGCCAAGATTCTGCAGTCCTAGCAAGCTTCTGGTGATGTCCATGCAAAAGGTAGCACTCAAGGCAGTAAGTACGCTTGGTGTGTGTGAGGATAAATTTTAGAAAGGTTCCTTTCCGGCCTTAAGAAGGAGCAAGCTGCATCTATTCACAAAATGAGATAAAAAAATCTTTGTTCATCTGATTTCCAATCCAATTATCACTCAGAATCACAAAATGTTAGAGCTGAAAGAGACATCAGCTCACACAGTCAAATAATTCTCTAATAGAAGTCTAACAGGATCCCGAGAGATGGGTCTGGGGAGTGGAGGTGGAGTCAGTATTTTTACATTCATCAAAGACAGCTAAGAGGACTTGGCTTTTAAAATGTTGAGGAACCGATCTCATTCAATGCCTCTTTTTTTAAGAAACTTGAGGCTCAGGACATATATATATGTCCTCATATATATATGAGGACATATATATATGTCCCAAGGTTATACAGCTAATTTAAGGCAGAACTAGGTCTCCATTCCCACTACTGCTATCAAAAAGCACCAGCCCTTGTTTGCTATCAGGATTGTAGCAAGGATGAAGGTACAGGCCAAGTTTTCTTAATGAGTATTAAAAGGGAAAATTTAAATGCTAGTCCTGTTAAGGCATCATAGAGAAAGTATATATTTTGTATAGCCTCTGTTATACCTCTTAGACATCTAGTTTCTTGCTTACCAAAATGGGGTTACAGGGTGTCATACCATCTATTAAATTTATAATTCAAAATTTCTTTAAAAATTTTTGTGAATGCCACCATTTCTATTTTTGTATTTATGGTAAAAATTTGTGGATAGTATACACAATCATTATCTGTACGACCTATGAGAAGATACAAAAATCAAACAGATTAATTATAGCAGTTTGTAGCCTTTCCGTCTGAGAAATTCATTCAGGGTCGATTGACGAATTTAATAGCCATAGATAAGGAAACCTTCGAAGAATCACTAGAATTACTTGCCCACCCACTGTCTTCAACTCTGTTTCCTTACAAAACAAAACTGATTTGTAAGACTTCTCTTTTCATGTATTCTGGTGTTGGCTTTTATCCTAAAGTTTCACAATGACTATACTCATATGAATTCTCTAGGACAAGCTGGTTTTCCTCGCAAGTCCAAAAAGTTACAGGAACCCTGTTGCTGGCAGCTGGCCAGCATACTTGGAGAAGTGTTTCTATTTTGACCCGATAAGCATTTCTCCATTTTTGTAGGGACAAGTTTTCTGACATGTCAGATTTCTCTTGATCAATACTGCACACGTACACTGAATATCTACTGCTACCAAAAGTCCAGAGACTTTCCTCTTTTTGATGGAACCAGCCCTGCACTACTGTCTAATCATGTCAGGAGCCATGCTATCATCTTGGAATACCCAAGTGCCTTGGGAGCTAACTAACCCAAAAGCTGACACAGTTCATTCCTTGCCTTCATCTTTTCTGAAGTAGATAAACTGATGTAGAACTTCATTCTGCAATAAGCAGAATCTGGGAAATGGTTTCACTATTTACATGTAACCCAGACATAGCTTTTTTTCCCCTTTTAATCCTCAAATTATTTCACAACTCCTTTTATTTAGAGTAGGGAGCTGTTGCTCAAGAAGAAAAAAAGTGAAGCTATTAATCTCCCTGAATACCTTTTTATTTTCGGTTGCTAACGGTAATCACAAAGCATTAGTTTCATCATCTTTAACGAAATGAGCTAAATGTATACATTGCTGGTTATTGAAAATTTCAGAAGGAACTTCTTTTCCAAGGAAGCTTGGACAATATAAAGTTCTGTCTCTCTAAAACAGAGACCCAGAACCTTTGTGTATTTGAGGGGTGGGGGAGTCTTGGTGTGGGGTCACATACCTCACAGCAACACAGCAAGTAGTTACCACACTTAAGTATTAGCATACCTTTTCTTCTCATTTTATTTTGCTTCATTATAATATCAAATTAAATCTTTTACCTTTGCTGCACAAACATGCAATTTTTCACTCTGAATCATGATCTCAGATTAACCTAATTCATTAGTGACAAGTACCCAAACTGGGTTTCATAAATCTCTCCCCTTCTAAATGCACAAAACAGGAAAACAACACCATCCCTTCACACCCCCCACAAAGAAACAAGTTTATGAAGAAAACTGTGCCTAAATGGACACTGGCTTCAGGAGACTCCACATTCAATAACCAGTGCGGGGGATTAGCTCTCTGACCTCATCCACCAAACCCAAAGCGGTCAGTGAGCATTACAGGAAAGGGATCAGGCCAGAGCCCACACATCACTGTGGACCCCAGCCTGGATAGAGCCAACAGGAGCAAAGGTCCAGGTGTGGCCTGCAGCCACGTCTAATGAAGTGAACATGAAGAAGAATGGAAACTTCAGTGTTCCAACGGTATCAAACCATTTTACTACAAAAGAAGAAACAAAGGAGGGGGGATATAAACAGTTTTTAAATTTCTCTTTTTCCATACAGACAAAACACAGCCGATACTTTCTTTACATTTGGACTAGATTTAATCTCAAAACAGTATTCTCTGCCCAATTTAAAAATCAGAGAATAGAACAAAGGAATGAACTAAAAAGAAAATTGGAAAAAAAAAAAAAAATCAGAACCAGGCACTATAACTTCTAGTATGGAAAAAATTTAGGGATGAAGGGCAAGCTGCCTTTTCTACACTGTGGACAGGAAGCCAGAGAAGCAGGTCCACACCTCACGACAGAGAGGATGTCAGTTGCTGCTCTGCTCTTTCCTGCAACCCAGTAGTTGCTCCCAGTTACATAAGAATTGTTCAAATTAAAACACCATCCTACTTTTAGAAGAACTTCCATCACCAGGCAAATTAAGATACAAATCTAAAGGACAGCTTAATTCTGTCTAGATATACTGTTAAAGGATCAAAGGATCATATGTACATTGTAAATAGTGGGACCAGAACTTATACATAAAATTGTTAAATAGGTTGTCTCTTTCTGCTGTCTCCAGAAATACAGGCAGAAACTTTGCCTGCATTATAGACTAACTTCATCTCTGTTCTTTCCTATTGCAAAATCCAATCTTACTTTGCAATAATAGCTAATGTGCAAATCCTTGCTAGCAGTTATCCTTCTAAAAACAGACAAACTACCAAGGACAATATTTTTCTCTTAATTGAGGGGGTAGGTTTAGCTATTTGTTTATTCATTTTAGTTGGGGCTATCTATAATACTTCATAGTCTTCTTACTGTCAAAGTAGGTAGAGTCTTTAAAACTAGCTAAATAAGCAAAAAGCAAAGGGGGAAAAACCATTTGAATCCATGATAACTTATTGAAACGTTCCCCCTCCCCGCCCCGCCATGGAAATTGAGTGTCATTCATAGTCTTAACTGCTAACATTGTTGCGCATTTACTGCTTTTGGTAGCGAGATAATGCTTTGTATGTATTCTTTCATTTAATCACAATAAGGAAGATATGATTATCACCATTACACAGATAAGGAAACAGAAGTGAAGACTTCCAATTCACCAAGGAGGTGGCAGTCTGGTTGTGAAATAAGGTCTTCTGATAACTTTCTTAGAAGCTAAGTAGAAGAAAAAATGGGAGTAAGGGAAGGGTATGCAAATATAGTTTTCACTGTATTTAGGCGCTTTACTTGACATACGATTGCTTTAATTAAGGCTTTTAGAAAAACTGACCTTTGCCATGAATAGTCTACCTATGTCATGGTTATGAAAAATCTTTTTAATGCTCATCAAAAAACATAACCAAGAAACCGGTTTTGAAACAGTGAAACTTAGTGACATGTCCTTCCCTACTCCAATTCCAACAGTACAGCATGACTATGAAGGAATATTGTGCTAGAGAACATTCAGGCCACTTGCTTTCCTTTAGATTTTCTCACCATAGGATATTTTAATCCCAATAAAGCGTTAACACTTTCTAATATATTTCCACATTAGAATTACAGAACAAATCCAAACCTCGAGCCTGTAAACCCCTTGAGGACATGTGACCACATCCTGCCTGATAATCCCACCCTGTATATATAGCACAGAGCCTGGTCCAAGTGCTTCATGTGTTTGGTAAGGGAACAAACATAGACTGGCATATGTTAGAAACCATGTAACTGATGCAATGGTCAAAATGCTCTATATTAAAGAGCTCTGAGGCATGAGGAGGGTAAGAGAAGTTAGCAAGGGCTAGATGGTGGTGGAGCTTAGGTTTTTAGGAGTTTGACATCTCGGAAGATATGCATCAATCATATCATTTTCCTAGCTGAAACAAGATCTCTGCTTTCACTAGAAATCTATCATATTTCCTTTCCAGACTAACGCATCTCTGGAACAATTTCCCAACTCTCTTGACAGGTGGACTTTTAAAATTCCTAGTTTAGACTTTAAAACACCAGGGACACTAGCTAAATTATGATTGATAGTGAGAATTATAATTCAGAGAAAAGTACGAGTCCTAATAATCTTAATCTTATTGCCTTTGGATTCATGAGGCATGCGAGTATCTGTCTTTTCAAAACAGATTAATCAGAATTACTATAAACCTTCAAGGAGATGTGATCACTTTGAGATCCTCCTGCCTTTGGTAATAGCCGCATCTGGTCAGGCAGTTGTTATTCATTCTTGCCAGGATTCGCTTTATTAAACTCTCAATTGAAAAATGACACCTTCGCTCCAATCCTTTTAATTAATTTTTAACCTTAGAGAAGTGTAAGGCAAAGGGTAATTTGGAGCACTAACTTCTTAATAAAGACAACTGAGCAGTCTGATAAAATTCTTTCAGATGAATCACAAACCCACCCACTCCCAAACTCCAGCATTACTTAAAAAAGAAGAAAAAATTACTTTGTGAAATGTACCTCATCTCTTTAAAGAGTTAACTTAAATGTAATTATAACCAACCTAATGCAATATAAATATCATTAGTTTCTGTTAGGAAATTTCAAACTGACAGTTTGTACCATAACTACAATATTATTTACACGTATTAAGGTATACTCAAGTTAAAATGTAAATGGAGAAAAAGTGGAAAATAACTGTCTTAGTTTCCTAGGGCTGCTGTAACAAATTACTACAAACTGAGGGGCTTACAACAACAGAAATTAATTCTCTCACAGCTCAGGAGGCCAGAAGCAGAAGTCTTAAAATCAAGATGTCAGCTCCCTCTGAAAGTTCTGGGAGAGATTCCTTTCTTGCCTCTTCCCATTTCTGGTGGTGCCTGCTGTTCCTTGCCTCCAAGTGGCATAATTCCAATCTCTGCCTCTGTCTTCATGGCCTTCTCTCTGTGTCTGTGTCCTACTGTCTTACTAGGGCACCAATCATTGGATTTAAGGCCCGCCCTAAATCCATTTTGATTACATCTCAAGACCCTTAACTAATTACATCTGCAAAGATCTTATTTCCAAATTAAGTCACATTCTGAAGTTCTAGTTAGACATGAATCTTAGGCAGACACTATTCAAACCACTACACTGGGTTTCTCTAAAGGCCAAATTTCGAACTCTCCTAATCTTTTTAACTAAAAAATCTGGAGGAAAAGGTGAAAGGATGAAGTACAAACTAGTACTTACACAACAGTCATGGCGATGGAGAATACAGCATAGGGAATACGGTCAACATTATTGCAATGGCTGTGTGTAGTGCCAAATGAGTGCTAGTTGGGGGCTGGGGGGGGTCTACTTCATAAATTATATAAATGTCTAGCCGTTGTACTGTACGTCTAAAATATAAAATAATAAAGTAAAAATTAAATATCTGAGCTATGTAATCAAAACATGTATAGAAAATTATTATACAAAAGCATTTCTTAAGTTATAATACCTATCAATTCTTTCATCATAATTAGACCCAGAAGAAACTTGTCCAGCCTCATCTAAAAAATAAAATTTTTCTCTATGGCACAGAGATTGGGGGTGAAGGTAGTGGGATCATTATAAGACAGCAGATGCTCCAAATTATTTGTAAAACATTTCGAATTGCTATAACATGTAATGAGTCTAATCTCCCCTTCTTTTAACCGAATTTAAGTCTTTAATGATAACTATTACCCTCCCCCACCCCACGGTATTCCTTTAAACCAGTGGTCCCCAACCTTTTTGGCACCAGGGACTGGTGCTCCTATGAGAATCTAATGCCTGATGATCTAAGGTGGAGCTGAGGCAGTGATGCTAGCGCTGGGGAATGGCTACAAATACAGATGAAAGTTTGTTCACTTGCCCACTGTTCACCTCCGCTCACCTCCTGCTGTGTAGGCCAGTTCCTAACAGGCCACTACCAGGACCAGTCTGCAGCCAGGGGTTTGGGGACCCCTGCTTTAACCTCCAAACAGATGTCAATATCTAAACAACTTCTTTGGCCTAGACATCTTCTAAGGATGCAGCATAGCAAATAGGAGTGAAAAGATAGATACTGAAATCGCACTGCTTGAGTTCAGTTCCCACCACTGCCACTCACTACGACTTTGGGCAAATTACTTAACATCTCCAAGTCTCATCTCCTCAACTGTAAAGTGAGGATGATACCCTCTATCCTCGCTCACAGAGTTGTTGTGAAGATTGTACAAGCTAATTACTGTTGAGCTCTCAGTAAAATGCCAAGCTTGGTAAGAGGTGCTCAGTAATTGTCAGCTGCACTTGAGTTCATCTTTCTCAATGTCCCTCTAAACTTGGTATCTAGATGGCCACAAGGGCTCTGCCTAGTGCAGATGCCACCGGTACTAATCTTAAAACTGACTTACATAGGTAAGTAGCTTCTCAATTTCCCTCCTCCTACTTACTCAGAGGTGCCTTTGCATAGCCACAGTTAAAGAAAAAAAAAAAGTGAAGCAAAATGAAAATGACCTGTAGGTTCAAAAGTAGAAGATGATGCAATAGGCAGATAAAATTGGGGTAGCGGATTCCCCAGGAAATGTTCCCTGGAAAGGCTGGCCTGATCGAAGCTTTCATACTCCCTCAACTTTTTCACTTGGGTTAGTTTCGCCACTTAAAATTCCAACTAGAGATGCATTTGAGTTAAATTCCCTCCTTAAAATTCCTAAACTTTCAGGATATGACGTGGTAAAATAGTCATCACCTAAGACGGTTCAGATGAGCGCCGGCAAGGGAATTTAAAGATGTGCATATGTTCCATTGGAGGTGCCTAACTTGTGTTACTCTCAACCTTCAGAGAGAGAGAGGGAGGAAGGAGGGTGCAAAAAGCCATACAATTTACATTTTTTCACTATGATTATTAGAAGAGTGAAAGGTATGTTCCTCCTCCACCAAATACCGTATGACAGCCCTTTGTTCTCAAGACTCAGAAATGAAACCAGCACTGTCAGTTCTAAAATTCCATGAGGAGACTACGGGATTCGGGGCTAATCTAGGAATCTAAAGACTACTAGCAACATTGCAATTGGCAAACCTAGGAACCAACCACCAAATACAATGTTTCTATAATAAAGGGTGTTTTTATTTTTTAAATTTCAACTCAGAGATGAACTTTTGGACTACAACTTTCATTATCTATGAACATTTCATCTAAGTGTTATAATTTTCTTAAACTATGCACTAATGGTCTATGCAGCTAAATCAGTCTGTTAGCTAACTACTCATTTATGGTCAAACCAGCCAAATAGGTCTTTTCACCTATCTAGTTGTATTAGATTTTCTTCAGCATTTTTCACTAAACTGCAAGATTTTGTAATTTATTCCCATTAGTTCCCCCTTTTGTTAAAACTCGTGTCTGTCTTCATTCGTGCTGTTATCTTTTTGCTAACTGTTACTCTATCTGGATCACCATTCCTCCTTAGCTGGATGTCATCTAAAGAAGTGAAAAGCATGTTTTCTATGTAATGTACGAGTTGCTGTTTTCAAGAAATTTTATCACAATACATTCACTGTCTGGTTTATCAAATCCTAAGACTAACCCACCTCTCGACTTTCCTGGCTGCTTCTTCCCTCTGGTTATTCAACAGACCTACATACAGTTGCCAATATAGAAGGCAAACATTTCAAAATACTGTTATTAGCTGTAGTAAATGGGGGGGTGGGTCAAGAGATGGTGGAGAAATGGCTGAAGCAAGTGAGATTACATTATAGTAACTATTCTTTTTTATCCTAATGATTCTTTTTGCACTATTCCCTTAGGAGAGATGAATCAGAACTGGGTAAATCTCTAAATTTTAGCAAGAGTTTTGAATTACTAAATGTTGCTTAAAATTAAAAACTGGCAAGATTCGTGGACTATGGCTAAGCCAGTACACTTGAACATGCAAGGAGATGGGAGCCATTGTCTGATGGCTCAGACCTTCTGTTGCCTCTGACTGTACAGCCGTCCAGCTAGTGGGGAATCTCTGCAATGGCGTAAACCCTGAAAACTTTCCTGTCTCTGCTGGCAATGACAGTCTTGCCTGCTCTGTGTACATAGCAGAGATGGCAAGGAAAAGGGTCAATGAAAGGAAGAAAATGGAAATCTACCACGTATGGTATTTGGGCTCTGAGAAGCTCAGGAAATCGCTCCTCCCTTCCATGTCCTCCCCCAAACAAGATATGCAGAGCAAGCCATGGATCCACCTCCCCCATTCAACCCACAACACACATACACACAACTCAGGCAGTTACTTGGAAAACAAGGACGGCAAAAATTCAACAGGAAAAAAAAAGGAAGCTTCTGTATCCTGGATTTTAAAGATTTTCATCTGGTCCCTGAGGTTTATGATTGGCCCTGGCATCTTAGCTGGCTCAGCACATCTACAGACTGACCTTTGGGACCGCTTCCAGTTTTCTACAGGAACTCATAACGGCTCAGCTAATCCAATACTCCAGCCAACCAAGAGTCCCAGGGACGTGTGCTGTTAAGGTTTTCTGATGTCAGCCTTAAGGATAATATCCCAATTTCTCTTTGGACCCAATTACTCATAAATTTGTCATTCTCTACTTGACACCCATTTACACTTCTGCCTGCATCGCCCCTGAAGTTACAAGATCACTGCTTTAGAAGATAGCTTAGTCTTCATCGCTGAAAGGTTCCAAGAGGCACAGCTTCTCTGAGGAACATCTGATCCAGCAGTCCTCAGACTTTGGTGAGTTTCTGCATCACCTGGAAGCCTGAAAATGCTGTAGGGTTTGAGTTTGCCTGAGGTGGTGAGACCCAATAATTTGTCTTTTAAGTGAGCACCCCAGAAGATTCTGACGTGGATGGTCCTGGGACCACACTTTAGGAAATGCCTTTGTAAACGGTAAAACAGAGATGACGTATCTTTGAAATTCAAAGACCCTGGCATCCCTCAGACCCTGGAAGGTTTACTCTGGGGTCTCCACAGCTGATCTGAGTCTTCAGGGCATGGGGGTCGCCCACTCACTTCTGCCCCAGCGCTCTGGCTGTGACTGTGCTACTCACAAAGCCACCATCTTGCTTCCCTCCCATGAGGTCTATCTTTCAATTCCTCCAAATGACAGCTGATCCTTTTACTTGCCAGCAAGAAAAGGCGTCTCCTGGTTCTAGAACTGCACACTCTCTGGCCACACCCTCCAGATCCTCTTTTGCATCAGCTGATCCAAGCAAATTTCGGTCCCCTGATATGATGACACTTCCTACCAACCCTTCTTCAGAAGTGAGAGATTTTCACGGCTCTTCACCAATTGACATGTGGAAAGTTCAATGTCTAGCTCTAGGTTAACAATTCCACATATTTCACTGGGTACAAACAAATATAAGCTCATCTGCTAAGATGACTCCACGGGGGAGAGGCCTTCCACAGTGCCCCTCCACGAGTTACAGGACAACAAGATCTTTCTGTTCCTATTCAGAGTCATTGAGTCAATTCCCCACGTGTTCATTTCACAAACTGTCACAATCCTTACTTTGTGTGACTATTTCTGGCAAAAAAACCCAAAAAACAAAAAACAAACACAAAAATAAAACACCTTCAGAAAGTGGCTGCTTTTGTAAACCCACAATCTCATTTTAGGCAGAAAAGTACATTCCCTGACACACAGTACTGACAACCACTGACAAATTCTTGCTGACATGACTGGTAAGTATGCGAAACTTCACATACTGGATGTGTTTCTGAAAAATTCTACATGAAAAAATCCATGTTTTAAAGACAGTAAGGAAATAAGATTTCAAAAGAAAACCTGAAAATAAAAACAGCAAATGTTATGCCCTAATACACATGTAAAACACAATGCTATATAAACACTATGCTGCAAAGAAATACAGTCTATTTCTAATGCTCAAAGATATTAAACAGCCTCGTTGGTAATGAAAAACACACCTAAACGAAAAGTTAAAGACAATTAAGCAACAATTATATATAATGAGCAATCCTTTTGTTAAGAGAAATAACTACTTTGGTTGTTTTTCAAAAATAAAACAAAACAAAAACCTGGTGCCATCGAGCTGTGTCCTCAGTCCTCAAAAAAGTGAAAGTTGAGAACAAGAGTGAGGCATCTCTAAAGAAACATATGAATATCTTTAAATTTTTGTATAGGACTCAAGATGCTTTGATACCCCTTCACCTTCTTACAGAACTACAGCTCTAAAACAGCTTTCAAAACAAACTTACAAATGGCAAGAATCTTTCCCTGTTCTGAAGGATTTACCTAATAACTACAGGAACTCACTCCCATTCCAAGTCCCCAGAGGTAACCTGATGCCTTAATGGGTAGTGGTGCAACTCATTCTCTTCTGAATAGAAAGGGCATTACTGCTTCTCCACTCCACCCACACACACCTCCCACCCCACCCCAGCTGAGATGTGGCCGACGGAAAACCATCACATCAGAAGTCTGTTCTAATGGAATAGCAGGAACAGCAGAAAAGGGAGATCACACACAGATATCACCTTCCCGGAAGAGGCAGGCCTTGGACCTCAACTCGAAGGGAGGAATGTGAACTTGACGATGAGTGCCTAGAGTTCTGTGGCCATTTGTGATAGCCTAACACGAGTATGGAGGAGAGAAAGGGAAAACAGACTTCAAGAAGCAAGGAAAAACTTTTGGATAGAATGGCAGGTGCACACTTGGGCAAAGCAGATCAGGGTGGAGCAATTAGTTAGTTATTCAAGGTCCCTGATTATGGTTGGAAAGAGATGCTTCCATCGCCATTTGCATGTTTAAAACTATGTCTGTAAAGAAACAAGTTTTACCCTGCAGGTTAAAAACAATAACAAAAGATAACATTTTCTTATATGTTATGAAAGCTAAGTCATGAAGAATTCTAGCTTTATTTTGAGCCCATCAAGGTGCCCTTCCTTAATGAGTTTTGCCCAAGGTGAATGAATGTCTGGTACCAGGTTGTTGTGAGTTACATTATGTCCCCCCAAAACGATACGCTGGAGTCCTAAACCTACTATCTTAGAATGTGATCTTATTTGGAGATCAGGTTTTTACAGAGGTAATCAAGTTAAGGTGAGATCATTAGGGTGGGCCCTAATCCAGTAAAACTGATGGGTGTCTACATAAAAAGGAGAAAAGGGTACACAGAGACAGATAAGACACATGAGGAAAATGTAGTGTGAAGGCTGGAGTTAGGAGACAGGCATAGAACAGATTCTTCCCTACTATGTGGCCCTGTCAATGCCTTCATCTTTGAATTCTATCTTCCAGAACTGTGAGAAAATAAATTTCTGTTAATTCGGTTTGTGGAACTTAGTCACAGCAGCCTAGCAAACCAATACGTTGGTGCATTAGTAGTTCTGCTCAGGCCGGGTTATTTTGATAATAAGTGGTAAAACACAAATTTAGCCAAAAAATATTTTTTTTAAAGAAAAAACTTATACTTTACTCTTGGGGTGCTACTTCTTTTTTACCATGGCTCTCTGTTTCACCACTTCAGAATTATGGCCAAGTGTCGAGGATTTAAAACATAAAAAATAAACAAGGTAGTTTTGATTATATAGATACATGAAGGATACCTCCCCCAAATAGAACTAAACAAAACAGCTTGTCAATACTGAGTCTTTAATTCAAAATCTTTTGATCAAAGCTATGAATCAGACCTACATTCACTTGGTTTTATTCTTTTTGAACCCTATTCTGATGGTGCTAATAAGTATCATTATTACCTGGTTTGAGTTTCATTTTCTTTCAATTCCTTCTGTGCACCTTTTGGTAAAAAAGCCATCAAACAAAGGACTCTATAGATCAGGGGTCTGCAAACTACTGTCCACAGGCCAAATCCTATCCGCCACTTGATTCTGTAAATAAAGTTTCTGGAAAACAGCCATGTCTGTTCATTTATGCATTATCTATGGCTGCTTTCGAACTACAAAGGCAGTGTTAAGTAACTGTGACAGATACCTTGTAGCCTGCAAAGCCTAAAATAAGAAGACTTCACAGAAAAACATTTGCTAATCCGAGTCTACAGAACATATGAGCAACTCCTATGTAAACTTTTACTGACTGCCTCCCTTGACTGTCAGCAATCCCCACTCCACAAGCACTATTTCCAATCCTACTTCACATCCTGGACTAGTGAACAATGAAAAGAGGAAAGGCCTTTTAGAGACTGAAATAGTACCTTTTTTGCTTGAATTTCTCTTAAAGCGCTCTAGTTTTTCCACATTCCTTTTAAAGAACAAATCAAATTTGGCAATGAATTGATGCCAATAATGTGAAAGATGTACTTCCTTTTCTTCTCAACTGTCTTAGTATCCTAATAAGCAGCTAATACAGTCAGTTAAAGGATACAGTAACTCTAAGGTGACAACCGACACAATGACAAAATTGATCAGCCAACTCGGAATCTTGTTTCTATCCTGGAATCAAATTAAATGTACTTGGAAGTAAAACAGTCTAAACTCTGGTCAATTAAGAACATGATAGCTACAGGTTAGACATGTTCTTACTATGTACTTAAATATCTGCACCTCTTAGGGCACTGATTAATTTCTACCTTATAAAGTTATTTATGTTCTTGTTCCATTGCCCCTTTTAGACTGTAAGGTTGAGAATAGGATCATTAATTTGTCATTCCCTTCAGAGCTTAACACAGTGCTTGGGTCCACCACAGCCTCTAAAATACTGATTGAATGAATGATAATCCAAGCTAGATTTGTTTGAAAAGGTCCAAACTGCACTAGTAGTCAGGATGTGTATGTGCTAGTCCTGGCCTTGTTACAAATAAACTGCACCATGTTGAAACAGCCCCACCTCTAAAATGAGTACCTGGAAAAGCTGATCTCTTAAGGTCCTTTCAGCATTAATAGTTCATGCTTGTTTTGTGATACACATAACAGACATTATTTCGTACCACTTCATTCAAAACACTAGTTTCACGTCAAAGGATTCATTCAGGGAAAATTTTCATGAATCAGTGAGGGTCTATGAAAGACACCCACCCACTTTTCTTTAGACTAAGCAAGTAAGAACCTTGAAATACACAAGAAAAATGCTCTGAGTGAACTATTAGTGCCTCAAATGTATCTTAATTATAACAAAGGGCAATAAACTGGCCATGCATATTTTTCAAGAGCACACAGTAGCATGTCATGAACTAGACGGGCCTTCATCACAGCAGTGGTATAAAGTCTTCACGGTGGTTTCTCTATGCAAGAACTTAACCTAGAAACCACAGAGCAAATTTTGCATGCTGTAACAGGTCATGCAGGAAGGGGCTAAAAAATATGTAAATCTGTCTACCCACAGCCAATTCTATGAAAAAGACAACAACAATTAAGAGGGCAAAAGTATATTAATAATTAGAACGTGTGGGTTTTCTAGATCATTTATATTTTAAACTAGATTGATTTCCTAAGTCGGCAATCTTGATTTCATAAATACTTTAAGATGCAATAGAATTGGTTGGGAAATTAACCTTAGGAGAGGAGAAATTAAAAAGATGATAGTTTGTTTTGTCTGAAAACAACAAGCAACATACTATCCCAAAGGGTCTACTTGTTCAGAGGATGATCAAAAAACCACATATGAAAACAATTCTGAAAACACTTGTGGCAAGGGTGTGTCACACTTGGAAAAGCCAAGACTTTTAAGGTAGGATGGTGAACCACTAAGAAGTCAGAAGACCTAGGCTTGCAAAGCTGTGAGACTTTGGACATCATTCAATGTCTGTGAATTTTAATTTCCTTAAAGGGGTTGGAATAACTAATCTCTACGGTCCCTTCCAACTCTAAAATAAAAAAGGTTCCTTAAAATTGTCTCCCAAAATGTCCCATGGAATATATGTAGTAAACATTCTACGTCTAAGTGGTTCCATGATCAAATAACTCTAGGAAACAAATTACACAAAGCTAGACAAATGTTTTACTGCAGACTTCTCAGAGACTTTTTAATGCTAATTATCCTGTTATTCAAACAATTCTATACAGTGTTCCCCAAATTTCTTTGAACACTGAAATTTTAATTCCTGGAACACTTTCAACATTTAATAGAACCCTAGTTATCCTAGTAAACACAATTTGGGGAAAGCAGCTTTAAACAAGAAACTTCATGAATTTAAAATCAGATGCTGAAAGAAGAAAAATGCTCACATAATAGTTTAAGCCATCCATTTCAGAAACTGTAATAACATCTCCACGGTGTTTACATGTCATAAAGCACTTTATCTTACGTAAACGCATTGACCCTTCACTCTAGGAAGTCAAGGACGGGTATAAGAATCATTTCCATTTTACCAATGAAATGAACTTCCCTTCTAGATCTTTCTCATGACAAAGTACTTTCCGTTAATGAACAGAATGATCACAGTCTTCTACCACTATTATCATTTCAGGTTTTCCATGACCCATCCTCCAAGATCCTCTTCTATAAAGTGACTTGTTAGGCGACAGCCCAAGGAAGGAGGGATGCAGACACAGCAGCTATGCCAGGTAATGTGTCAAGTGCTAGCACATGAGTTCATCTCATCATCTCAATAACATTAAGTAACTATTATATCTAATTTTGCCACTGAAGAAATTAAGACCCAGGAAGTTTAAGAAATGTATTCACAGTAATGGAAATAATAAATGATGAAGTTGGAATCCATACCCATGTCTACCTTTTTTCTTTAAAAGCAACTTATGAGATCATTCTTGCTGATGTAGTGGAGAGAGAAGCCCTAGACAGAGGCTAGGTAAAAATCCTGACTCTATACCCATTTGCTCTGGGAATTGGGGTGAAACACTTAAAATGCCCTGATCTGTGAAACAGGGTGAAGAACTATCTCACAGAGGTGTTGTAAAAGAGAGAAAATAGATATAAAAGTACCCAAGCCTTTGCCTGGTCAACAGAGAGTGCTCAATAAATATCAGCCCCTTCCTTTCAGAGAGCTTACAGGTGTTTTGAGGAGGAATAATTACAAAAAATAGTTCAGATGCTCAGACAGTAAATATAACCAAGGGCAGAGAAAGAGAAATAGGTGTGTCTAGAGTGGTGAGTAAAGGCTCTTGGAGGAGAGGTCTTAACAAAGTAAAAGTGGTGATGATAACAAAAGTGTAGCCAATAAACCCAGATCTCCATCCAATTTTCTACTCTTAAGTGAAGGAGGGGCCTAAAAGTTTGAGCACTAGCATTTCCTAAAGAGCTTAACAACAACAAAATGTGTTCACAGCAACTAATGAGTGATAAAGCTAGGATCCACATCTGTGTCCACCTTTTATTCTTTAAAAGCAAGTTAAGATGTTTTGAAAAAGTTTGAGGGTATATTTTAAAACTTAAGTTGGACTTGTGGTTCAGCTAAAAAAAAATTAATACTTTATTTTGGTTTGTGGTTCATGGTTGGTTGAAGTCTGTTTGAAATATGACTTTATTTACACAAATAACAACAGTAGTTATAAGGAGGTATAAATTATACAAGGACCACATTTAATAATTTTAACCACCGGAGCATTTACGGCAGGCCAGATAGTCATAAACGTACTACCTCATGTAATCTGGCCAATAACTCTATAAGGTAAGGTCCTGGAACTATTTCTTCTTCAAGATCTTGACCATGGAATCTCTTCTCTGATCTCTCCTTCCCTCACTGCCAGGGACTTTTCATCTTATCAGACCCACCATGCCCCTCCCCATTCAAAAAGGTTCTTTCCTCTTTGGATTTCACCTGTCCTCTTAACCTTCATTACAATGCTCTCAATTTTCATACCTATTCAGCTAACCAATGCCAAATCCTATATAAACTCATTACCCAGATTCTTTCCTGCCCATTTATTGCTGGAAAAGGGTCAAAATATCTTGCGACTCAGACCACTGAACTCCCAGGGGCCTCATACAGCTTAGTCATCCTTTGACTCATCTCCATTTGAATGCTCACCAAATTCCCAAGAGCAATTATTCCAAATCTTTTGTCACACTCTTTGAGCCTAGTATCCCACCTTTTTTTTTTTCCCCCAAATCTTAAATGACCTAGCCTCTTTCCTGACATGTAAGCTTTTAAGAGGTTCAGCTTCACCTGTCTTCTTCCTTCTCTTCAATATCTCTAGCGTAACCAGTCCCATCTTTCCTGTATCATTGATGGGAAACTCTCTCAGATCCATTTCCTATAAGACGAACTCTCCCTCAATTCTTCTTAAAAGAAAAACCTATTTCCAACTATTCCCTCTGTTTTCTATTACCTTGCTCTATCTACAACCACAGTCAGATACTGAAATAATCTGGTCTCAAGGCTGTCTGAAGGGACTCACTTTCCTTTTGGCTCTTGACTTTTCTAAAGACACACCCTCTTCACTCATTCATTCCTTAAAGCCTTTGGAATGTGCTTCCTACTACCTTGCCCCCTCCCCCTTCCCTCCTCCACTACCACCACATACTATTCTATTGAAACCTTTGTTTCAAAGGCTCTCAAGACCTCCCAAAGGATACATTAGTCCTTCCCTATCACACCGAGGTAAGTTCCAAGACCCTCAGTGGATACTCAAAATTGTTGACAGTAGAGAACCCTATATATACTATGTTTTTCCTATAAATACATAGGAAAAACATACATACATACCTATGTAAAGTTTAATTTATAAATTAGGCATAGTAAGAAATTAACAACTAATAATAAAATAGAATAATAACAACATACAATAATAAAAGTTATGTGAATGTGGCGGTGTCTCTCTCTCAAAATACCTTATTGTATTATACTCACCCTTCTCGTGATGAGATGATACAATGCCTACATGATGAGATGAAGCTGAGTGAATGAAGGAGACACTGTGAAACATTAGGCTACCTCTGACCTGGTGATATGTAGCACACACTTTACAGATTCTCTTTGGCGTGTCCAAACTGCCAGCATCACTACTACTCTTGCTCTTTGGAGCATTAAGTAAAACAAGAGTTACTTGAACACAAGCACTGTGATATCAAGGCAGCCAAGATGATAACCTAAGTGACTAATGAGCGGCGAGCATTTATAGAATAGAATGAACACAATGGACAAAGGGATGATTCCGAGCCAGGGCGGGATGGAGGAGAGGGGCACGACATGGAAGACGCGCAATTTAAAAGGTAAGAATTGTTCACTTTTCGTTTACTATTTTCCGATTGCAGTTGACCACAGGTAACTTGAAAGTATGGAAAACAAAACTGCAGGCAAGGGGGGACTATTGTATTTCCATTGGCCTATTATTTGGCCTTTGTCCTCCTTAATCTTCAAGCAACATTTAACACAGCTGACTGACCATTTCTTCTTGAAACTCTGTTCTTTTTGTGCTTCTGTGACACTCCTTGGATTCTCCCCAATTTTTGCCATTTCTCTCCCCCTCTCCTTCCCACTACAGAATCTGTGGCTCCCCTAGGTCTGTCAGAACCTCTTGTGGAAACTTTTTCTCCCCGGAATGCTTTAATCTACCCTCAATGATTTTATGTATTATGTTTGAGGAGGTTCTGAGCTTCTTACCCAGAGCTTCGGTTCTGTTATTTCTAACTGCTTGCTAGAAATTTCTGCCTGGAATAGAGGGAGGAGGGGAGGGCAGTAGGGTGTGATTCATGTGGCAAAATTAAAACGGCCAAACCAAGCTGTCACCAGATTTTATTGTGACGGGATGAAAACACTAACCCCTAAGCACCTATCTTCCACATTCCTGTTGCAGTGGTGATTTTTTAACATAACCAATGTTCTTGTTACATTATAGATGTTATAGACAACTATACAGAGACAGATGACATATACTGTTAAGAAAAAGACTTACTGTGTAAGTGTTCCACTCAAAAAAATGTGAAGATTCAGGCCAAACAGGAAAATCTGTGTGCATCTAGGTGACACAGCCTCTACAATGACTTTAAAGCAATCCCAGAGGAGCTGTAAAAAAAAAGTTTACAACCACCTCCTGGACCCAAAATGTGTTCTTAAAGTGGTTCACATGGTGGGCGCCACTAGAGTTTTTGGCTGGACGATTCTTCCCTATAAGACTGACTTAGATACAAAAGGGCCTTTTGCATTCCTGGTGTCAGGATACTGAGTAGCAGCAGAATTTCTCATTTAGCAAACACAACCTCCTTCCCATTTATTTTAACATCTAAAAAAAGAAAATGTAGAAAATCCCTATACTAGAATAACTGGGTTCATCCTCATCACTGAGCCCAGGGCAAGCAAGTTTGCAATAACTTTTCATTTTCTCCATCACTTAAGACTAGAAACGTAAGACTCTCCTTTACCAAGACCCTCCCTTCCCAGTCTAGTCACCAGTCAAATCTTGCCAATTCTTGCTATACAATATTTTGGGTCCATTCCATCTAATACATTCACATTGCCACTATGTCATTTTACAACCTTATTTCAACCTAGGCTGCACCTTCTAATTCAGGCTCTCCTCTTATCCATTTTAGCAAGCTTGACCCTATATTCCCCACCACCACCACCACCCCTGCCCTCCCAATCTCTACTATGCACAGTCCAGCTTCCCTGAATTACTCACGATTCTCCTAATAAAGCCCATTTTCCTATGTTCAAATCTTTGCTGTAATGTTCCTTCAGCCTGAAATGTCACCTTCCATGATGCATCCAAGGATCCTGTCTGCTGTTAGAAATTTTGGCATCATCTTAAGTCCTCCTTTTCCTTTTCCTTCCACATGAAGTCATAAAAGTTTTTAGAAAACAGAGATCCCTTTGGCAAAGTGATGAATGCTCTGAACCTCTCCCCAGGAAAGAGCTAATATATGCAACATTTTACATACAATTTTAGGGGCTTTTATAAACTCAAATGTCTACACAATTTTGCTGCCTTCTTTTGGGTCTTTACTATCTTGCAGCTATTTTAACAGCTACCTAACTGGTTTTTCCCTGACCAGCAACAGTGTATCCCCTACAATTCACCAGTTTACTTCCTACAGAATGACCTGTTACTTAACTTATGCTCCGCACTCAATAATTAATTTACACAACGTTTCTGAGTCTCTGTTAAACTTTCAGTTAAACAAAAGAACATATCCACCCCTTTGGAGTTGGTTTGATGCATCTGATCTATAAAACTGAGAATGCAGAGAAAGTGGAGACAAAGTTGTTTCTAAAATATTTGACTAGGTAGGGTTGAGTTAATCATAAATGGTCTTCCAAAAGGCAGTTCCCTGAAGTGGAGAGACAGAGACCCTGTCTTAGAACAGAGCTGAAAGGAAATTCTAGGTGATGGGAACGATATGAAGAAAAAAAAAAAGGGATATAAGAATCTAAAAACAATGAGGCTGCATGTTTGCTCAACACAGCAACCAAAAACATTCAAGAGTGGCAGTCGAGGCAGGGTCGTCTTAACCCCCACCCCTCCCCCAACTTTCTTCTTTCTTCCCTTCAGTGTTTTCTCTTTTCATTGAAGTCTTGCAGACTCTCTGGTGCACACCAAAAACTCCCCTTATGTACTGAAAATCCCCTGGTTGCACAGTAACAACAGTTTGCGAAGTACTGACATTATCTGTCCAGTGTATTTCTTACAGAAACCTTCACGGTTCTATTACAAATGGTTCCATTATAAATGGTTCCATTATCAATTAAAGACCTGTAAAGAAGCCACACCTCCCATGGCACTGCCCTTTCCAAAAGCTAAAACTAAAAAGGAAGTATGTGATGAAGACAATCATGAGGATTCCTAAGAAAATAAATCCAAAAGATTCTGACATAAGCAGTAGAACAGGTTCGTTCTTTTCACATTTAACATAGAAATTACATGTGGGGGACTTTGTCCACAAAACAGCTGTATTTAAATGTAGCTATAAGTCAAATGAAATCAAAGACATTAGTAGTAACTCTTCAATGTTTAGATTAGCTACTTTCCTGAAAAGTAATCTAGAATATAAAATTTCATATATATAGCTAGACTTTTCCTTCACTGACTCATCTAGATAAACTGGTGTCCTAAAAATGTTTTTTAAAAAGCACAGGCCTATTTAAAGTTGTACAAAAGAGGAAAATACTAAACTCATAAATATAAAAACTATCTATCAGAAATAGGTGATTTCCAAAAAGATGGTATAGGAGTTTATAGTGAAAATAAGAGTAGCAATTCATAAATAAGAAGAGACTACATCTGAAGGCTCAGGCACAGAAACAAGTACCACCTACACGCTACTTCCCCAAATTCTCAATGACATGAATCCCTTGGGTTTTCACCACAATTTTTAGACGTTAACAAAAATTTGTAGATTTTTAAAAAAATTTCATCTTTTTCTTGATAACCAAAGGGCTGTATGTTCGTTGCGTGAAACGAGGGGGACTCGAAAGTTGGGAAAAAATGTAGCGAATCACAAAAAGTCACTTAGGATTCCACTTACCAACAGAGGAAAACACTTGTTGAAATGTTGGCACACTTTCTTCCAGTCTATTTTTTAAATGCATTTTGAGACTGTCTTGTATTTAAAATGAACAAATACAAATACAAACATAATCTCCCCTAGTTTACATTACATTGTTTTGAAACTCCATATGTTTAAATAGACACAAAATAGATTTCTATTTATTAGGGTACTACTACTCTGTAAAACACCAAGTTTTGTTGCTGCTGCTATTTAATAAGTGTTAAATAACAATAGCTACAATGATTCATTATTTTAATACAGAATTTAGTTTGCTCCATTTAATTTTCTCACCTTGTCCTAAACTCCAGGAAAAGCTTGCTTCCTTCCTCACGGTATGTCTATCCTATTTTAAAATTTACCAGGCTTTTAGAATGTGTTAAACAATGCATTCTCTACAGATGCGAGTTTAAAAACATCCATTTAAAAACCAAATATACAAACAAGACAAAGAAAAGAATTCAGGAAATCATAATCAAATCTGTCAGTTTTTGAAAAAATTAAAAGGTAGCATTTTTCATCAATGAGTGATCTCTTTTTATCCTTTGCCAATCACATATTAGCATAAAATAAATAATAGAGGATTGAAAGGCTTTCTTTCCCCCAAAGAGAAGGCAAATTCTGCCAGGAACAACTGCTTTAAAATATAGTGGGATGCACTTTTCCAATTCTTTTGGTTCTTTCTCTCTCTTTTTTTTTAAATGTGGTTGCGATTCCTGTTTTCCAGTTCCAGGTCGTTATCTTTTTGGAGGCTGCTCCCATTTTTCTAAACACAGTCCATTCTTAGAGGCTGTGTCAACGTCTCCCAGGAACACACAGAGCTTCCCAGGACCACCTCCTGTGGCTTGCTCCACGAGGATATTAATAATAATAACACCTTAGAAGGATTAACAACAATCCTGTGGAGTGGGCACTATTATCTTTACTTAACAGAAGCTGAGGCTTAGCGGCGAGGTAAAGTGAAAAAAGCATGCAAGTAGTAGAGCCAGAACTAAGCCAGGGTCTTTCAATTTGGTTGAGTGATGGTTAAAGAAGTTAAAATGTGAAATGTGCATTATTATCAAGGCTTAAGGAATATGCTAAGGGGCAAACATTAACAGTGGAGAAAGAAGACATAATACGGTTTATAATTATGACTTTTTTTATACCTATTTTTAAAAGCGATTGAGTCCCCCAGAGAGGGTTGCTGGGCCATGCAATATTTGGGACATTAATACTAAAATATTATTTATGTGAAATTCATTTTAACTTGGCTTCCTGTATGTTATCTGACATTAGAGTAAAGGCCTTCACGAAACAAACAAAAAACATTAATAAATTAGAGAGCTACAATTCCCAAAGCTGAGATCTGGGATGCTCTCTGTGCCACATGTCTTTGGGAGGCCAAGTAAAGGGAAGTGTAGTGAGTGAGACTACAGCTGTTCTTGACTGAGCCTCCTTTTTCCTGGTAGCAAACACAGCCTTTGACTCCAGAGACCTAGCTTTCACCAACTGGGTCCTTTAAAGTCACTGCCTTCAAATTCCTGACCCTTCTCTACTTAATATGAATGTTGTGAAGATTAAACATAACTGAAGTCAGGAGGGGATATCATATATATCTTTAAATATTTATTTTTTGGCAGAGTGTTTTGGAAATATATTCTCTGAAATGTGGACAAGACAGACAGACACCACCACCCCACCACCCCCACACCACCACCAAGAAAGGGAAGGAAAAGTATTACCAATATATGGTGAGCCCAGCTGACAGGTCTCTAAAAGGAAAGAAAGAAAAAAAATCGAGAAACGTGATCAAAACCTGAAATAACTATGGGAAATGTAGTGAGATACCAAAAGGGGTGCCTCGTTATAACTGCTGGAGAATTCTGTTCTTTTCAAATGACTGTGATGGATACAAATTTAAAGCACAGTTACCTTGGCTCATTAATACTACTGAATCACAAATGGAGATAGCCTAATAACAAAAACAGGATAGGACCTTACTTAAGCATACCAATTTAATTTTCTAATTCCCCCTAAACCTCCAATCTCTGTGGCTCAAGTATGTTTACCTTCTTTTAAACAACAACAAATTGGGACTGGCTCAGACAGTATTCATTTAAATATTTCTATGTACAACTTTAATCTTCAAACTTTAACAAAACCCAATCTACTACACATAAATTGCTGTGAACAGAAACTGTTTGAAGAGGATTAATCAACAGCTTTGTATGTCATCCTCTTAGCTGAATCACTGTTGAATTCTTCACGTGCAGCTACACCCAGTTAATCTTTGAGAAAGCAGCAAACTATGTAAATCTACTTAAACTGGGGATAAGTACTTCACTCATCAAAAGTTAGCAACATTTAACAAGTACGGCTATTAGTTGGCATGATCATTTTGTAAACAAGAAATATATACACATCCACGAACATCCTTGCATTCAATTCCCCGACCCCCAAAACCCCACTGTAAATTACCAGAAATATTACCTACCAAAAAAGGGCTTGGTACATGCCACAATTTGTTAAAAAAACAAACAAAGTATATGCCATAACTGAGTCAACTATCTCAAGAAAGCAGTTCCAAAAATGAAAGTAAGGAAACAGTGAGAGAAGTAGCGAATAAAAAATATTTTTAATGGAAATATTCATGTTTTATTTTTAAAGGCTTTTCAGCATGAAGCACTTATTCTATTGAAACACACTAAAATATTTTCACAACTACAAAAGTCCTGATAAATGGGTTTTGTTTTGGCTGTGGGGGTGCTGTTTTCATATAATCAGACTGGATTTGCTTAAGGAATATCATATCTATGAAAGTCACAGTTAAAATAATAAGGACATTTTTCCACTGAGACCTAAACCAAACCATCTTTGTCTAGATACTGCCTAATAGGTTATCACTCCACTTAAAAGCCTCTCGTTTTGACCTGAGCCAAGAAGGTGTATTTCTAATGTGCTCAGAGGCCTGTGATGCAGGAAAATCCTGTTTATCCTAGATGATGCCAGAGATCAGTGCTCCTTGATGCCCTCGATACACTACATGGGGCAGGAAGAGGACGAGCACCACCCACCTAAGCTTTGACTGAAACTGGCTAACTCCTATAACCTGTAAAATAAAGTTTTAAGAAGAAACTGTATAATCACTCGGTAGCACAATATTCTGACTTCAAAGCTACTTCCAAATATCACAAATCTACCCATCCATGTCATCCATTTACCTAATCCTTCACCTCCAATCTCACAACCTCCACCTTGCCCCTCAAAAAAGGTGGGTGGAATTCTTAAACTGGACTTCTGAGACCAGAAGGGCAATGGGCAGTGATGCAGATGAGCTCTGTATGATTTCCTATTGAGATGTGCTTGTAAGCAGGCATTTACAGTGTGTAGTGTGGTGGTTTTACAAGCTTGGCTGCCAGGTCCAAATCCTTGCTCTGCACTTTGGTTTGTATAGACTGGGCAGGTTACTTAATCTATGCCTCAGTTTTCTTAACTGTAAAATGGAGACATTATTATTACCTGCCTCACACGACTGTCAAGGTAACTAAATGAGTTAACCCACCAAAAACACTTAGAACTGTGACCAGCAGGCACTAAGGTGCTCAATGATAGCCAGTATTATTATATAGGTATAATACAAGTGTGATTCTCATTATTTTTCCCCCAAAGGTAATTTTTAAGTATTCCTCACATTCGATTTTTTCCTCAAGCAAATTATCTAAAATCAGCTCTAACAGCTTATATATTTCTAGATTAAAATTAAACTGCATTACACACCTAAAAGTTACCTATATTTTTCATCAAAATGAACAAACTAATAAGAACTGAAAGGTGCAAGCTTAACATCACAAAATCTTACTTTAAAAAAAGCATTAATTAGACTTCTCGTTTAGACTAAGTCAGGATGAGATCACAAAGTCACTCATGGTAACCAGGTCCCCGTGCTGGAAGTGTGCTTTCCCTGTGAATGGCTAAACACTAACAAAAGAAACCTTTGACTCAAATACCACTGGTACCCGGGGTCTTGTGTCTGTATAATGCCTACACATTCATTTCTTTCTTTGCCTATAGAAAAAAAGAAAGTCTGTTTGTTTTTCTGATTCAGTCAGCCCTTTTAGTCTCTGAAGCTAAGGAGAGCCCAATGAAAAGAAGAGCATCTTATCAGCGTGCTCCAGACCAGCAGGCTGTCCCCCTCCACACACAAAACCTCCAGCCCCTCACAGCAAAAGGCCTCACCCTCAGAGCTTTTTCACCATTTCAGAGCTAACGCCCCGCCGGGTTTTGACAACAAATAAATGAATACACAAGGCCTTTACATAATTAGCCATCTTTTCAGGTACAGTGAGGTGGGTGGGGGAGGAGAGTTCAGGAGAAGAAGCTTTATTGTAAATTAGCTTCATTTATGAAGTTGATGTAAGTGTGCCCGACCTGAGGGCATTTATTTTAAATGAGGCCACATGAAGTGAGTTTAGAGATGCCAGCTTCTGACTCTAGACAATTTTAGCATATACTTCAGCCAAGTCAAAATGTATTTTTTTTTTTTTAATTAAAAGGGGGGAGGAGATATTCTTAGGTTGGGTAAAAGTTCCACTGACTTGGACAGCAAGGGCTCACAGACCAAAGGTGTGTTTACTGCCTTTTTAAGGGAAAGCTAACAAGCAAAAGAACCAAAGATCAGAAAACAATATTTTTTGACACCATCACTGTTTGACAAAATTAGCCTTACTTTCAGATACACTTATGCTAGGATATAACCCACCCCCCAAAATGACTTTAAGAACAAAAAGCACAAAACATATCATCAATGACCCCGTGAACGCCTTCAGGAAGGCCACCAGGCATCACTGTCATCTGTCATGACCTTTACAGAACCATGGTCTGCATAGAAGGATACAGTTCGCTTGTATCATTATTGGGATAATAACTTAATTGATTTGTCTCAGTAGCTCAGGATGTAGACAAGAGATTTAGTATGACAGAAAAATATCTGCAATCGTGTTTTTGTTTTCTCAATAAGCATCTTGCTACTGACCTCTGAATGAGTTTAACCTTTTCTAAACAGACCTGCACATTTTTTACATAATTTAAAGCTAGGTTGTGTTATTGTTGCCGCTGAAAGGCTCTGTGAGATTTATCACAACATGGCTTCAGTAACCTTCTTTTAAAAACAAAGACGAAAAACAAAACAAAAGGCCGCAACTATAAGCTCCGAGGTCCACTCCTTTTCCCGGCAGGGGATTCTGATCTAACCACTAAAGTGCCTTTGGAGTTCAATCTGTTAAAAAATGTATGAAACGGTATTAAAATAAGAAAAAGCATGTGTATGACTCAGGCTTATCCAAGTATCTCTGCAACTAGGATGTCACAGGATTTCCCTGTGCTTCTGAAAACTGAAAACCTTGAGAAAGTGACAGCAGTTCCTGTTTCTTTTTTCTCTTTTAAATATATATGGGAGGGGGGCGCGCGCGAACACGAACACACACACACAGACACACACACACACACGTCTTCCGGGTTTCCTACGAATCAGGCAGGTTCTTTGAGAGGTTCCAAGTGAGGGTTGTTGCAAACCAGCGTTACGACTAATTATCGTACTCTTCTACACACAAAGGTTTGAGGTTAAAAAAAAAGAAAAAGAAAAGCCAAACTTGTTGCAGAGCTGGGCGAAGCCCCCAGCCCGGCGCACTCCTGCTCCCGCCGCCTCTCCGCCCCTTCCCCCCGTCCTTCACGTCCCACCCAGCCCGGCCGGCGGGGGCGAGGGCATCTCCCCTGTAAGGTCAGCGGCCCGAGCCGTCCCCGCGGGCCGCCTCCTTCGGAAACAAGGTCACCGCCCAGCCCGGTCCCTCCGAGGAGGAGATCGGTGTCCTTCCGAGAGCCGCCGCCCTTCGTAAAGCGGGGCCGCCGGTCTCCGGGCGGCATCCCCGCGGCCGGCTCACCTGCTTGCGATAGGGCGTCCTGCAGTTGCTGCTGCCCCCGGGGTTGCCGCTGCTGCTGGGGAAGATCATCGCGGCGGGCGCGGGGCAGCCGCGCCGCGAGGGGGAGGGCGCAGGGCGCAGGGCGCAGGGCGGGGGCCGGCCCGGGCCGCGGCCGCTCCGGGAACTCCCTCTCGCCGCGCGGCGGCGGCCGGCGGGGGCTGCAGCTCGGGGCGGGCTTCTCCGCGCTCGACCTCCGGACTTGCCTAAAAGTGCGGCGCGGCGGCCGGCGAGGATCGGGCAGCTGGGGCGGCCGCCGCCCTGCGTGCCATGGACGGGAGTTCGCGCGCGGAGCTGGCGGCGCCGCAGACTTTCCCGGCGGCAGCGGAGGAGCAGCGTCGCCGCGTCCCCACCTACCGCGGCCTCAACCACCGCCCTGAGAGCGCGCCGACCGGGGGCGGGGAAGCGGGCGCGCACCGCCCCGCGCCGCGCCCAGGCCCACCCGCGCCTCCCCGCCCGCCCGCGGGGCGCCGCGCCCGCAGCCCCGCCGGCCGGCCAGCCCCCGCGCGCTCCCTTCAGGGCTCGGGGCTGGGGCCGCGGCCGCGCGGTCCCGGGAGCCGCCGGCGCCCCCGCTCCGGAGCAATGGTTGGGTCTGGCTCCCCGCATGCCGCACATTCCTTGGAGTAGCCACCCGCCTTCCCTTTCCTTCTCCCCCCGCCCCAACCTCTCCGCCCCCGTCTCTTTGCCCGAGCACCGGCCGCAGCGCCGCACCCCCGCTCGAAGCCCCTTTTAAGGGCATCGCTTCGGGGATCACTCCGACACCTGGGTGAAGCCAACTGACCCCAGACCTTCTCTTTTCTTTCATCCTTCCAAAGTATTTCCCCACCGTCCACTCTCCCAGAAAAGGTGCGGGCAGTCACTCCTACTTCGCGGAACAAACCAACCCTCCATCGAATCTCTGCAAATCCCCGATTCGCCCCAAATCATACGGGAAAATTTCAGCAGCGAAATATGGTCTCCACTCCCCAACGCCCTCACTGCGAATACGCACGGTAAAGTTCGTACTTCATTCCTATGCCAGAGTTTGCAAGCTTACCTTCAAGATGACAATATCAAAGGGCGAAAATCATTTAAGGCCATCGCTTTGGTAAGCCTTCCAGAAGACTGGAACAGTGTAATCCTTCTATGTGTTAATTATTAGATGCGACACAAATGTGTTCTACTGAAGGGACACAGAAACTCTGAAAAAAAGGGACAAAGGGAGGAGGTAGTTTCCTTTGTTTCCCAGTTGAAATTATCTCAGGCAAATCAAGATGCCCCTTTCTGGATCACCTCTGCGTTGGTGTATCAAGCCTAGAACTTGTATAATATAATGCAGGAGGCCTCTAAGGCAAATCTCATAGAGCCTGCCTTCCCTGGATAAGCGCCTAGGACAGGCTTGCCATCTTTCAAGTTGGCCTGTTTAACTGTGAGTACTACAAGGTAATATCACTGCAATAAGTATTACAGAGTTATTCCTTGGAATCTGGCCTCTTAACCCCTTCCTGGATAGGGCTATCTGCCCTAATAATGAAAAATCCTAAATCGGCTAAGAAGTGAAGGCACTCAACTTCCGGCTGCCAGCAGAAAACAAAGTGTCCCCTATGGAAACTGAGCCTTCTATCAAAGCTGTGGACATTCAGGGGTTTTGTCTACCAGCAAAGAACTGACCAATATCCAGCCTACTTATCTTGCTAGTGACTTAGTGGGCCCGCCTCCACACTCCACAGTGTTCCTAACATTCTCCTGCAAAAGTGATAAGAACGAGCAGATCTCCCCTAATCAAAAACAACCATATACACAAAGTATACATATAATTCCTAATTCTTTTCATTAAAAAAAAAAAAAAGCAGCAAAGAAACTTATTCTAGGCACAGTACTAGGTGCATAATGACCATGGTCAAGTAAGAACTTGCTAGATGAATTCACAGAAACCTGTCTTTTAAAGTGATTTCATAAAGTACAACTAACATTCAGTATAAGTCTGCTAGAACTACTTCCTGTTACTCCACACATTAACCATTGTTTTGGCTGCTCCTTTGCTGTTTCCCTCTCACTAGGACCCCTTACAGCAAGTTATCAGGCACAGGTATAAAAGGTTTTTAGGTACAGCTGTTCATGTTATAGGTGCCTTTTCCCGTAAACTTAATGCCTAAGACCCCTGCAGTTCCGACCTGTCATCTATGGGAAAAATTCCACTTACAACCTCAGTTGTCATGACTGGTCTCTTAGGAAACCACAATCTTAACCACAAAAGAACAGTGTAGATTAATTTTTCTATGGCTCTGCTCTAAGGTCATGATATTGTGCTATTCCAGAATGCTAAGACTTGATTTGATACCCTGCAATAGCTTTACAGGTTAAGACAAGATTTTAAGTGATAATAAATTTTAAATAAGAATATTCAAATAATTATTATATTAGATACTTAAACATACTAAGAACACTAAAAGAATATTAAAAGAATCCTATTTTTAAGAATAAAAAGGGTATCTAATTATTAACAAAATGTATTGTTCTATAATGGTGAATGACATAAAGGAGAGAACACAAGGCATATGTTTTTAAAAACAATGTCAACCAGCCAGGGTTCAGAAGTTCCAGACTTAGGTAGATGTTACACTCTTAACTAAGTAAAGCTTCATAAACAAAGTAGACAATAGATTTTCCTCCCTCAAAGACTATAACGTGCAATGAAGTCACTAAATCTCATATGATTCCAACAGAAATATGAAACCACATGTGTACATGTAATCGATTATGAATATTCATAAGTGCTTAGTTATAAGCAATTACAGGGATAGATCCTGGTGCAATTCATCTTGAAAAGTTTATTGACCTTTGAAACAAATATATTTTAAGCCAGATAAAGTAAGAAAAACTGCAAGTTATCACGGTAAAACTAAGGGTTTTGGAATCTATCCTGTACATGCTCATCCTCTTGAAAGGGAAACTAAGACTTTGCTGCTGGGCAGTCCTACATCACCCTCATCCCCCAGTTCAGCTGGTGGGTAAAATTGTGGGAATCTGACCCAAGGGCAGCCAATCCACAGACGGGCCAGTGACCTATGACATGCCTGGGATGAAAAAATGAGAAGAGCCAATCAGATTCTCACCCTTGGGAATTTGATTCAGAGAACTCCAAGAGCTGAACCAGTTAGGAAAGGGGCAGAAACAGCGAGAGTGCCAGGGGGGTAGAGTTGAGGCCACAAAAAGCCAAAACTATATGCAAGCCAAGGTTATGAGGAAGCAGAAACTATGAGTAAACAGGAAGCTAGCTGACTGGCAGCAAGCAGAGAGTAAAGCAGATGCCAGGAGCAGCTAAGCTCTCTTGGGCATTAGATGATGGAGGAAGCCGAGTCCATAGAGCTGCTTTCGCTCTTAAGACTTAACAATAACCCCTTCATATGTGTACTTAGCCCCCTCCCCACTTCTTCAGATAACTTAAGTGAATCTGGATTTTGCAATTCAAGGAACAAAATTAAATTAGCCAAACAGATCTGGCTCTACATTTCAGCTTCCCACTTAATAACCACTTGGTTTTGGGCAAGTTAGTTAACCTACCTGAGTCCCAGACTCCTCATAGCTTGTCTTAAATGTGTAATACCATATACCAACAAAAGTGCCAAACTCAACAACTAGCAGTTGTTATCATTGTTTTTCCAGGTTTATAATGGTGGTTTGTAGATTTAGGTGGGTAAACTGTGAAAATAACTGATGCTTAGTAAGTCTGGCTGAGCATCAAAGAGCAGAAGCAAGGGTATAGTTGAAGCTGACAAGAAATAAAAAAAGAGCAAATTTAGGTATGGGAAGGCCACCTTACTGATAACTGTTGAATAGCCAAATGAATACACATTTTAAGGCTGTATATACCACAGACTTAACTTTAAGAAGCTACAACAACAAAGGCTGGCAAACTCTCTGTTTCAATATTCTAGGTGTACTGAAGTTTTTCTCCCATATCTGTTTTTGTCCCGTTACCTTTAAAGAAGTTATGTGCTGGACTAGGGCTATGTCTCTATATGAATGGAAAGACTGTGAGCAGTATCAGAGATCACACTCTGTAAGGCAGGAGGAGTATACAAATAAGGATAATAAGGATGGAGCCATCAGTACCTGCAAAAGCCTGCAACATTGTAAAGGTGAGACCTGGACTTACAAGCGTTTGCATAACTGGAATTTGATACTTACAAGCAAGCGTATGTATGACTGGAACTTGAGAATCTGAATTTAGAGGACATTTGTCCCATAGAAACAATTTTAAAATGAGACTTTTATTTATAAGTCTTTCACATCTCATTTCACTTTCACAACAACCCTATAAGGTTGTAAGGGTTATTACGCTCCAATTATAAATGGGAGGGAAAAAAGTAAGCCTGTCTGACCCACCCACAGAACTAGTAAGTAACAAGCAAGTATTAAAATCTGGACCTAGCTAGGGTTAAAAGACCCTGTCCTGCACTCCAACTCTATAATGCCGTGTCTCCAAAAGGTCTAATAAATAATGCTCTAATTCCCAGGTGATTATTTGTAACCCCTATAGCACCCAAGTTGCTGTACTCTAATAACGCAAGACATTAAGTAATAAGTGCCAGCTAAGTGGTCTAGACAATTATATGCTATAGGAGTCCACAAGAGAAAGAGATCAATACAGGATATGTAACATGGGCGTGGGAAGCTCAGCTGTATAAATGTTTTCTTTGAGGGACATGGAGAAAGAAGCACTGTGCAGATAACCAGAAAAACAGAACTTGAGACAGAGAGGCCAAGGATGAGAGAGGATGTAGATTTGGGGTGATCATTGTTGAAATCATCGCTAACCCATGAACTCCCTGAAGGGAGCAGATGATGAAAAGTCAAAACGCTAGAGGACCCCCCATTCCGACACACACATCACTGAACCCCACAGAAGAGAGGAGCCTTTGAGTTAAATTACTACAAGGAAAGTATGATGGGAAAGCTAAGCTTTGAAAGGAGGGAAAAAATGGGGGCAGAGAAGCTATCTAATGAGATAAGAACACTTCTATCAACAAAATAGACCTATAGCAGGTTCTATTCCTCTGCCATTGCTAAAGCATTTCAAGCACGCTTTTTTTTGGGGGGTCACATTAAAAACAAAGGAATTAAGAGGAAAAATTCATCCAACATTATTTCAAATTACAATCTTTAATTAATAAAATATAACCACATAATATTGTTTAGTGTAAGCAATTCACACCAAAAACCTGTTTACATTTATAGTCTCGATAGCTCACAAAGCCTCTAGCTCCCAGCAAAACAGCCAAAAAAAGAAAAAGAGAGAAAAATATGAAGTCATCAGATTCTTTAAATTTCTGTTCTTTCCTGGTACAAGGTACAATTGATGAAATATCCTATTTCTAAAGTAGCAGAAATATTTTCTATTATTTACTATTTACTTTTTTTAAAAAATCTACGATTCTTATTCTAGACTTAAAGGCTCCCTAGACACATATAAAATCATTTGTATATAAAAATGAAACCCCCTATAATAAAACTATAGCTCTGTGGCTATAATCCTAGAAGGTATATAGAAAACATAAACATAGACATATTCTGATGAGTTTTACCAGAGGCAATATTCTGATGATTCCTAAATCTAATCTGGTGAACAAAACAGAAGAAATGGGCTTTGCCCTACTGTGCTTCTCTGCATAAACTAATAAATAATACTATCGTTTTCTTAGTAACTACTATATTCCAGACACACACACACACACACACACACACGCACACCATGAGAGAAGACAGACTCAGAGATGTAAGTAATTTTCCTAAGGCCACAGATCCAATACATAATAAAGCTGAGGTCTGAACTCAGGTTTCTCTAATTCTAAAGTCCCCTGCCTCTAATAGTACTAATGATGGTTATTATTACTATTACTCATGGATCAAGTCCAAACCCCACTGGAGAAAACCCTGGGTATACATCTTGGCTTTGCCAAGTACCATCTATGTGACCTCAGGCAAGTTACTTAAAAAAGGATATGCAATTACATAGAATTTCCATTCAGCTGAATATGAAGGCAAACTCTCCGATATTAAAATATATAGTTATAGTATGGATACATATTCTGGCACAACCTAGCTCTTAAATCTCATTGAACTGATAGTTGTTAAGGCATAACTTCTTTCTTGCAACCGGTTTTATTTTCTGGGATCGTTAGATGTAGTTGGGAGAGAGGAGAAAGAACTATCTTCTAGAAGCTGGCATGGTATTAGGTGAAAGGTATTTCCTAAATCCTGAACTGGAACTGAAAACGCATTTTTCCCTCAAAAAATAGTGAGAGACCATATTAGCAATTAGCTTCATAAGGGTAGTCACAGGTGTCTATAGGTCAACTAAAAATCCTAATCACCATTTAGGACATTTCTCACTATGGCAAAACATCCTCCAAATTCAAAGCAAATAACTTACAGTCAAAAGTTTTCAGATGTAATCTGTTCATAAGTAAGATATTGCCCTGCTCTTGCAGAATAATAAAATTCAAAGCTCACTCAAATTTCTGGCATAAAGGTTCTCTATAAGTTAAATTTCTTTTCCCAAGTTTTTGTATATAAATAGGCACGTAGGTTCTTATTCTTTCCAAAAAAGATCACAATGAGGAGTAGAGAGACTCTATATATTAAAAATTCAAGATATTTGTTGTGATTTGGTTTATACTACATTGAATTTGTATCTGTAGATCAAATTCTATAACAAAATTTAGGGTGTTATGCTAAGTGAAATAAGTCAGACAGAGAAAGCCAAATAGTATATGATTTCACTTATATGTAGAATCTAAAAAAAAAAAAATGAACAAACAAAACAGAAACAAATTCATAGATACAAAGAACAAACTGATGGTTGGCCAGATGGGAGGTGGGGTTGGAGGGCTGGGTGAAAAAGGTGAGGGGATTAAGTACAGATTGGTAGTTACAAAATAGTCATGGGGATGTAAGGTACAACAGAGGGAATGTAGTCAATAATACTGTAATAATTATGTATGGTGCCAGGTGGGTACTAGACTAATTGGAGAGATCGCTTTGTAAATCATATAAATGTCTAAATACTATGCTGTACACATGAAACTAATATAATATTGAATGTCAACTGTAACTGAGAAAAAGGTTTTTAACTTTTTAACTTCTGTAACAAAATAGAGTCAACTATGGATGGATGTCTCAATCCTCTATATCCTTTGACTGTGGAAATCTAGTATTGAAGCTGTTATTCTCCATTACTATAGGAAACCTATATGAAAATAAGTGCTTATTTTCAGAATACATCAAGATAATTCAATAATTTTTCTGTGAATTATAGTAAAACTTACAATTTATGAAAAAATATATTAGGTGATCTTTGAAATTACAGCTTCTCTAAAGAGATGGGAGTAACATAATCATCTACTATATGTGAGCAAACTGCGTAAAGGATAAGAACTGAGATAAGGAAAGGAGGGGCTGATGTGCTATGGAAATGGCTAATCACATCCACTTCTTACTGTAAGACCTGGGAAGAGACAAAAAGTACTCAGAAAATCAACAGAATTGTGGGAAAACTGGAGCAAAATTTAATCTCTAAGTCATGGAAAACAAAATTTGAACCTCCAATGACCATCTCCTTTCCACGAGTAAAAATAACTGTCTGAATAACTTGGACAGTATTGGGTGAACAAATGAACCTTAAACAAACAAAACCCTCATATAAGCTAAAAATGATAAAAGATTATATCATAAGACACTCCTAAATGTTTGGGGAGACATAAGCAACGTCTACACAAAACCTGGGGATCCATACCACAAGTTAGGTTTTAAAACATTCAAAACACGGAAGAGAAACAAACAAACAAACAAACAAACAAACATTCCCCTTCTCTTCAGTTGCCAAGCTCACCATTAAATTACGTCTATTCTACCCGAAGAGGAGTGTGACAGAATAATTAAGGACATCCTTTAAGAAAATGGGAATGCTGATAAGTTTTTCTCATTCTCCATCGAATTATAAATGTCAAAGTTCGAACAAGAAAATATAGAATTAGAAATGGATTTCTGCTCAGTTGAATACGTATGAAGACAAACTTTCCCACATTAGATTATTTCAATAAGAGTTCTGAAATGAGATACATAAGTAGTTTACAAAAATTCCCCACCCTAAGTGTCTTTAAGAATGACCAGTTCTGGGTTATCTAATATACTTAACCCCTGGGGCAAACTGATGACAGACCTGTGGCAAATTGATACTCCCCAAGCGAAGAGAAGGCAAATGAAAAAATTCTGATGTTGTCATGACAACATGACTGATCATGACATCAGCAATTCCTAATTCCAAACTATAAAGAACACGCCCAGAATGCTGACAATATATTACACGGATCCTCCCAGAACCACCCTCCCTTCACCTCCCAATCTAATATTTGATCTAGCGGTAAATATGATGATGTTTCAACCAAAGGATTATTAAGCATTTAAATCCTGTTAAACTCTTCTAAGTTGGAGAAAGTGCCAGGAGCAAGATGTAGATAACTGCTGAAGATATTTTTCAGACACAAACACACACACACACACGCACGCACGCACGTCTGTATATTTTCAGACCTATTTATAAAATATATTTTTAAAAAATATGTTTATATATATTAATACATAGAAGCAGAATGAAAGTATAAAATGTTACAATTTATGAAATCCTTTATTACACATTATCTCCTTAAAAATCTCAGGGAAGGAGGCAGGGCAGGCATTCCTCATTCTCCACTTATTTTTGGACAGATGAGATAGCCTCAGGTAAGGTAAATAACTTTCCCTAGGTCAATAAATATTTCAGTAATAGAATGAATGCTACTGTCTCTCATGGACACCTTGACCAATAATAAATTCATTCTATCTATCCATATTTAGCCATACAGTGTAGAACGTTCTTTGTTAAATGGCCTCCAAAGGTGAACCTATCTGTCATATTTCTACCCCAGGACTAGAGTCTATGTCTTCTGTAGATTATATTGTGTTCTTCTCTGTATTCTGTACTTCCCCACCCATAAAAGTGAGGGTAGAGTCTTATTTGAGCTTTAACAATCTTATAAGATTACTTAAACAGTCTGTAAATCTCTAATAAGTTATTAACCCATTACCCTACACACAGATTGGAGGCATGAATGAAAACAGAAGCTAGCTTTCATATACACACAAACACGAATGGCAGAAATTATAATATTTATCTTCTTTTCGAAATGATGATTATCTGAAGTTAGAAAGAGATTAATGAAAGAATGATCAAATTTTAAAGAATATGCTTTACAGATTATTTTAAACACAGTGAATTTGCATCCTAATCTTTAGATCACTTGGGATCATATGATGGGTTGAAATGAATGTTGCATTTTGCATCTGTGTGTGACTGATTAAGAAAATGAGATTCCACAACCAAATGGTTTTTCTTGACCTTAACTATTACTATCAGAATAAATCTTGTTTTACTTTTCGGGAAAAGAGAAATGTCCTATTCATCTCTCTGAAATCAGTTTCCTTATAAATATGTGAATGTAAAACTGTATGCCATGCAATCTAAGACACCACTGACTGTAAGATGCTTGACGATTACCGAGATGCTACATTTGAAGAAATGGACAACAGTAATTATAAGACATCATAAATTATACGATATGTCCTGATTTTGGAGATGTTGAAATATGAAAAAAGCGAGTCTTAGAATCTATGCAGTATGGCACACAGGTGCATGAACACATGTGTGCAAACGCACACATATGTTCTTATTCATAGCCTAGGCTTGAGAAATACATTTTTTTCAAACACTCATTTTTAACCTTCTGAAAAACAAAGAACTACTAAGTGGTTACAAGTAAATGACTTATACACTCAGTTTTTCCAAGGAGATCTGACATTATCTCTCACAACTACTGGACGCAGTTTCCACCAGGTAGAAGGAGAAACTACCCTAATTTCATGATAGCATCCTTCACAAAGGAACAAGCTGAGCTGTTTTCTTCCCTGCTCTACCATCCCCCACTACACAATCACATCAAGTTACACCCATAGTGTTTTAGATATAAAACACCTTCATATAATAAGGTTAAAGGGAGATGAATGTCAGTCAATCTGTAGATATTTATCAAATTTCTCCAATCCACACTTCTCGCTATTGGTGCTTTAAAGTTGTCAGGTGCAAACATAACTTGATAACATTCATCTTGAGCTGTTATTCACTTAGCAAGTTTTAGGCACACGCATGCATACACATGGACACACACACTCAAAAGATCAGTCATCAGTGTTGTTCTTGCACACAGAACTAATTCCGACCTATGAGTCTTATAGATTCCCATCTTTTGGCAGGACCTAGAGTGCCAGTTCTCAGTCTTTCTAGGGCTTCAGACAGGAAAAGTAATTTTTACGTCAGATAAGTCAGATCAAAAGACATATCTAAAATGGTATCACAATCTTTAAAACTGATATGAAATTACAAAGTGAATCAAAAGCAATAACTTAGCAGGTAGGATGACCTAGTTATAGAAGATGTAAATGGTTCACACTAGAAGCAGTGACTATTAGATGTTAGTATCTGATATTTCACATTTCATGTTCAGGAATGACTAGTCCCCTTGCATTTCCTTCTTCTTCCTTATGTAAGTTTCCTTTTAGTCATCTCACTGCCGGTATGAAGATAAAGCTGATATGAAAAAGTAAAACAAACTGGTCGATTTATTAATGACTACAGGTTGGTCAAATTGAAGCTCAGAGATTATATATGAATTTCATTTATTTGTAATGTTTCCCTTTATTATAATATTATAACTGACTTCACACTGAATATTACCTTAAAGGAATTATTAACACATTTAACCACTAATAAAACCTAAGCCCTAACTCGGGGCCTGATAAATGTTAAGCATCCACATATTGGTTCGATGAATATATGAATGAATGAATGAATAAACATCTTTAAAATCCACGCAAGTCCTATTCAAACATATTATTCCACAAAAGTAAAACAAGTTATGATTTTGAGATATGTTAATTCAATGACTAATTATAAATTCCAATCTATTAGCCAAACTTCTTCAGTATTAAAGAATATCATTCCAGGGTCTGTAATTCATGATCTCTTGAGCAATTTTAAAAATATATTCTATTCTAAGGGCTCTTTTAAGAAGTTTTAGAATTCACTTACACTATCTACCAGGGACATCATTAAGTATATCAGATTATAAAATATTGCAAATCACTGCAGTATTGTTTTTCCTGTTTCTATATCTGTCTGCCTCGTTTATTTAAAAAAATCTGAATTTTTTTAAGCAGGTGTATAAACTCATCATTGAAAATCATGTAGTTTATTTCATTCTATCGCAATAACGTTTTTTAAAATTCTGTTAGTAAATAAGAATAGGCAAATCGTTGATAATTGTTGAAGCAATTCTTTCTAATTTAGTGTATGTTGGAAAATTTCCACAGTTAATGTGTTTTTAGATGATACCAGTGTACTAAAAGCTTTGTGAGGTTGATTTTCAGAGTATTCCAAAAATCAAAGCAAATTGATACTTGGTGCTCCAACACCTACACAGTGACTATTAGCTGGTTATAAATTTTCTTTTACTACTTTATGTGTACATTTTACCCTTTTCTCCATGAATCTAAAGAAGGAAAAAAAAAAAACATTTAAAAAGTTGAGATATAAGACTACAGTCTGCATAGTACAAAGGTAAAACAGTGACTCCATTAGAAAATGCTACAAATTCAAATGATTAAACAGGTAGAATTCCACCAATTTCTACCCTAGGCAGTAAAAATGCACTATTTCTAAATGAGCAGCATCTCTATGGTTCTTACTGACTCTCTCTATTCTTTTTCCATATCTTTTATCTATAGTTTCCTCCAACTAGAACTGCTGGAACCTCTTCTGTTTCTCCCTCTGTTTCTCTCTCCTTATCTATTCCAAATTGTAATGCACATTGCTTCCAAAATAATTTTTTATGACCTCTTCGGTTATCATTCTGTTTCCTAAAACTACCACGTCAAATGCAAATTTCTGAACATCACATGAAAAGAATCCTACTTTCTAACTCCTTTCCCCCTTTACCTCTCTTCCAGCTATGATATATGTTCTGGCTGCCCATGAACTCTTTTCTGGCTCTAAGTTTTGCCAGGAAACAGCCTCTGTTTTTCCATAGGCCAAACCACATTCATCCCTCCCACTGTTGACTCTGTTGAAATCACAGCTCATGGTCCACCCCCCTGTGAGTTTTTCCTACTCCCATCTATTTTCCAAGCCCTCCTACTCTATTTTCTAATGACTGTATTAATGGCTAAATCAGATCAACTTAGTATGTTTCTATATGAGCTCCTCTACAGAAGAAATCATGGCCAAGATTTTCCATGTACTTTCCACTATTTACTACATAGGAAGGCAAGCACTTATTGACCTGGCTTCACCATAAATCACTTGTTCTCAGACTCTTTCTGTTCCAGCACACCTGAAGAATAGTCTATATTCCCATCAGTCACTGTCTGACTTCTATACAATTCTGAGTCAGATGTGATGAGGACACACACTCCCATTCTTATCTAAAAAACAATGCTATAAAAATGAACCACAGAGTGATTACCGGGACCCAGAAAAGATAAGTGCTCCTGAACTTGAATGCATGTGTCTGTGATTCTCTCTCTCTCTCTCTCTCTCACCCTCCCTATATGTAATATATATATTACATATCAACTTTATAATAGATATATCTATAATATATATTATAGATCTATAATGCTTTGCTATTTAAAAAAAAAGAAGCCTTGCTATGACGTACATGAAAATTACAGCCTCTTGCCCTAAGAGAGCTTAGGAATGATTAAATGTTTGCTCGGGTGAGCATGTATTTATTAAAACCCAAGATGGTACCAAAATGTACTCTAGAATGATTAAAGTAGCTGAGAATTACTTTCCCCTGATGACAAAACTTCTCCTTAAACTCCATTTGACTCTTCTATCTTCCCCATACCAAGAGGCATGTGCCTCTTCCTCGTTCTTCTACAATGCAAAATAGCACAGCCCTTGAAATGAACTCCATCTACTTCTATGACCTACGAGACTGCCACTGACATTTATAGTATGAGCTAGTGGAGAGGCAACGGCTTTCAGTGAAAACTGCCATGTTCAAAAGACAATTCTACCACTTGGTAACTCAGCAATCTTCACCTAAATGTATTTAATTGTAAAAAAAAAAAGAAAAGACAGTAACACCTCCCATATAGAATTTTGGGGAGAAACTATGACACTTCAATTTCTTAAATTACAAATGTTAGTTATCATCATTTACTTAAGCACAAATTTATTTATCTTCAGATAATTTAACACGTAGCTAAGAGTTTTCCCTAGGTGATATAATTTCATCTAAAACCCCAACCTTACAGGTCCTTGAACATCAATAAAACCTGCATATCCACTTTACTTCAATAACTAACATCACTGCATGTCATCAAGTTCTGAAATTCCCATTCTTCCATTTATTCTGCACTCTCATTAATAAGAATAATAGTATTAGATAACATTTTTGAGTGTGCAATATGTGCCAGACATTGTTATAAGTATTTTATAGGAATTGTTTCATTAATCTTCACACTAGCATTATTCTTTGCATTCCAGATGTTGAAAGAAGCTTCCCCTTCATTCTCTTTATTCTTCCATTGTTCTATCAGGTCACCACCATCACCAACAGCAACACTTCCACAGATTTAATGTACTTCCAACCAATCTAAATCTCCAAATCAGGCAACATAAGTTTGTTATTTCTAGTACCCAGCATCCACATATAGTCCTTTCATTTTTTCAGATGAGCACTTTTGACCATCAGGTTTTTCTATTCTTCCTCCTGAGTTGCTGACAACTGCAAGTCTTAATTACGCTCATTGGCTTCACTAAAAATTCATTTAAGCCTACCATTCATTGTACTCATTTCCAAGTGGCTCCTTACCCCATCCCACACAGAATTAATTCCAAACCTTTATTTTCTCTCAAACTCTCAATCTCACTCATTACCAAATAATAAGGCAGACATTTGACCTTACTTGCATGAACTTTCTTTAGTTCTTTCTCAAATACGTGTGCGCGTATTTGTGTGTGTACGTGTATTTTCTTCTTGGTATTCTTCTCTACCTACTAGTAGAAATATTCCTAATCTTTTCAAAATGTAGATCTCCATTTGTATCCTTGATTTTAAGTGAACTTCTCTGTTACTTCCTTTCCCTATCACCCTTACCTGTCTCTCCAACCCAATTTCTGTACCGACCTTTTCTTTCTTTCATTTTTCTTGGCTACTTTTTTTTACTATAAAAGTAATACATTAATATATTTTTCTTTTAAAAGAATAGTAGATGCAATGGCTCCCCTCACCCCCCTAAAATTAACCAGCTCAAGTCTTCTCTACCCTAAAAAAGGAAAAGTGCTTCTTAAGCTATTTCATTCCTTCTCTCTTACATTGCCAGAGTTCCGTAAAGACCGTTCATCAGTGGAAGTTTGTAGGTCTTCACTTCTCGCTCTAGTTTAGAACACTATAATTTGGCTTCTGCCCCCCACTACTCACCCATACTGTCTCTTAGTTCATATCAACCATGACTTAGTTCTGTAACTCACCTTCGTGGAATTCCAAGATATCTACTCTTTTGGTGGTCCTTCTTTGGCCGGCCTCTTTTTCCTCTTGCTTCTTTTCCATCTACGAGTTTATCCATGACTAGCACTTCAGTCATCACCCTGAACAACGGGGTCTGCATCTAGAGAGCCAATCTTGGCTTTTCTCTCTAGGGATCCAGATTCATGGTTGGAACTTTTCTGAGCCTCTATGTCCCCTGGTCAGCATTTGCTGCTTTGTCTCTTTCTGATGTCACCACTGAAATCTATACGCTGCCTATTATGGCCACTTGTGGTGTACTTTGGTTATATTTACCTGTGCATTTCACTGAAATCTAAGCTTATTAAGAGCTAGAACTCTAGCGCAATGCCTAGCACACAGCTGCATCTCTACAAGCACGAGTTATTTTAAATGTACTGACTTATGAATCCAAGAAAAAAAGTTCAATTTTCATTAATTTTAAGAGAAAATTTTCCCCATTCTCACGTAGCACTTTTATTATCTATTTTGTTTTGTTTTCACACAGAAGGTCTTCAGAATCTGAGAAGCACTTCTTCTCTAATGAGGGAAAATGTTCTCTAATGCATTTGGGAATGCTGATCATTTCCAAAGTGCAGGAAGAATAAAAGCCCTATTAACTGGGCTCTAACAGAGAAATGAATATTGGATATATTCATGCTGTAAGAGAAAAAGCTCAGCAACTGAATTTTAAACTGCTTTTCAGTTCTTTTTCAAACCAACTTTTAGTTGAAAACTTTTCAATGAAAATAATAATTACACATTTGGGTCTAATTATGTCTACCATCTACTCATAAACTACTATACCAATGGCAGAATTTAGTAAAGATTTTATAGAATGAATCTGAATGTATCTTTTATGTTTAAAAAAAAAAAAGCTAAGAAAGGAATGAAGAACTGAGAAATCTTTCCTGGTGTTCATTTTTAGACTCAATCTTGGTTCCTGGGTGCAATATGGTCAACAAAATGACCACTTCACGTCTTAGCATTTGAAGTTAAATGATCTCTATCCCCAGTAGTATGTATGTATAGCTGCTTAAATGGGGTGGCATGAAGTGGGAGGATTTAAAGGCTCTTCTATTTTTTAATGAGATAGGCCGAACTCTCTATGTTAAACATAAACACTTCAGTGCCTGTGTAAACAAATAATTTCTTACTACTATTACAGTGACTTCTTTTTAACCCAAAGAGAGATGATCAGGTCTCTTAAAATTTTCAAACTATCTTTTCTCTTCCAGTTGCCTTTTAGTTATTTTATATCTTAACAACTCCTTTAAAAATTTGATTGAAACAGAAGGTGACTTACTTTTTAAATTCCCTAACAAGGTTCCTCATCTATTCATTCAATCAATTATTTCCAGGGAGCCTACAATAGTCAAACCTGTTGGGTGCTGCACACAGAGAGGGAGGCCATGAGGTCACCGAGGGGCCATGACTAAGCTGAAGTTGGGAGGAAACAGAAACAGTGAGATAGAGGAATCATCACTTGTAATAGTGACTCACAGGGCAGGGATTTTCAACTATGAGACTCAGAGGACTGAAAGAATGAGATCCCAGTAGATAATAAGAAGCAACATATCCAGACTCAGAAAACAGCTAAGCAAAGAGCAACTGGGTAACAGAAACGGTGGAAGTTCAAGAGGCAAAATTCTAAATTCCGGATCTTGAATTCGTGCTTTGCACTGAGAACAAACATCCAGCTGGTCTCTATGAGGCCCAAGGCCACTATGGTTCCCGCCAATCCTGAGGCCTGGGAAGACAGCTTTCCTGGGTTCCCTTGAGGTCTGGTCTCATAACTGAGATTCAGATGCCCTTATATATTCTTAGAATAATCCCACCCTCATAACTTACACAAAGAGTAGCGTGTCTCTATTATTGCAATCAAAAGCATCTTGATAAACAAATACTAATGCAGTTTTATAAGAAACTGCTTCTTGGAAGTTAGCACTTGGCAACAGCAAGTCATTGCAAGAGGGAAATAATTTGATGTCAGGCAGCACCACTCGCTTATTTAAGACAAGTTACTAAATTATTTCCATTTCTTTCAAATCTTTTATTATTAACAAAATTGCCCTAATTGTACCTACATGATCAGCAGGTACTACATTCATCTTTCTTATCATCCAATTAAAGTGTTGCCCGATGTCCAAATATAAACCCCAAGCTTCTCACATACAATCTGAGCTGTCTAGAATTCTTTAAAAGGAATTACAAGATGTAGGCTGCTCCCCACCAACACACACAAAAACCCACATACAAATTAGACTCTCCTTCATCAAATTTAAACAATGTCTTTAATGTTTATATATTTTAATGTCTAAAATTAACTATAATTTGATATATGAGATGTTATTCGTTGCAAATTTTTCTTAAAAGTGCCTATATGGTATATTGCTTGAGACTTACGGATTCTGTTTTCATTTTAAGTGTACATGCTTTAAATCAAAAGAGGCACGTTTTTTGTTATTAGAAGCCAAAAGATTTGTGATAAGATGGTCTCAAGGGTTGTGTTATATTTTAGGAATGAGCACTTCCTGTCCAGATTTGTGCCGCCACCCCATTCCTGGTGACTTCTAAACATCCTAGGGTCACAGGGGCTCCTCTTTAATTAGTATCTCACTGGAGGGAGGGGAGCATGTCAAGAGGAAAAGAATGCACGAAGACATTATAAATAAAGGTCTTCAAGGCAACTTAGTGATTTGGTTAAGGAATGAAAAAAAAAGCCTAGCTCCCTTTTGTTACCAAAGTAAAGCCGGAAATGGTTTTGATTCCTACAAATTGAGAAGGCTGGAATTTTTATGTATGTTTGTTCATTCTGGTTAATGTGTTAGACTTTCTCTCTATTTCAATTTTATATCCTTGATTTAAAACTCTGTATTCATTGTTTAGAAAACAAAAGAGTGATCCATATTAAAAAAAAATGATTCAGTAAGAATTTTCCATCTAAGACATGATACTATTAAGGTTTAGCAATATCAAAGTTATACTGATACATTTTCTTTTTTAAAATAAAGAAGTACAATATTTGAAAGTAAAAGTCAGTAATACCTATCTAAAAGATATTTTGAAAATAGATATTAAATAGCTAAAACTGTACCATATATGTGTGTGTGTGTATATATATATATAATCAACTAATCTTATGAGGCGAGGAACAAAAATTCTATTTAAATTAGGTTCACTACAATGAATGAATGAATAAGTGAATGAATGAGTAAAACTAAATAAAATATAAATTTTGTCTAAAACTCAAGAATAACAATTCAAAAATTCTGAAAAGCCTAAATATATCTCCATATCTATCTATCTCTATCTTTGAGTATGTGTAGATAGATACAGATATTGAGTCTATATAAATACAATTCCAAAGAGAATTATATATTCATAATACCAAAAAGTAAAATTCTTGGAAATTAAGACAGTTATATGTTTGAATAAGTAATGTTTTTAGATTATTAAATCTTCATTAAAAACACTGATTCCGGGGAGGAGGTAGATGGGGTAAAGGGGGTCAAATACAGAGGGGTAGGGAGAGGGCGAAGTGGGTAAAAGGGATCAAATATATGGTAGGCTGAAGGAACCTGGACTTTAGGTGGTAATCACATGATAGAATATATAGATGTCAAATTATAATGTACATCTGAAAATTATATAATTGTATTAACCAATGTTATCACAATAAAATTAATTTAAAAAAGAAATGTTAAAAGAAAGATAATAATCAACCAAAAAGAAAAAAAACACTGATTCTGATTAACGGTTTCTATTGGCTACTATTTACAAGAAATCACTTCAGCAGGGTGCCTGTGTCTAGTTTCAGAATCACATATTACACTCGCCCTACAGGATTACGTTCCAGGCAAGTTCGCATGTTAAGTTGAATTTCATTCTCTTCAGGAAGTGACTTTTACTCAAGATTGAATACAGCTGTTAGCACAGACCACTGTTCCAAAAACATTTCTATGAGAACTGAAATGAAATAGAAAAGAAAACACCATTTTAAGAATTGCAAATTAACTTTCATTATCCAAATCTAAGCAACTGAACGGGAGGGAAATTTCTAGTCTCAGTTGTTAGGTTTTTAAAAATATTCAAAAGAAAACATGCAGGGTACTTAAAAGATGGCTATAAGACTTTCCATGTACTTTTGTAGCCTCCATATTTTAATAACCAGATCACGTTTGTTTACAGCAAATTTAGTGCCTCATTTTTTGTTTCAAAAATTAATATTAAACTAACGCTTAATTTTTTCTTTCTAATGCAACTTGTTTTTCTGTCTTTATGTTCACAGAAATAAAGCCTGGCAAATAAAGTGGGGCCTCAACAGAGGAAATGCTGCCAGCTAAAAACACCGGATGTAATCGAGACCACAAGAGACACATACTTGGTTATACATGTCGGACTAAAAAGAGGTATTGGAAAGAAACAAAGTGTAACTTTTCATTGGATGGTTTAATTCTTTTTGTGAAATCTTACTAGTTTGTAGTTTACACCCAAACAAAACAAAATCTGTGGGAATTATTCTGATAATCTTAGGTTCTGCTTTCTGGAGTGTTAAAAGAAAAAGAAAAAAGAAATAAAAAAAAAAAACCTATGGATTCTTACCACCGTCCTTGGCCATTCTACCTCTGTGAAAGGAGAAGAGAGGGATGAGGGCCTCAGCCTGCCAGACAAGACAATGCAGTACAAGTAACTTGGATCAACTGCAGCAAATAATTGAGAAAATAGCATGAGTAAGAATGTCTCTTCTGATGTCTTTCCTTTTTTAAAGAATCAGAATAAATCTGCCTGTAAACGGACAGATAACAAGTAAGTCAATAAGCATTATTAACTCTGGCATTGGGGCGGGGATAGGAAAACTCCATTTACAAAGTCCATAGCTGTTTTTCTATTCCCACCCTTTGACGCTGTGCTTCCGTTTGTCCAGAGTGATGGTGATAGCTATGATGAATACTGTTTCCCACTGGCTATGGAAATACACATGTGAACTTTTTTTAGAGAGGAAAGCATAAGACTTCGGCATCTCTATTTTTTTAATTTAACTTTTTATTTTGGTTGTCAGTGCTTTCAAGCTTTACATGTCAATAGCTATCTATTACTCTCTAAAAATATTTGCAGTTAAATATTTTTCTGTTCAAAAAAATGATTCTTCAGGCAAAAATAAAAATTCAATTTACTTTTAAATCAGGGAACAGGTTTTTAGTTGTCAAAATGGAATATTTTTTACTTAAAAGCTTGATTGATGGGACCAGTCAGCAGTTTTTATGCTTTAAAAGTTAACAGGAAGTCTTTCACTTTCTTTCATGTAATATGATCAAGAAGGTGGACATTTCTCATAAGAGATAAGAAAATCCTACAATAACTCACACAGGAGAAAACATACATGTCAATAAGAACAAGTCATTCTTGAAACTGTATTCTGTTATATATGTCAGCCATCTTATTATTTCAAGCAAGCTCTTTGAAAAAAAATAAGAAGAAAGCCTTTTGCCACTAGAGGGAGTTCAAAATTCCCTTTGTAACAATAAACACGTAGAGCGAATTTAACTTCTGACACAATAAAAAGTATGATTATAGTACACTTCTTTTTTAGTAAACAATAAGACTAAATCAGGAATCAGGTTTTGTGGGGGGATATAGTTCCCCCTTCAACTATAATAACTACTGTGAATATATGTGATGATTATTATGCACAGTACATTTAGATTTGAAACAACTTAAAAATTTTAATCTCTGGAAGTAGTGTAGGTCAAGAGTTTAGTTCTAATTGTTTATTCATCAAGAATGGAATCTTTTAATCAAGCTGTATTTAACAACTGTGATGTTCCATAGATATTGCCACGATCCCTCTCATTCTGCATATGCTTTTCCAGTGTGACTTTGTCCTCTTCAGTCTAGAGCTGGAACCTATTTACTCTACCCCTGAGTGTGGGATGGCTCTGTAATGGACCAGAAGAATGCAAAAGTACTGCTGAGTGACTTGCTGGTCTAGGTCTTAATAGGTCTTCAGCCAACGGCCACGTAAAGAAATCTGGGCTTGTCTGCTATCCAGGTAGAAAGCCCATATGGAGAGAGGTCCTGCAGAATGAGAAGCCAGGTAGAGAGGAAAGAATAGAAGCACTCCAGCCAAAAGCCAGACTACTGCAAGGCACGAGAATATATCCATCTTGGGCATTCCATCTGTGGCAGAGCTCCCAACTGTATGCAACTGTGTGAGTGAGCTCAAGTCACTGGGAGCAGAAGACCCACCCAGCTGATCCCAGCCAACCCAGGGAACTGTGCAATCAAAACTCACTGTTTTGAATTTGAGGTGATTTGTTCCTCAGTAACAGGTAACTGAAACAGTAATACCAGTAAATACATTTGTATGATGCTCTATAGTTTTTAAAAGCCTTTTCATATCCACAGTCTCCTATAGACCAACCATGCAGTAGGAAACTGGGTCAGAAGTTAAACACTCTGCCCAAGAGTTGAGTGTCTAAAAGCAAATATGAAGCTTACATTTAAAAGACAGACATTTCTCATAAAAAAATACCATATCTCTATTTTTTATTTTGTATCCAGTGTTTCCTTTTCAGTGAGAACTGATTAATCTAAACAATTTATTAATTTCTATTAGTCCTAAGGATTTGAAAAGCAAAAATAACCTTTCTGGATCTCTGCTTATTAATTTATGTACACCTTAATTTTGTGTTGATGTTTAAGAAATGTTCATCATTTAAAAGTTCTAGGCATAAAGCACTAATACCTTCAAGCAATATCATAAGCTGGATTTTTAAATTTGAAAAGACCCCTAAAAAATTCTTGCCTTCCTTGTTCTCACTGCATTCACAAATTTTACAACTCTCTATCTGAGTTCCAGTTCAACAAAATAATGACTGGACACCTAGCATCAAGTCCTTTGCATTTTGACCCTCCCAGCCCACCCCTTTCTCTCCTCCAAGCTTACTGTTAAGACTGCTTATGATTGATATGAACAAACAGTTCCAGCAACTGAAACACTTTAAGATTCTTCCCTTTGACAGCTAAGTGTTTAGGGAAAGGGCCGGTGTTATGCGTCGGCGGGGGTGGGGGTGGGGTAATGATTTCAGAACTCAAGAATGGCCTATATCACCTAAGCAATAGTCCAAGATTAAATTGGGAGGAAGATGATTGCTAGAAATCAGTTTTTCAGAATAAACTGAGTGGTCCATGTCTAAGACAGAATAAAATTCAAATTTTGAAAGCCCGGGATCCAGACCGGTGGTCCTTGAACTTACTAGTCAGTTTCTTTTCTGAGGAGGTATCTCATTACCTTTAGGTAGAGAGGTTCCAATTACCTGTATTAAATCATGCCACTTTCTCTTTCCTCCCAACAGTCACGGCACAAATGAGAGTGAGTGCAAATGTAAGTTACAGAAGCTGAAAGCTGGAGGGTGTTAGGATTTAGTTGAATAAATATGTAGGTTAAACATCTACTTTATAACTTTCAGTGACTGTTTCTTGATCTTAGGCTAAAGAACCAAATCCTTCAGATGGCCCGCAAATCCCTGCAAGATTTGAAGCCTATCTATTCCTCCAGCACTATCTTCCACCATTCTTCTTCCTCACCTACTAAGTTCCAGGTATTCTGGTCTTTCAACTCTTCAAATCTGCAAGGCAAACTATCCAGCAACATGCTTTACACATGCTGTTCCCTTGGCATGAAATCTTCTCTCCTACCTCTGCCTGGTTAACTCTTACCACACTGTACATCTGCTTTTCTGGACACATCAAGTAGCAATTTAAATGATTATTTAATGTCCATCCCCTGATGAAAGCTCCTTGAGAGAAGGGGTCATATCTGTTTTGCTCATTGTTTTTTCATTAGTGTCTTTTATAATTGAGTGTATAGTAAATACTATTTATTAAATATGAATCTGTTATACTTGAGAAACTTAAAAATATCTATGCATAAACATACGTCGTTATGCTGTATTATATTATAGGTACTTCTGAAGGTACAAAGAAGAATTTGACAGTTTCAATAAGAAAGAGATATGTACAAATGACCAAGTGGCAAAGCAAAACCTGACCCATAGTAATAAGATAGAGATCTAAATAATATATAGTGGGAGAACAGGAAAAAGGAGATTTACCAACCCTGCCCAAGAAAAGTCCCTAGCTAAATCCACATACAAGGAATGTAAAATGCTTGGGAGTGGGGAGAGAGCATGCAGGCCATGCAGGTAGCCTGGGTGGCTATGTGACCAAGGAGCCAGAGCTCTGGGGAAAGCTCGGCCTGCTGCTACCCCGCAGGGAAATCTTTGCGACATGTTGATGTGTCATGATAGCAATTGGTAAACAATGATGACAAGCATTTCGTTTAATGGTTTGGCATTCTGGACAGATATGCTAAGTAGCCTGCCCAACTACCTAGAACAAAACAGAATTAGACCTGGGGCATCGCCCTTATTGCCCAATCCTCAAGGATTTCACATCATGTGGGAAGTCCAATGAGATGAGGTATGAGATACTCTTCTCTTCTGAGGTTCCTGTCTCCTGGCTAACTAGCCTGATCTCCTGGGCAAGTACTTATTCTCACCAGTTTTGATACAAAGGTAGAAAAATATGCTTAAAACAAGTCTGTTCACAGATTCAAGTTTTCAGCAACAAAACTTCATTTTTAGTTTCACAATTAAAATTACTGAAATTTGGTTCATGTACCAAACATTAAGTGACATTAAGAAATACTTTTGTCTCTTGACTTTGCATAAATTATGTCAATGTTAAAGTGAAAAATAGGCTTTCATTATGGAATTCCCGTTTGGTAAGCTACAGTGCTTACACAAATGTTTCTGGTTCTGCTCTGAAGAAATGCAGCATGGCTTTGAAGACTTCTTTTTTATACCACGTCTCCACAGTGCTATATCTTAAAGTCTTTTGGGCCAACTAGTCATCATAAGTAAATTTTAGTTCCTAAGAATATTTAAATATCAATCTCTCAACATGAAGCACTAAGATTTAAAAGCAGTTTGGAATACCCACAAACAAGCCTGTGAAACTGAACTGTGCTTCCTAAGTACGGAATTGTGCAATCTTCATTTACTTTGCATTATGTGATAAGGACTTGGCTCCTAATCATTTCAATCTCACATTTTTTATGACCCCTTGTTGAAAGTCAATATTTTGATTGGCATATATCAAGATCCAAACATATCTTGGATCAGAAATTCTGTTTAAACTGAGAAAAGGGCACATACTACTTCAAATGACCTAGATATGAGCATAGTGGCCTAATTTTCATTTACGGAAAGCAGTATGTAATAAAGTGAAATTTTTAGAAGCAATGAAACAACACTCAATAGAAACAGTGTAGTCATTAGTTCATGAGAAAGATTTAGCTAACACATCATTCCAGTATACTTAAACCACAGATATAGCCACCTCTACAGCCGCGGCTTTGGGCAATAGATATAAATTAAATTCAAAAGTATTTCAAAACTCATGCTCTAGTAAAGAGTTCCAGCCCATCCACTTACCAACTATTTCAACAACACTACTAAAACCAAGACACACTGTTGCCTCACCTGAAAAAAAAAAAACAAAAAAAAAACAAGACACACTGGACATGAGTTTGACTTCTTCTTTTCCCATTGCACAACCAAAACAAATAAGCATGAAAGAAAGAGCGTTTGGGGGAGATAGCCGGGGAAAAAACAACATACAAGTTAGAAAACAGCCTATAATAGTAATATCCATTAGAAATTTCTGTAATGATGAAAGTATTCTACATGTATACTGTCCAATACGGCAGCCACTAGTCACACGTGGCTAGTGAGCACCAGAAAGGTGACTAGTGTTGACTAAGGAACTGAATTTTTAATTCTAATTAATATAGGTTTAAAATTAAATAGTCGCATGTAGCTAATAGCTACTGTATTACACAGCAAAGGCCTATATTTTACTGAATTCCTGAAAAATAAAGAAGCAAACTATTTTATACCATCAGTTATTAAATGTGGTGATTATTTTATGGCCAGCAGGAGTCTAGAATTAATTTTTACCTCATGATTATCTAATGATCTTTTAAAATACTTATTAACTTGGTCCTGAAAAGGATCTTTAACCACAAGTAAGCAAAGGTACTGTCTAGGAAGGCCAGAAATGACAGAATCAGGGCAGAGGAACAAGCCCAATCCTGAGTCCAGCGGTTACTGTTCTGCCATGTTACCCAGCTTTTCCAGGGAATGAAACATTTAATGCGGACTGATAATTTGGACAGGGCAGTTCAGCCTGACCCAAACTTTCTACATAACCAGCAGAACCAAGCAGAACTAAAATGAAAATTCACTCTTGCTAACTCTCTCTGGAAATGATTAGTATTATTTTAAACTATGTCTGTGCCTTAACTAGATATCCTACTGCAAACACCCTCTAACAAAACTTGAGCCTCTTTGGGGAAATATACATATTTTTTTAATTTGAGTTCTTCCTCACCTTTTTCAGTACCTCGACACTTCTTTTAGCACCCAGTTATCATAACTTACGTGTGGCTCTGATTACTTTTATTCATTTAAATTTCACAAACACTGTCTGAGGTAGGCAGAGTAGAAATTATTCTCCTCATTTTATAGATTGAGAAAAAGGTGTGAAGTAAAATGACTTGCCAGAGGTGACCAGAACATCAATCCTCTAGTTCCTGTTTCACGGATCTTTCTTCAGATTATTTAATAGACAACCGTCATATGTTATGATGTAATAACAAACATGCAACAAGAACATCAGACTTTTATGTTCACCAAGACACAGTCTAGTAGTCTTTGTATTAGGGGGGATTTTTACATGAGAATACCAGCCTTATTTTTTCTTCTAAAAAAGGCAAGATCGTCTTTTTATCAAGATCGTCTCTGGCTGTAAGAAAATGGACACTCATCCTAGAAGTAGGACAAAAAATAGGAAGTGTCTGATAGTCAACTAAAATACAATAATTAGAAATCTAGAATTATTTTCAGGCCTAACCTAAATTTCTTAAGACTATCCTAAAAATCAAGATTGCATTCATAACAATATCCCAAGGATTTAGTTACAATGTATAAATAAATGTTCCATCAATAGTCAAGTTACTACTTAATAAGCATTGATAAATGGAGAGGGAGATGGGGTGGGAGAGGAATTTTGTTCAACATTATTGGATATATAAAGTCATGTCCATGGAACAATCCATCAAGAAAGGATTCGTAATCTTCATTGTAGCAGTCCACCTTATTAGTACAAATAAAATTGTCAATTTTTCTAAAATTGCCCCTTCTAATTTAAGTTACATATATAAATAAGTGTGATAGATAATCTCAGCCACCATCAATTCCTTCCCTTCCTGTACTTGCATGCCATTCCACCCATCAAGAGGTAGAACCTATCTCACTTCTTCTAGAATCTCTGCAGGCAAGGTGACTTGCTTTGGACAATAAAATGGGGTAGTAGTGATGCTGTGCCTAGCAGCTTCCACTTTTCCTCTTGGAAACTAGCCACATGTAAGAAGTCCACATATCCTGAGACTACTGTCCAGTGAGAAAGGCCAAGCAACCTAGGTAGAGAGAGAAAGGATAAGTGCAAAACAAGAGGCACTAGCTATTAGAAGTGAAACCTTTGCAATCTTCTAGCCCATTCAAACCACCAGCTGAATGCAGTTGGGTGAATGAACCCAAAAGAATCCAGCCCAGCTGATGACATGTGGAGTGGCCAAAACCTGTCCAGATTTCCTGAGCCACAGAATCATGAGAAATAATAAATTATTGTTTTAAGCTATGAAGTTTTTAGTTGATTACCAAACTTGCTCCTTCTACTTTTTTATTCTGAATAAAAGAAATAATGTGGAAGTTTCTGTGTCCATTTTCACTTGAGCTTAACTATGGCTGAGCACAAGCACCTCTGAGGGCGTTATGGCACAGAAAAGGCCCACCCAAACAGAAAGCTCATCTTTGAGGTTTCCTTCTACACTGGTCTCACTTTACTTGCCACCACCAAGTAAAAAGAAAAGAAAAGGAAGAAGGAGCTTTTTAACAGAGTAATGGGTTCCTGGGAAACTGTAGCATATATTTTTACACAGTTCAGAAAGAGTGTGTTTAGCAAAAGAATCCTCGGCTAAATTGAAATTTGAAGGTGATGAAGAAAAACAGCCAGATCTAACACTGAAATCAAGCAGCCACGCTCTCCATCTCTGGAGAACATCCTAGAATCTTACCCCTACCCCTATTTCTTGTCTTTTCTTTTTTTGCCATGAATATTTAATTCAGTGATGGGATAAGAACTTTAAATCATTAAAAACCATAAATAGATCAATGCTAAGTTTGCACATTAATCTTGCTCACTAATGAAGGACACTGTGTCATTTCCCTACAATGAAATGATGCTGGGAAAATATTTTTAATAAGCAAAATAAATATGAATGATATATTAGAAAAAAACAATAACTAGAAAAGTCCAAAATGCTAAAGGAGGATATTCTCCAAGGTAAAACCTGCTTTAGAGTTCACGATCCACTTAGATTGAACCCTGAAAGAGTGATGGTAAAGGAGGAAATTTTTACATAAAAATAGAATAGGAAACTGGCAACTACCACCTGAAAAGCAGGCCTCCCAGATCTTCATGGTTACCCTAGCGACATCTCATCTAGCTCCACCACCGCCCCCTCCTTAGCTTTTGTTTCCTTCGTGCCCTCCACCTGAGCCCTTCTACGAGTACTCTGGGGAGGCAGAGGTGCAAAGCAGAGACTGTTGTCATTTCTCCTGCAGTCTCTCCCACTTTAGCACAATTAGCGATAATGGTATATAATCCATAATAAAGTGATAAATAATCCATAAAGAAAAGTCTACCCAATGCCTCACTCACTTTGAAAAATCACCAGTTCTGTCAAAAATGCCAACACTCCAATCCGGCATTCACGGCACAGAATCTTCATCTTCCCATTAGTATATGCGGGAGTAACAGATGTTGAAATACAACCAATTTTGTGGCTGACAAATAAATCCTGAAATGCCTATAACCATATAAACAAAGGCAGTTAAGTCCATGGATATGATGCTTCCTTGTGGGTCAACCTCCCAAGAGTTTAGTGGACATTGTCTCACAACATTTTTGCATCTTTAGAATGTTACAACATAGAAAATGTTCAAATTGTGAGAGCTATAGGTGCAAAAGAACAGTTCGTATCACATGCAATACACTCTGCTGTCATTCAGGAAAAATCAGATGCACTAATTATTAAAGGGATCTAAGTGATACTTTGCAGTTTTTCTAAAATCAAGTTCCAATTATAGCCATATTAGATACTTCCCCATTTAAGGAATTAAGAATAACAAGAAAATCTCTCTGAAACAGTTTTCAATAGCCTTACTTCAAAAATGCAAGAGAATCACCTTGTTCATACTACTCTTACTCCTATAATCAGCTGACACTTTTGACAGGACCTGAACAAGAAATAAGAAATGTGCCTTAGGGTCCTGCTGTTCTTATCGGTGCAGGAAGGGAAGAAGTTACTTTGATGTGGATGTTCTCTCTAACTTCCCATCAAGTCCTTTTCTCTTTTCAGCAGCACTGAAAGCATTCGGAAGTCAAAAACACTCTTTAAGATCATTACAAGGGCTCTGCAGGGAAATCAAGTTAAATAAAGTCCATATTTATGCAGATGAAAGGCAATCTTTAGAGGATCAATGCTTTCTGGTAACTGGAATCATAAAGGAATTCTCCTCCAGCAGGAAGGCTGACTAGATAGATCAGAACTACTGCCTTAGGCATAACCCAACATCCTTGGCCTCAAGAAACTGGATCCAAGGAAAAATTCTGACACCTAAAACCAATCCGGCATCCCTGACTTTAGGATGCTTCTACCTCAGCTCCACCCTCAACTAACTCATCTTTAGGTCAGCTGACTCCCAAGCCAAGAAACACGAGAAGTATCCCCAGAAGGATCTCCATGTACCATCTTCTCCTCTGGGTGAAGCACAAGAGTTGCCATCTGTACTGCTAACAAAGTCCATCCCCGTCCCTCTCCTTCCTCACCAAAATCTGTCCCCTCTAAAATGTACTCTTCGGTGATATCCCTATATCTACTAATATAAAAACCTCACTTTCCATTTCCATTTCATTAGTAGATTGATGGCTCCAGATCCTCCTCTCTATAAGATTCTCCTGAGGGGTCCTCATAGTACAGGCATATTTGTACACAGTGGAGGCAGCCAACTTCTTCTTCCAAGAAATCTCAGATATAAATCTTTCTCACGTTCTTCAGGCTCCCATCTTGGATTATTCAGTCTTGGTTGACCTCACAGTTTGCAAGGATCTTGTCAGTTTACAATCCCTTATTTTTTATTTTTTATGCCTACAGCACCTGGTCTTCCTCAATGGTCTCCCATTCAAGTACTAACCAGGCCCGACCTTGCTTAGCTTCCAAGATCAGACGGGATTGTTCAGGGCAGCATGGCCGTAGACTCTTTTTTTTTTTTTTAACTGAGATATAATTAACATAGAATAAACTACACAGATCTTAAGTGTTTAGTTCATGACACTCGTATACAGTTGTGTAACCACCACTCAAACAAGACGTAGGTCATTTGCGTCCCTAAGAGAGTTCCATCATGCTCATTTCCCGTCAGCCTCCCTCTCCAACCACTATCTGACCTCTATCACCAAAGGTTAGTTTTACCGGTATTTGGATTCCATGGAAATGAAAGCATAGACTAACGCCTTGTTGTGACAGGCTTCTTTCACTCAGCATGTTTTTGAGATTCATCAATGTTGTTGTTTGAACCAGGAGTGTTTTTTTTTTCTTTTTTTTTGCTGAGTAGTAGTCCATTATAAAGAAATTTGTTTATCCATTTTCCTGTTAATGGATGTTTGGATTATTTCCAGTCAATTTGGGGCTTTATGAATAATGCTGCTATAAACGTTCTTATGTAACTCTTCTTACAAACCTATATTTTTATTTCTTGTTGGTATACCTAAGAGTGGAAGTGCTGGATCATATGAGAGATGTATGTTTAACTTTATAAGAAACTGCCTAATAGTTCCCCAATGTGTTTAGACCATTTTACATTCCCACCTATGACTCAGAATTCCAGGTGCTTTCACATCCTCCCCAATATTTGGCACTGGCAATGCTTTTATTTTAGGAATTCTAGTGGATGTGAAGTAGCATCTCTAGTGGCTGGCTATAAGCTGTATTTCTCTGATATCTACTGACGTTGAGTACTTTTCTTGAGCTTACTGGCCATTCATATACATTCTTTTCTACAGTACTTATTCAAATCTTTAATTGGGTTGTTTGTTTTTCCCTCTGAATTTGTAGAAATTCTTTGTGTATTTTTGATTCAAGTCTTTTGTCAGATACATGTGCTATGAATATTTTTCCAGTTGGTATTTGTCTATTCATTTTCTTAAAGGTATATTTTGGTGAGCAGAAATGTTTAATTTTAATAATGTCCAATTTATCAATTTTTTTTTTAGTTTACAATTTGTGCTTTTTGTGTGGTGTCCAAGACATCTTTGCCTACTCTAAGGTCACAAAGACACCCTCCTATATCTTCTAGAAGATTTACAGTTCCAGGTTTACATTTGAGTCTGTAATCCAGTTCACATTAATTTTTTAGTATGGAGATTGGTTTCAAAGTTCACTTTTTTTCCCAGAAAGATTCTTCTTGATATTATATTTTCTCATAGTTTGAGAAATAGTTGCATTTGAAATACAATTTATAAACACCTTAGTGTTCATGTAAGTTGTACGTGCCCACACCATGCTGATTTTATTTTCTGCTGCATTCAGTATTCTAGTAGAACTGGCCATTTAACACTGAAAATTATTACAAAGATAGATCACTTAAACTGCACATCCTATGGCAGCTAAAGGCTGTGCTACATAAATATTTTACTTTAATTTTTTTAAAGCGGGAGTTCAGATATAAAAACTTGAGTCTTGATTTCTAATTTTAGATAAAGTCTTATAATTTGACTCGTAAGTTCAACTATTTAGAATGAAAAAGTGTAAAATATCCATAACTTGTACATGACTTCAAAATGGGATGAGGAGGTAAGTAATGAGCCCAACTCCTGCAACAAAAATTCAGAAGGCAGGAAAAGAGAACTGCTTACTAAGAAGGGGGCTAAGAAAACTCCTGGGCATTTTCTTTCTTGTTTTTTCTTTTTTTTAAATCCTGCCTGCCAAATAGAAATGACTTTGATTAATGCAGACAGAAAACGTAGCTCTTCCTCTAGATTTAGAAAGATCCAGGAAGGATTGAGGACTATTTGATAGTCTGTGTTGCAAATCTTAACAAATAATTTATTTGAAAAGCAGTTAAGTGCCCTTTACCCATCCTTTTAATTCAATTTAAATTCCAGTCAGTGTTCAGTTTAACACAGGAAACAGAATATTGGCCAATGAATTAGGCAACCGTACCTTACCTATAGAGCTACTGGTAAGTTGTCAACTGTTTTCTACTTAGCTTTCAAGACACTAAATGGGAATATCTTTGATCCCAAACACCTTATAGGTAGAGTCTGAAGATTACTGAATTTCTTATTATGGAAGAAGTACCTTTATTTCCACAGCAATAAGGTAGGTACTGTGTGTTCTATTTTTAATTGTTCAAGTAGAAAACTGTGTGTGTGTGCACGTGCTAAGTGGGAAAATGGGATAAGTAGAGAATTTCTTCTTCTCTTGCCAGGAGACTTACTCTGCCCTTGTTACTGGGTAAAATGCACACGTCATCCTTACATCTTTAGATGAGAGACAGAGATGGTCTTGAGTCTGTCTGGAGAGCAGACTTTCTTCAGTATTAGAAGACGGGACAGAATAGGAGGACAGGAAGAGATCAGCTCAACACTGATGGGAACAATTCCTTTGTAATAATTTTATAAAATAAAATATACTCTATTCTTTTATATTTACGCATCTATCAAGATCCAGGGGGGAAATTTTCAAGATATGCTGTGAATTCCCAATGCCAATAATCATTTGTAATGTAAACATGAAGTACTTAAGAGATCATACATGTAAAATCATAAGTCTTAGCTAAAGGCATAAATATTTAGACACTGAATAATAACTAATATTTATTGAATGCTTCATAGATGCCACGCACTAAGTACTTTGTATGTCATAACTCATTTATTCAACATGATAAAAGCCACAAAATACTTAATATTTTTATTCTCAATTTGCACAAAACTGAGAAACAGAGGGTAAGTAACATGCCCTAGGACACATTCAAACTCAGGCGGTCTAACTCTAGAGCCCACTGTCTACGTGTTATGGACTGAACTGTGTCCCCCTCAAATTCATATGTTGAAGCCTTAATTCCCAATGTGACTGGAGATAGGGCTTGTAAGAGGAAATTATGGTTAAATGAGGGTATAAGGGTGGGGTCCTAATCCAATAGGATTGGTGGCTTCTCTTTCCACACTCACGTGAGCACCATGGATAAACCATAAGAGCACACAGCAAGAAGGCAGCCATCCGCAAGACAGGGAAATAGCTCTCGCCAGAATCCAGCCATGCTCACATCCTGACCTCAGACTTGCAGCCTCCAAGAATTATGAGAAAACAAACTTGTTTTTTTAAGCCACTCGGTCTATGGTATTTTGTTATGGCAGCCCGAGCAGACTAAAACACTACGGAAATCTTCTTTCCAGAAATTTTCAAGGAAGGGAAGCTTCAAAAAGAAAACAAGATCTAATTTTTGCTTCACCTGTAATTTTTTCTCATACTAGTAAACTTGCTCCTCTATTATTGCGTACTAAAAGCAACTGAGAACTGAAATCTTATTGGGTTTTATCACTATTAATATTCATAGATTTTTAAAATATATGCATCAAAACATGCAGGTTAAGACATACTTACTATATTGATCTTTGCAAAAGAAGCATAAAAGCTTCTGATCAATATAAATGTAAAAGTTTTCGTTCAGATTTTTAGCATAACTAGATTTTCAGGTAATGACTACAGGAGTAAAATGAAATAAGAATGAAGACCTTAAAAAATGGCAACTGTTAGTGCTCCTGGTTTATTAAAAATAATCACAGAGCATTATTGGCAATGCTAGATTTCTAGCATTCCAATCTAGTGAGAGGAATTATCAGTGTCTAAAAGGTCTTTGTCAACTCTAACATCTATAAACATTTAAGTGGTATTGAACAGATTCCATAATCTGATCTGCTTTTAACTGTGGAAATCAATGCAGTTATTAAGAAGCTATTTGAATAATTCATGTTGTAAGAGAAGGCCTTCAGAGTAGCCATAATGTGTTTGCATCTTAATGGTATTTTAAATAAAGTTGTGTCTTGCTACAAAGCACATTTGGTAAGCAGGACCAATCAATCCTCATCCATCAGTTAAGAGGCAGCAGTAAGAGAAATTCTGACAGTTTCGGAGGAAGCTGAGCTATCTGGCTTTGAAAAATAAGAGAGTAAAAGAAAAGTTTCTTTCCCCAATATCTCAGAGGAAGATAGTGTCTGCCTTTTCACTCACCCCACGGCCTTGTTGTTGGGGGCTGACATTCAGTTGGAGATACAATTCAGTGATATCATTGCAAGGTCATTTAGCCATGTTAACTGGACTAAATGCCTATTCATCAGCCCTAACAAAAGTATGTATTATGTGTCAAATGGTTAGCTCTGAGTAAAGACATTTGCACAAGGATAATTTTCTCTTTTTGGAAGGTTTTAACCTTATATCATACATTTCCTTGATTTTTAAAGCAGGGTGAATGTAAATAAAGTTGGCTTTCATAAAATTTGAAATTTCAGACAAATGTCAAAGAACATGAGAATATTAGCAAAGACCTTAAAAGTATCTAGTCCCAGCCTCATCCAATACTTGAGAACCTCCAAGACAATACCACCAAGCTGTGAAGCCAGTTTATTTCAACCCCTCTTGTTCATAAAGCTCACTGCTATCTTCTCCAGGAATGAATGACTGTTATTCAAGCAATTATGACAGATAATTCTTTCTTATGCTGAACCTAAATCTGTCTCCCTACCCTTCTACCTATTTGCCTTAACTAGCCCTTAGGCGGTACTCAGTCAAGTATAACACTTTTCTACCTGCTATCCATACTTGAAGGTAATGATTATGGTCTTCCCAAGTTCCCTCTCCTTAAACTAAACATTTCCAGCTCTTTCACTTTTCTCATGTCCTATCAATGTCAAGCCTAAAATTACAAACTTTTGGAGAACATGTATGTGAGAGAACTCACTAAGCATGTCTATTACTAAAATTTTTCTCTATCGTGAGAAAATGTTTCTATTACTAAACCATTTACCAAATCTGGATTAGCTCCTTTGCTTTATTGCTTGAACATCATCACCATTACACATTCCATCCCTTAGGCTGCTTTTCCCTCAGGTCTAGGAGGTTCTCCTCCCTTTGGCCCACAAAGCTTTCCATGATCTGTCCTAGATTTTTCTCCCCGGTCCTATCCATTAATACTGTCCTTGACTTCCTGCTACACCCTGGCCACACCAAACTACTGTTTCCTGAAAGTTCCAAGGTTTCTCCCTCCTCTATGCTGCTCTCCACCTGGAACACTCCTCCTCCCCAACTTCGCATAACTAATGCTTTCTAAAGGCAGGTATCCTGAGAGTGGACAGAAAGTACATTAATCAATATAGATTAACTGCTATAAAAAAGTAACCTTCAAAATTTAGGGACTTGACACAATGAAAGTTTACTTCTCATTTATATTACAGTCCAATGTTGTTTGAGAGGTTTATAGGTGGGTGAGTATATTGCACATAATCCTTCAAGGACCCAGACTCTTTCTGTCCGATAAAGCTGCCATCTTCTACACCTGTTCTCCAAGGTCATCTCAGAAAGGGAAGGAAAACGTGAAGGATTTTATGTCCAGGCCAAGATGCGTTACACATCACTTCTGCCTATATTCCACTCACCACAACTGATCACAGGGCTCCGCCTTTACTGCAAAAGCTGGGAAATGTATCTGCTAGAGAAAACTGAAACAGAGTTGCCGAATCCATAGCACTATCTTTAGATGACTCTACTTTGTTCTCCATGAAAGTCTATGGTTACTGATCTCATTGCCTTTACTACACTGGATGGGGAAATTATGTATGTTGATTTGTTTGTTTCCCCAATTTAACTATAAGCTCCCAAGCACAGCAACATGGCTTTCACCTTTACATTGCTAGCATATAGCACAGGACAGTCCTGCCACAAATATCAGTTTATATTTGTGAATAAATAGATTAATGAAGGAGTCTTGGCCCTATCTTCCTACTATTCCTAACTGGCTTGCTGAAATCTTAAAGACCCAAAGACAAGACAAGACATATAAAGGTCAAGAGATGCTACAGTGGCTCTTCCAGTGATTTGGATAGTGCCCTTGATAATTAAGTCACCTCCTTTACCCTAGAATATGAGCTCCCCAAAAGCATGAGCTAGGTCTTCTTATTCATCTCTGAATCCTTAGCACTCGGCAGTCTTAGACAGAGTCTATTAAATTAATGAATATAAAACATTGTTATAAATAGGGTAATCAGATCATAGGCCCTATTAACTTTAATTTCATGCCAAAAGTAACAAAATTTGATATCAGGATCAGCCATGAAATGCCAACAAAGAGTTAGCTTTACTATGGCTTACAACAATTATCTTCATGTCATTTTATAATACTGCCTGTTCTTATATTCTTTTTATAATACCATCTCTAATACATTTTAGGGCTAAGAAATTCTGTAGAAAGTTGTATTAATTTTTAAATAACAGGAAATGGTGGAAATCACTTAACTATTTTAATTTGACAACCCTGACCCCAGCTTTTAACAGTGGTCATTTCTTCTGCAGATACAGAAAGAATGCCTTCTTCCTTTGGATTAGTTCATTACAAACTGAGATATCATCATTAGGAAACTGAAAAAGCAGGAAAGGCTGTCTTCCTTTTCCAGTCTATAAATAAACAGGAAGACAAAGATAAAGACTGAAGCATCTCCCAAGCCAATATTTTGAAACTCCTGTTTACTTACCTTCAATTCCTTCCTTACTTACTGTGGCCAAATTTTAAGGGGGGGAAAAAATCTCAACTATGTCTAAAACTAGAAAAATATTCACAACATGTGCTTCTTTTCTTGACATTTTGTATTAACTGTTAAAGAAACAGTCATGATCCTTAAACCTATTTGTTTTTATCAAAACTAATTTAAACATTTGCTCTTTGGATGTTGGTTGTTGTGCTCAAAATGACCAAGATTAACCTGCTGAAATGAGAGTGTTCACCTTCCGGTGCCTTCACAGTTCTTATCTCTTGGTAAATAAAATAAAGAAGCAACAGGTCCAAAACTAATCTAAAAATATATTTACATTAGAATATACAGTGTAACCTATGTTTAAATTAAAATGGAAGAATCAATAATTTATCCTCTTTTGCATTAAGGAAACCTGTTTCTTTATTGGTAATTTTCAAATCAACTTAATCTAATCCATCAGACAAATATGAAAATGAAACTTTAATGCAGCATTATCTTGAAAAATCACCTTCTATGATCTCTATCTAATTCATTTTCAAATTATAAAAGCCTTAAAAGTTCAATGAAAATCTGATGCATAAAACCTGAATAAAAGCAAACTTAGACCCTTAAAGGAAACTGCTCACAGAATTTTAACATCAGCCTTGGCAGGCGTGGAGCCCCTGCTGTCTAGATCTGCATGAGGATGTGATCTAGGTTCAATGCTTAGAAAATCAAATCAGTTATGAGATGGCTCCATGGAATAAAGGGAACTGAGAGGAGATGGAAAAGAGAGATGTATAGTTTGATCTAGAGGCATCGAAGCCTCAGGAAATCTCAAGTCCTCATATCTCAGGGCCCCAGGCTGTCATGGAGCCCAGCTAACAAGTGTCCCCTTCCAATGTGGGTGCTTCTCCTGGGTTGGTGCATCACAAGCTTAGAGCGAAGTACTACGAGAGTAGCAACCACTACTGTGAAGTGGTCAGTTAACTGAGCACTCTACTATGTGCCATGTAATCACAAAGCTAAACAGAGGCTGCAGCCAGGAATAAGACAGACATAGAATGTGCCTTCACAGGGCATACAGTCTAACAGGAAAGGTTCCCAGTTATCAAATAAGTACTAAAGTGATAAAAGTCTCCCGGGAGAAATTAGGAGCTATGAGATCACATTACAGGGGTTCCTAACTTGGTAAGGGGTGTGGAAAGCTTCCCTGAAGAAATGGTAAGTAGTAATATTTACACTTGCTCCAGCCATTTAATCAGGTCAAGGGTTAGGACCTTCTTCTATAAAATAGGATATTAATAGTACCTACCATATAAAACCCTTATGAGGATTACATTAGATAACAAATGTAAGAACTAAAGCATGGTGACAAGCTACTGGAAAGTGATCGTTATATACTTCTGCAATTATTGTTATTAAGATGATACTTATTACTACTATTATGGTCTAAAGGAGTAAAAGTTAGATCCCAGACAGAGGGGAAAATATATGCGAAGCCCTGAGACCCAAAAGATTGTGGCCCCTCTTCTGTTGCTTCCCACTGAGCAACTAATTGTCACCAGTCCACTGACACAGCTCTCTTGGAAAAGTCTTCAGATAGAACTCTGGCATTATGTTTCTGGAACACAAATCTGCTCTTTTTGCTCACCTGCTTAAAACATTTTATAACCTCTTTTACCTTACAAAATAACATCCAAACTTCTCAACAAAATCACTCAAATCCAGGACCTAAGCCCAATCTGTCCTTCCAGTGTCATTTCCTGCCACTCTCCTCCATTACTCACCCTTCTCTACACTCACTCCCAGCCACACAAAACTCCCACCAAATTTCCTGAACACAGCATGTGCTTTGATGGCCCTCTGCCTTACCCCATTTTAATTTTTCTGCCAAGAGCAGCCTTTCAAACGTCTCCATCTCACAAAATTCTATTTTCTTCCAAACTTGATGAGCTTCAATGTCATCTCTTTTATGGAAGTGTCTCCCAGCCCATTCAAGTCTCCCCTAAACATAAGCCCTTGGGAACTCTCTGCATATTGCCCTCCACCGAGTTAGACAGGTGCTTATCTCTCTGCATATATTCTGAGTTCCATTAAAGTGGAAGCTACATCTAATTTAACTTTGTATGTGGAAGCACCCAGCTCATAAGTCAATAAATGTTCGTGCTGTTGTTACTCAAATTAAAATTTTATAATAATGTCTTTGAGGAAATCTCATGAAAAGGGAGAATGTTTACAGCATATTAGGGACAGAAAAGAAGGAAAGATGACACATGCAAACCATTTCAATTATTTATCTTTTTCTTGCAATCTTCCTGAGTGTATATGTCACTCTGGCACACAATTATTGAGTGCTCACTATTTTTCAGGCACTGTCCTGGGCACTGTGTCCGTATTTGTAAATAAAACGGAATCCTTGTCTTCGTGGGACTTATTTGTGAGATAAATGTTAAAGAAACACACAAACAAACATACAAACTACAGACTATGGTAAGTGCCATAGGGGAAAAACAACAGGAGACCACGAAAAATGGCAATTTTAAAGCTCCAACTTAAATCAGGGAGCCAGGGAAGACCTTTCTAAGAAAGGAACCGTGACTATGAGAAGTGAATCTGAGGAGGAATCAATCATGTAAAGAATGGGAGAATGAGCATTCCAAAAGCAAGAAAATGTCCTGAAAGGTCTTAAGGCAGGAGGGAGTACAGAGCGTTTGAGAAAGTGAAAGATGACAAGTTTGCCAGGAACCTGGTGAAGAAGCAGAAGTGCACTGGGCCAGCTTTTATAAGGCATGCTGGCTCTGTGAAAGAGACTGCACTTTTAAGCCATGAAGATTGTAGGCAGTCTTGGGGTGAGGGTGGGAGGGTGATGGGATCAGATTTACATTTTTAAAGTATCACTCCGAAGTGAGGAATTAAAATTCCTTTTAAGTAGAATTACTAGGAAGATGGAAAAAAATCTCCGTTTATTTAATTTTCCAGTATAATTAAGGTAATCGTTATTTGACCATCCATCAGTCAAACATTATATTCATCAGTCAAATATTTGTCTCTGATCATTCTCAACAGTGAAACCCAAACCACCTCTGTAGCTCTTGTTTCTCGTAATGATATATATACTTCAGGTATACAAAGTTACAGTACGGATGGTGGCTCCTAGAATGCCACATTTATTCAGAGCTATCATTCCAACATGTTTAAAGCCTCTTGTCAAGATAAAAACTAGTATCTGATGTTGATTGAAACTCAAATTTTTCATTTTAACTGCAGTTGAAGATTTGGCCTTTTCTACCTGAGCTGATGCTTTATGAATGGCATATAAGAAACAGCGAAGGCTGTTATTTTTGTTTGTTTAGAAATGTCACAATCCTTCTCTAGGCTGAGAACAAATTCACTCAAGTTACAATTATGTCACAAAAAGGAGATAAAGCGCAGTATCATTTTTAGAATGTTCTTTGACATTTTGTTAAACCAAAAGAAATGTTACAACCAGAAAGAGAGAGAGAGGAAGGAAGAGAAATATAGCTACAGATTGAACAAAGACTAACAGGAACACACGTGCACACTTCAGTGCATATATTGAGGCTGGCAAGCAGCAGCGTCGCCTGGGAGCTACTTAGAGCTTGAGAAGGAAAACAGTGAACATGCATGGAGAGAACACCATAGAAATATCCGACATCCAGCCAAGACAAGAAAAGAAAGAGAGAGAGAACAAAATATAACTAGCACACACAGTGTAATATAAACTCCTTGCCCAAGCTTTTAAAGGGCAGCGATTTATCCAATATAAAAACAATGTTTGGAAAATTAGTGAAAGAAAAGGAAATCCACACCAAACAAGAAAATAAAAAGCAAGGACCTCTAGGTAAGGTACAAGGGGTGGGACTTAATGGTTTCAGAAAAGTCATCTTGAAAAGATAAAACAGTAGTTGTACATTAATAGAAAGAACACCAATAATAAAAGCTAACTTTTATTTAGCACATACTTTGTATTAGGTACTGTGCTAAATGCCCTCTATGCGTTGGTTATCTGATCGAAACCGCTTACCAGCTCTATGGTGGGTAGTAACTTTAATTCTATTTGAAGGATGAGGAAATTGGTGCAAAATCAAAGATAAGAAACTGGTGCTAAACCAAAGACGAGGAAAGTGGTGCTAAATCCAGTATCGCCAAGGTAAAATGTGAATGTGAGTTCGGCTGTCTGACTGGAGCTTTTGCAAATAAATTCCAGGTAAGTTTTGTTGTTGTTAGTTTTAATCTAGATAATTAAGGCTTAAATAAAACACAATACAGATTTTTACCTTAACTCTTATGATGGAAAGTTTTCTAAGTCATACTTCAGGTTTTCCTTCTTTTTTAAACACAATATCCTGAGCATAATTTAAAGTTCTCTTAATAATTCTCAGTATATCAAGTATAATTTAAACATTAGCTATCATGTTCTGTCTTAATAGCTACCTCAAGAGATACTAAGATATGGAGAACTATTTGTTCCTACAGCAAATGGGAGCCGAATGTTCTTTGAGTTGTTCTTTTTTTATATTCTGACTGTTGATTCCCTCACTGCCAGATTATCAACTCCAACTTCTAGCTGCTGTCAGGGTACTAGCTGCTGTCAGGGTACTGAGCAATCTACCCTCCCCCGCCTCCAGTTCGGCTGCTTCTCCGACCTTCTCTTGCTTCATACACTGCCTTCTGAATTCCAACCAGTTCAATTCAACATATTTTAAGAGTCTACTTTGACCTGTATTTGTTCTCCATGGGATATTTTATCAACAGCAATAGCAAAGATACTGTGTCAAACCAAGAAAACTTACACTTCCTTTCCAGCAAACCTCAACTAGCCAGTTCTAAGGGACACCATGTACCTTAACGGAGGCTGAGAAGACAGTCAATCTGTCGGTTACCAGTGGTGTCCTCATTTTACAGAGAGGTAAATCGAGGCTCAGATATTAGGCAACTCATTTAGCCTTTCACAGCCAATAAGTAGCAGAGGTAGGATTTGAACAAGGTCTTTCTGCTTCCTAAGCTTCACTGCAATAAATAGGAGGGGAAAACACAATAATTTCATGCTAGTACTTACTGATAATGGCCTCAAGAAATAACCACAGTTGCTTTATGTCTTTAATGTATGCTAAATAGTGAATAATATCAAAATCGACACTAAAATTATAAGAAAGGATTCAGAGCATTGCTAAAGTACAGACTGCTAAGCAGGCAACATACAACATATGATCGACCGGGCAGTACGGCCTTTTGCATTAATCCGTGCCAGCCTGAGGGTCACAGTTTCATATATCATGTGACTTCTTCAGTGATCTGGCACTCTTGGATGCAACCCATCACTTGCAAGAAGTACTACTGCATAAGAATAAAAAGACTATGAAAGTAATATAGGTTTCTCTAATATATATTATCTTTTAGAATACATATATTGTTACCATCAATTTTTGCATATCATCACACTAAAGCTTTAACTGACCACCTTATTCAGACATCTTTTTCAGAAGCCCATTTATCTCTCCTATTTAGACCCAATTCTGTTTCAGCCTGGTTATCCAAATTCATTTATTTATTTGACCAATACTTATTAAGTAGATACTCTGCTACAGATACTCTGTGCTACTTATTATGCTGGATGGCAGTATAGAGGTGACTATTTTAATAGTATGATTCTGGATTTTTGCTTAGGTACGGTGATTGTAATTGGATTAACATGTGTACACCTTCATTTATTCACCATGATCATCAAAACTGTAATTATTTTAAAAGCGGATCAAGAAACTTTCCATAGAAGTTGTATTATATGTCAAATGCCATTAAAAGCAATTTCTTGCCAATTTCCTAGAAAAGTTTCTGAAGCCTTTGCATGGCACGAAGAGGTCTTCACACAGCAACCACACCCTGAAGAGTTCCCTCAGACCTATAATAAGAAGTGTTGATCACTTTTTGGGGTCCTGGGTCACAGAACCACAGAATGAAAGAAATCTCCAGAGAAACTTTCTGAACACAAAAGCCAATGGTATATATTGACAAGCACAAAGTTGAGGGGAAATAGCTTCTTGGATGGGGCAGGCCCTTGTATTTCATTCACTTTAAACTCACACGGCCTTTATATGTTGCCTTGACTCTTTTTAACCACAAATCAGAGGCGCCCTAGCAAAACTTGCATCAGCTTAAAAAGCTCCTTAGAAGTTCAGGCAGCACCTTTACAATACAGCTTCAGAGACCGGACTTAAAACCCACCATGTGGTCTAGTTGTTTTGGTGATGCAATTACATTTTGAGATTATTTGGCCTAGAGTTGGTCTGCACTTATGTTCCAAACAATCCTGTTAATAGAGGGTCTATGGCACTCTAGTTTCCATTCATGTAGATTCGAGCTTTCTTTGTCTCCTTGCTAACACTGGCCTAACACTGGCATATTTATTCCTATTTCCTTAAGTACCTAACACATCCTAACTTATTGTCTCCCTCAGAAAAAATTCTAGTAGGCTTCCCAAATACATGACATTTAATTTCATCTTAGAAAAATAAACAGGACACCACACAAGGTGCTGCCATTCTTCCTGCATATAAGATTTACACTGAAAATGCTTTTACTTGATCCTCCATGATCTTTTTAATAGAATGAATGCTTAAAAGATTAAATGCACTTCTGGGAAATTTTAAATCCATATACTTCTTAGTGGCACGTTTCAAATAAGTGAAAATGATACATAGGCTGATCTTTAAAAATTTCAAACAGAAGTATGAACCAGCATAAGCATTACATTTCTGACCTATTTTAAAACATTTTTCTTTTTTTCCATTCATCATTAACTGTTGACCAAAATCGTATGTTTCACATATTATATGGTTAATCTTACTGCCTCAAGTGATCAGGGGGTATTTTATAACCAAGTCCTCAATAAATAATTTATTCCACTTTTCCATTAATTGAAAAGTACAGTTTCAGAATACTGCCTGACACTAATACTTGGAGCATAGCAACTGACTTACTGGATAGATGAGATAAGGTCTAATGCATTTATCTTCTTTCTAAGAGATCAGTTCGTCAATACTGATTGAACCCAATGTGCACAAAAGCATGTGTCAGGAGAGAGGAACTTCCTCTAAACACCACTTTACTCCAAGCCTAAGCTTGCTGAGCCATGGGAGAATTTATGGCTTTTCCTACCCCAGCATCATTAATTGGAAAGAACCCTTAATTACAATCTAACATACAATTAAATCCATTAACCTTGTAGATAAGTTAAAACAAATCTCTGGACCCATAGAAGGTAGAGTCTCCCTGAAGCAGGTGATGACCCCACCTTGCCCTCAACTGTTCCATCCTTCACCTGAAGCAAGTCAATCAATGTGAATGTCCTGCTTCTGGTCATAAATTTTGGGGTGCCTCTGCTTTTCTATGGGGAATAGGAAACTGAGGCCTCATAATGACTCTGAGAGGCACCAAGCAAGAGGAGCAGGAAGAGAAGGAGGTAGTGACCAGATCTGGGTGCTTTCATCACTTAGCACATCACCATAAGGTAAGGGAATCAACAAACAGGCTCTGCAATGGACCACTTGTTGATAAGGACACTGCAGTTCAGAGGCTGAATCTCGACTGAGGTTATCGTAGAAGTAGTGGTGTTTGGCCACAGGTCCAGCAGCTGGCTAGTGACTGGGGAAAGCAAGTTCTGGAGCTGCTGCTGCAGCGATGCTCACTCCGTTCTACCACAGGCCATCGGACAACCCGTGGCTTTTTCTATCTATCTTTCTCTTTGGCTGTTTTGCTCCACGTTTATGGCTGCCCTTGACTCAGTTTACTCTGATTTTGTTCATATAACAATCACATTGAGTGACTATGTGAGGTGGAGAGGAAGGAGGTACGCTTTCTCTGTGGTCCCTGAGCATCCTGAGGAATGACCATTTCCCCCTTCCCGCTTCTGGTGACTTTGCTGGAACTCTTCTAAAGATATACAGCATCTTCTTGTTCTCTTTGTTCCTCAGCCAGTCTACTATAGTAAGAGTTAAATGAGAAATGATGCACATAATATTATCCCCTTAGAAATGTGTGTGTGTGTTTTTTTTTTTAAACCAAGGATAATGCTCAGATGAAAGGACTAAAGTGAAAATGGTGGCATTACAAACATCAGAGCCAGTCGGGGTGGCTATGGCATGGCCTAGAGTTCTAAAACTTACTTCACTCCAATTCACGTAAGTGAAGGGGAAGCGTGTGACTTCCTATACCTTTCCTTTTACTTTTGTAAAGTTAGTACAATGGTCACTGAAGGGCCAGAGCCTATACCCTCATCACCTCTGGAAGGAGAGTGCCTAAGGCTGCCAGCTTCATGAGAGCTTTGGGGCTGCAGAGAGTGCACAAGGCCACAAAGACTGCGGAGGACACCCTGCCCTAGCTCCCATCCATCAATGCCACTCAGCGTCTTCCTCCCTGAGTTATAACCTCCGTTTTCACTGCTCTATACTCCATTAGGCCCACACAAGTATTTGCCTACAGCAAATGACTCAGAAATTCTTCACAAATACAAATTTCCTGTAGAATATAATAGAAAGAGAGTCAGAGAAAGGAGAGTTTAATTTCCCTTGCACTTGCTGCTTATTTTCTTTTAGGCATTAGTCATGTGGTCATTTGCTTAGCTGTAAATGAATCCCTCAGGCTTATAGGCAGCTGAATGGAATCACCATTGTCATCTTCTTGATTTAATAATTTCGATCAATATTCAGTTCTCTTGACAACAGACGGCAAGTGGGAGAGCAGATGACTCAGAAGAGCAGATAACACAAATTATTATTATTGTTTTAGCTATTATTGTTTAACATGCCCTGCCCACATCAATTTCCTTCCCAAGCTCTCTTCTGCTTAGTCCAATGGGCCACAAATTTGGAAGTGTATCAAATTGATTTGGGGGAGGGTATTCAAGTGGCCTGAAAGCATACTGTGTTGTAAGGAAAACCAATCTGTTTTGTGCTATTTATCACAGATAACTAGCAAGTGGACACTCAAGAGTTTGTGCTTAATACTTACTGAGTTCACAAATGTTCTAAGTACTGTATTGAAAAACAAGGACATGATCCTTGCCCTCTGCTCCCACATACGTCTTTTGCCCAGGGGTTTCAAGGAAACAGTCATGAGGGAACCTTTTCTCGACCTATAATTTAACATTCCACACCGGTCAGATCAGGACAGGAAAGGAAGGGGCTGATGAAAGAGGAAAGGCTGGGTGTTTTTTTTCCTGAAAAGGGCAGTGAGTGGTACCCAAGAGAAAGACTCTACAACCTGGTGATTTCTGAGATTCTAGTAGTGGGTAAGTAGAAATAATATCCTCAACAATCAAAATATTTGGCAAGAGGAATAGAGAGTTTGGGCAAAAGATAAAGAACATCATGTTAGCCATGGTCATTTGCTAGATTTCGATGGGCATTTCAGTTGAAGGATGAAAATCTTAGATGAAAGAAAGACATTTAAGGTTAAAAAAGCAGTCTAACACTTGCTATTTATATATTAAAGAAAAGGCATGGCAAAGAAATGGGCTCCTCCTGCAGAACTGAGAAAACAGAACCTATTGCCAGGAGAAGGGAGAAAAAAAACATGATCCATAAAATTAGTTACAATGGTTTTTTTTTTCTTCTGACAAAACCAGGGTTTCATTTCTGCTAATAGTAGTTTCCACATAAAAGAGACATCTTTTCTTTAAAAAGAAAAAAAAAGATAGAGACAGAGAGGTTTAAAAAGATGTCAGAGCGGTCAGAATTAGTAAGCTGTTTCTTACTTCAATTCTTTAGTCTAGAACCTTTCATTAGCAATGCACTTTCATTTTATAATATGCCTTTCAAAAAACATCACTTCAGGCTGCCACAAGACTAAGTAATTAGGGCTGAAAAATGATTACTACGTGCTCTTTTCAGCCAGGATCGCCATCAGGAGGTTTAGTCACCACCCCTTTCAGAATGAGATGCTCTTCAGGGTAGCTCAACAGCAACCCTGGATTAAAGTAACAAAAAGGGTTTAACCTAATGTCTCCAATTTTATTCTATGGCTATTTCCTTTTTTCATTCCCAAGTATTCTGTTTGCCTTTCTCCTTTAAGGTTATGAAAGAATTTGAATTTTACAAAATTAAACAGCAGTAAAGCCCTCTACTATGAACTTTAAAAAAACCTACTTTGCATATTTTCCTAACTAAATATTGAAGCCTCTTTGAAAGAACATGGAGAAAAAGCATCTTCTTACATGCTGGTGGAAGGCTAAATGAAGACAGACCTTTCAGGGAGCACGCAACACACGAAGACCTCCCACTCCAATTCCAGAAGCATTCCTTGGAGAACCTCCCGCAAGTGAACACAAAGAACTGCAGACAGATATTCGCAGCAACATTTTTATAACAGTGAAAAAACCTGCAAAAATCTAAATATGCATCGAAAAATGAATAGATAAATTGTGGTATAAGACAGGAAACTACAAAGCAACAAAATGAATAAAACATATATTTATATGTAATCAACATGAACATTTCCTCAAAACATACAAAAATGTAGAATGAGACTCTAGCATGCATACATAGAGTATATCATAAATATAAATTTAAAAACATAATAACCTAGTACTATATATTGTTTTACTGATACACATAAATGTAAGAAAAAGTACAAGGACGTGAACGAGAAGGTAGTTGCAAAATTCACGATGAGAGGTGCCTCGAGGAAGGCAGGAAGGCGATATTTCATTTCTTGAATTAAAAGAGAAAAAGAAAATAAAGCATATGTGGCAAATGTTAATGATCACTACTTTAAGGCAGATATTTGGGTTCTTATGCTATTCTCTGCAGCTTTCTGGATGTTGTTGACTTTTTAAAATAGTGTAACTTTGAAAACCTTTTATTTAAAAGTTATACATTTTCTTAAATTCATTCAATTGCCCATTTACTCATGAATTCAAAAAATATTTGTTGAACTTGTCATTAATCCTAGGATATAAAGAATAAGAAAAGATCCTTGCCCTTGTAAGGCCCACACGAATGAACTAATTCCTATTTAGGAATCCTGTCACATTTCACAATGCGGATTTCAGTGCAGGATTTCCGTTAAGTCTGAAACTGCTCAAGAATAATTGCAACGAGCTTATTTATGGAACAGCATACTACTATAATTCCAAAACTATAATTGTCAATATTTATCTTTAACTATCTTCTTGCCAAAAGTTTTTGAAAGGGCATTGAAGCAAATGAGTTTTGAAGATGTTCCAAAGTGAGTTATTATCAAACAGGCAATGATAATGACAAAAAGTCAAATAAGTTGATCTTTCTTTGAAGGTTTTCCAAAGAGACAGATATATTGGCCAACCTGTCATTACTAATGGCAACAGTATGTGATATGGTGAAACTCCAGCTTGGCATAGCCACTACAATGCTTCAACAGCTCTTCCAACATCTTATGACTCCGTTGTGTACAAATTCAAGACTAAAACTCTTGCGTATCCTGTTTTACTCTAAGGTAGCTATGTATAGTCTTTTGCACAACAAATATGCATCGCCACTTTTATTGAAAAAAATCAAGCCTCAATATTGTTGGCTACCTCCAACATTATTACTCCTGTCCAACTAATCTTACATTTTCACTCGTCCTTTTCACTTGCTAAAGATAAGAAAGGCGCCACTTTTTCAGTCATCACCTGTCAGCCCTCAGGCCTGCAGTCAGGCTAGTCTATTATTTATTTTCAAAGAGGGACCAGGTCTAAGGGTGAGAAAAAGTCAGATACTAACCAGGTCACAGCCAATAACATTAAAGAATCCGGCATGGAATCATTAAAGCAGGCTTGGCTCAGGGATCAAGCATGAGGACTGTGGGACAGAACTTTCCCTTCTTCTGAGAGTACTCATGGATCATCAAAGGACACAGAAGTGCCATCAGGCTGGAAGGCTGGTTCAAATCACCTAAACCAATGAATGGGTGTGATCAAGCAGTAGGAACTAGGCTACGTAAATAAATTAGGCCTTGGTAGGGCTACAGATATGTATGTATGTACACACACACACACACACACACACACACACACCCTGAATTTCAGTCTTAGTAAATTATAAATGACATCTAGCTTCCACAAAGCCTCCTTCTCTGGGTAATTCTGACAATTATCAGAAAAATTTTTGTTAGCTTAAAGTGTATGCATGTATTATTATCATATGGCATATATACACTCAAAGTGAATTTATTTATAATTTTATTGCAATTTATTGCCATCCCAAGTGAGTTAGATCATGTCTGTCAATTACACCTATGAAAGCAAAAGTTTCTAAAATCGTTTTCTTTTATGACATTAAATTTACTCAATAAATTATATTGTAGTAAGTTCTAAAGATTCTTGGAATATGACTAAATGTAAATATAAAATATTGTTTGCTTTCAAATGATGCTTTGCCAAATCTTAGTTAAAGAGGGAAAAATTCTAAATTGGACACGCATGTGAAAATGAGAAACCAAAGCAGATGTCAGGCTAATTTTAAGATTTTAAACTTGAGTATTAGGTTAGCGAGGCCTCAGCTTTTGTTTTTTTATATGAGATTAAAAGTACTAATTTCTCAAATGATAACACAGTAACCAGAAGCCAGTGTGTATAACACACACACACACACACACAAAACTAAAGCCCAAATTTAAGCATTGGGACCTACACTTACAATATAGTCAGAAGCAGCATCTGCTTTTAGTTGAATTCTCTATGTGTGTTGAATTTTTACTGTGAATAAATCACTTAAATGAGCCTAGAAGAAGTGAAAGAAAGAAAGAGAGAGAGAGAGAAAGAGGGAGGGAGGGAGGAAGGGAGGGAAGGAGGAAGGAAAGGAAGGAAAGGAGGAAGGGAGGAAGGGAGGAAGGAAGGAAGGAAGGAAGGAAGGAAGGAAAAACTAGCTAAAGTTCTGCCTTTAACTGAAACAATGAGGTAGAGTGAAAATAGTCTGGCTTTAATGTTTGACACAGGTTTCAAATCCTGGCTCAACTTTTTACCTGCTATACGGCCTTGGGCAGGTGCTTGGCCTCTGTGAACCTCCGTCTCCTCTTATATAAAATGGGATAATGGACTTAAAAAAAAACCCACTTTCCATATTTTACCTGCAATAATTATCTGTCACAGGTTGCTGTGATGATTAAATATAATTTCATAAAATACCTGACAACAGTAGGCAATAAATAACTGTTAATCCTCCTGTCTCTTTTTTCAAAGAGACTCACTCACCTGGGGACAGAAGTGACAAGAAAGTAGTGGCAACACTCATGAAGGAGAGAAGCTGTGGTACATGTGATATCAAAAAGACAAGTGAGGACTAATTGCTATGAGAAATGCAAAAGGAATGCAGCTGACCAGTAAGTTTGTAAACAGACGCTTAGCCATAAAGGAAAAGAAAGAGTATTTTGTGAGAGCTAATGAGAATAAAAACTTTTTATTGAATACCAGTGGACTCCTGATCATATCATTTGAATGCCATCTCAAAGTTGACCTCAGGCATAGCAAGGAACTATGATGTAGTAACTACAGTGGAACTTTGTTCCCCAAACCCCAAAGAGGCTTAGCAGAAATAACACCGCTAAGACATTATTGTCATCCAGACTGACTCACACCTTTGGATCCACAAGGTATCATAACCACCTTCTATACAAAATGAGCTTTCTGGCACCACAGGCAACCAATCAGCAGAACCTCTGTGTGGGCTTTTGAATGCTGTGGATCAGCTGGGTAACTGCAACGGGTTGATCAAGTACTGTATTCATCAAATCTACGATGCCATCAACAATAGGATATACCACTATTCTATGTATCACCTAGAAATAAAAAATGCTCCCACCTGAAGAATCTGATGGAAGAGCACTATAGAAAACTGAGACACCAAAGGGTCACATTCTCTGGGAAAGAGCAAACAAGAAATAAACATCACACTGAAAGAGACAGCAAGGAAATGTGCATTTCTCAACCTGTAACTTTAAGAGAAAAAAAATTCCCCTGAGAATTTGAACTACCAATTGGCACTGCATCTACATAACCAATGTGGCACAAGAAAACCTCAGGCACAGAATTTAATTTCAAGTGGTCTCAGATTGGTAGTGTCTCCAGGTGGCTATCACAAGTAAACACAAATCCACAAATCACTTTTGGAAGAACTGGACTTTAATCCAGGCTGATGGCCCCTCAAATATGGCATACACACATATATATGTATGTGTATACATGTATGTGTGCATGTACATACATGTGTATATGTATGTATGTGTGTGTGTGATGTACTCCAATTTCAGGGATTTGTACATTTGGTTTTAAAGAAATGCAGAAAGAGGGAGGGAGAGAGAGAGAGAGAGAGGGAGAGAGAGAGGGAGGGAGGATGGATGGATGGAAGGAAGGAAGGAAGGAAGGAAGAAGGAAGGGAAGGAAGGAAGGAAGGAAGGAGAAGGAAGGAAGAAGAAGGCAGGCAGGAAGGCAGCAACTTTTTTCTTAAAAAGAATAAGATGATATATATGGATCTGGGTCACTGGACAAGTATTTATTAGTATGTGCATAACAGAGGTTTCAAAGCAATTGTCGGCATGACCCCTGCTTACAAGTGACTTACTAACAATTTCTCTGGGAACACAGATTCACGTTTCTATCTCATTTACTTTTGCATTGTTTTGCCAACAGGGTTATAGTGCTGTCACTAGTTAGTGGGAGAAATGCACACACAAACTTGGTTCTGCCCTTTTATGGTCTAACACTGAAAGAGTGCCTATAAGGTCAGATTAATAGAACTTATTTTAATTCCTCCAATTTCAACAAAACATGCAAGCTACTTCCTCATTACATTGACTAGACTTCATTCAAAATAACAGTATCACGTACAGCATGTGGGATATGCAACTTTGATCAACTGATCGAGATAAAATTTATAGCTTCAGTAAATATGAGTAACTTCTATCTTGAGGCGCTAAAAAAAATTATAATGAAAGGCATCATAAAAGCAACTTTTATTCATTAATTCAGTTTTGAAAAGTGAACATCGAATTTACTGGTCAAGAGAGATTTGAACTTTTGTGTGAAAAGAGGTATGGGGCTAACCTAATAACAGCTCACTGAAAAAAATGACTTGTTGGCATTAGTTCTGCCCTTGCCCCTGAGAGAGTTGGTACCCGTGCCGGGAGCACTACACGTGCACATGCCAAAACCCAGCCCCAGGGGACCCTTACACAAAAAGTCCCTGTTTGATCCTGCTTCTTGGGAAATGTTCTATTACCATCATCTCATGGAATACAGGTTTCTCCTCCACAGGCAGAGCCACATGGTTTCAAGCCGTTGTACTTTTCTTACAATGCCCTCCCTCCCCACTTAGTCCTTCGTCACTGCATATTCAGAAAGTCATTTAAATGAGAAAAAATGATTGACTGGTAACTGTTTACAAGCAAACATAAAAAGAATCTCAGGGAATAAACTACATACAAATTAGACTTATTATAGGTATACACTCTCAAATTCCACATGGTCTGGCTCATGTTTACACACTAGATCATTCTTTCCTGGCATTTTCAGTCTCTTTTCCAAGTTTCACCTTCACTCTCAACCTTAATTCAAAGCAGAGTCCTCTCTGTCTGCCTCCTTAGACATGAAGGACCCAGAGGTTCTTGCCTGGGTCTGTTTCTCATCTCCTGGGTTCTCGCTGCTACCACAGCCCTGAGTCCAGGCTTCCTTGGACTCTGCCCTTACAAGTTATGTGGCCCCAAATGGCGACCAGGGGATGCAGAGCCTTGAGAGTTTCCAGCTGTTTCCTAAACTCTTCATTTCTACAGTATTGTCCAGCTTCTTCACAGCAAGACAAGCCTCCGCCAATCACTATCCAAAGGTTTCTAACTGCCCACCTTGGTGCCCACCTTTGTGCTCTCCTACCCACAGACATTTTTTCTACAGAGAGTCACTAATCTCAGCATTTTTATTCAGACCTTCTGTTTTCTTTCATGACCTTACTGGTATCCTTAAAACTCACACTCACACTGCAGGTTTATGCAAACAACTTGGAAATTATTCTGAAGAAACACAGAGAGTTATCTCAAGACAACACGTATAATCATAGAAGATACACATTCTAGATTACAACACCACAAATGAGTAAAAAAAAAAAATTTTTTTTCAAAAGATAAATTAAAGTTAAGGGAGCGAAAAGCTGACCTCATGGTGAATAGATAAAACAATGAAAAGTGGCGGGAGGGCAGAACTATAAATTTCTAAAAGGAAAAATGAGAAATAAGATTCTTAATAAGAGATACTCACTGGAGATATCATTATATTTTTGGCCTCACTGGCAGCATTTGAAGCCTGATACAGATAACCATGATGTTCATTGAGTATGGTACTCCAGAGCCAAGACGATAAAACTGCACAGATATATTTTTAAATCCATGAGGCTGTTGTGCGGGTGTAGATGTAAAAGAAAAACAAATCCAAGCTGGTGTTCTGCTTGGAATAGCTCCACATCACACTCCCCAAATATTATTCTGTACACCCAACTTATTTTTACTTTCTAGCATATGTTAATTAACTATATTATAGACTTGTCAGTATAAAGCAGCAATATTATTCGTTTCCCACAGTACCTAGTACCTAGATTATAAAAAGGGACAGTATTTATAGATTAAAATTTGTAATATTTATCAAGCACATTCATTTGTTGTTCTCTTCCCTTTTTTCTATTTAACTGAGACACATTCATATTTAACTATATATATTTTAACAGTGATTTGTATACATATAACCTCCTGAAACAATGCCTGGCATACAGTAAATATTCAATAAATGTTAGCTGTAATCGTTATCATTATTATTTTTGTCACTGTTATTAATAACAATTTACCTTGCTATAATGAATTCTAATTATATCATAGCCTATACCTGCCAGGAAATTCCTACAGCTGTGCTAGATGGTTTTACACAGTACTTGAGTCTTTCTTATAAAGTAGGCTTCCAAATTCAAATAATTAATGGAAAAATGTACAATCACTTTGGTTAGATCTCTTTCGTACACATCAGAGGCACGTTTGATTTTGTACTTAGCATATTTTTGTGGTCAGCAATGAAAAGAGCTGTTTAACACTAATTTCATTAAAAAGAATATAGACAGGATTCTTTTAAATATGGGGGGTTACAAGAAGTCCGGGACAAAGTTCCCACAGAATCTGCTTTTAATACATACAAACGAAGCCTTATTATTGCTTCCCCTCAACTCTAACCCTTTTTCCATGCACATGCTGGATTAATCTCTGAAATATTGTCATTTCTCAGCTTAAAACCTTAATGGTTCCCCATTGCCCAGAGGATAAAGTAAGAACTTTCCACTTGCCTAGTCTTCCTTCGTGGATTGCCAGAGTCATACTGCTTCTCTCACCCTCCCCAAACACAACAAGGCTATTCTGTCACCAAAACCTCCCATTATGATCATTATCTTTCTTTCAATGCTGAACACAAATGTTGTCTCATTCATAGAGTTTTTCTGATCTCCCCTGGACAGAAATGAGGTTTGTTTCTCCAGTTTTCTATAAATGATTGTCCTCATACCATCCATGGCTCTCATCTTAGGGTGCTAATGGCTATAAATCATATACTCTTTTCCCTAGTGTGGTATACTCTCTCTCTCCAAGAGTCGGGATATGTCTTCAGACCTTTGAGTCCTCTATATGCCTAGTTAAGAGTATTTATGCAAGGAACATTATCACAGAAGAAAATTTAACTAGGAAGTCACATAAAAAGTATGACATAATTCTTTTAAGTTCCAAGAATCATCTTTCTCAGACTCATGTCTGGTTCAGTTTAACATTTTTATGTTGCATTTGAAAGAAGCAGGACACATTAAAACACCCATATCTACATATAACACTGTACCCTTGAATCTCGCTGAGCTGATGAGGATGAGCTGTGGGAAAGTGGGTCCAAAAAGTGACAGATGATCCTCTTCATCAATAAGAGTAAGCCTAACACAGCCTAGTAGACTATCATGTACAACTAGAACAATGTTTGGGAGTCACTTTGGACGACCTGAAAGGTAGCAGCCCAACAGGAATCATAACCCAAAAGAGCAATAAACCCTGGGCATCAAGTGTTATTTAATGGAAATAAAATTAAAAAACTAAACATTACTACGTACAAAATTCAAGTGCATCTAAGTTGCTCTAGAAAGATGTCATTTATTGCCCTTCCAAAACGCAACAACAAAAAACAGAACTAAAATGATCCAAAGAACAGAGCTATTTCCACACAAGTATAATTTTTAAATTAGGATTCTTCGGTCTGAAAAAATATTAATTCGAATGAGATTTTTTAAAGTTCATAAAATCATTACCAAACTTATTTTTCAAATTATGTAAAATTGGGAATACAGGAAACATTTGAAATATGCATTAAAAAAAAATGAAGCCAGTAGCACTTCACAAATGCATAGGGATCACATCACCCTCACAGTCGTCAACACACAAATAGGGCCAAGAATGGTCTAGGCACACTCACGGATGATTGATTCATTGGTTATTTAAGGAATATTTGGAGCATTTGGTTTACTTCATCCAGCTGACAATTAGTGCTCTGAAAAGTCCCTCTCTTATTTGCAAAAGTAGGGGCAAAGTCATGTTTAGAAAATCCTTTGGTCTAAGTCAATATAGCCTTTCATATATTCTAAGTGGAGGCCTACCGGGTATTTTGAGGACAGAGGAGAAGGATTTGTATTATAAGAGAAAGTAAAGGACGAAAAGTTGTCTATATTGAAGACTTAAAACTCCAAGTTTCAGGCCAGGAATAGAAGGAGGCAAATATTTCACTTTTTATTCAAAAATCATGTTTCGGATAACCTTTTAAATTTTTGAGGTACTCTTAACAGTCATTCAAATATCATACTGCAAACCTTTCATAAATTAAGTTGACAATTTGGTTTTTTTTCTTTTTTTTTTTTTTGTGGCCATATAACAGGTCAATTTTCTGTCAAACAATTCAAACCTCTCTAGGAATATGCTTAATAAATTCCCAAATTTTAGACAACAGTCTAGAAAATAGAGGCAAAAACAGCTAAAGTCACTGGCTCCAGTGACCTAAATTGACCTCAAATCTTCCTCTTGGTTTGAATCAAGCAACGTAACTGCTTTGTTCTGTTGTTGCTGTAATTTAATATTCAAAATCATAAAGCCAAACATCTCTGAGAGACTGACAGGGAAAAAAACCCAAAACGTGTATTAAAAATATATATTTATATTACTTAAGTACAGAACTATAAATCAATACCTTAAATATTTCCACTTTCCAAAAAAAAAATTGCTTCAGTTGTCTGTCTTTTCCACTTATTGTTGCCATCAACAATAAGGATCGACCTTTCTGGCCTAACTATTACTATTAAATTGACCTAATCTTACTTCAACAAAACATGACGTGCACTTGACACTTAGCCTGTGTAGGGGTTCATTTATGATATTCTGTGCTCTTTGCATTTATTTTTAGTAAATTTCTAAAAAAGAGAACTAGGAAACACATTTTGTATTAATTTCTATTGTAAAGTTATTTTCAAACAAATAAAATTCACTTCATAATAAATTTAAACACAATCTCCCTTATTTACATAAGCTTACATAAAAGTCCAAAGAACTGACTGTTTAGGCTCAGTTACAAACAAAATAAAAGTATTATATTCTTTGAAAATCAAAGAAATAATTCTTATTCAGTGATCCCTTTATTATTGCTATCTTTAGTTTCCATGGGGGGTTATTTGAATAAAATAAAATAAAATCCCACATGCACTTACATAGAATTACAAATGAGTGTTCTCTATTCCTGTTTATGTTAAGAGTTCCAAGAATGACTACCATGTGAGTCTAATGGTGGTCTTTTAGCAGTGCTGACATAAAAGGGCTGTTCAACTGTGTTGTTTAACTGTATATATTCCAATGCTAGGCAACTCTCCAAATCTTATTGTAAACATTGTATAAGGTCTCTAAGTTCAGCAAAATAATAGAGTTCAAGCTTTTTACAGTCAACTCCAAGTGACAGTTGACTTCTCTTTAGGATTTTATATATTGTTTCCATAATTAGTGCAGCTTGCTTTGTTACATAAAACAAGCTGACATTTGGAAATTCAGTCTAATGTTATGCTCTAAGGGTGTCATTTTCTTCCCCATGAACACTGACTTGGTGCAGTGCTTTGTTTCCAGGTCTATAGATAAAGGTAATCTATTAGAAACTGTTATGTTAAGGTTGGAAATATAGAAATACATAATCAATAGCTATACTGAACAGGTATTAAGTATACTGGTTATTTTGTGATAGCAACAGAAAAATTTTGTTAATTTGATGGAAATAATCGTTTAAAAGTATTTCTAGGCAAAAATTCATGTTTTTATACACTTAAAGTAGACACTAGTTTCTGTGCAATGATTAAGGAGTTAGAAAAGGCAGAGAACCACAGAATAAAAGGTATATTCCTACCCCTGAGTTTTATAAGAATGAGGTTCATAAGAATGAGGTTCATTTACTGTTCAAAGGACGTTGTTTATACATTTGAAACTTCCATCTTATAATTGCTCCAGGATTTGTAAAGAGGAGATCTCAGCAGGACAGCAAAATTTATTCAAAGCAATAGCTGCATATAATTGGTATAAAATACCAGAACAGTCCGCTCTGAAAACTCTTCTCAGCAATACAGATTTCCACACCTTCAACTCTTTTTCTATATTGAAATAAAGTTTGACTTATTCTCTTCCATAACTTGAATCTTTCCTTCCTCTATCCAGATAAAGTATTTTTTAAAAGATCCTATGAAGAATTTCAACACAAATTATGGGAGAAACTTTTTTGCTGCCCATGTGGTTTTATTAGTGTTTACCTGGTTACTATGGAAATGGGTAAATAGAAAGAAGGCATGTTGTGGAAGAAAGTTGGTTTTACTTTTTACATTTTCATAAAACATTGAGTTAATTATGTGTTGTATCACACATAAAAGTAAGTTAAAAATCATTGTTGTGTTAGTATCAACTCAAGAATTCAATCAAATGAACAAAAGAAATGAAGTTTAAGTCTGGATATTATTATACAAACTTGAAAAACACATTAAAGGAAAATGAGTCACAAAAAAAGTCACATATATTACAACCACAACCTTTCTTTAGCATACCATATCATCGTCCTATAGAGTTACTTGGGTTTGACAAAATTCCTTCAAAAGTGAAATGGAAAGAAGAAAATTAAGAACTGCATCTTTCTATTTAAAGTACCATTTTGTGTATTAAAAAGTTATTTCAACAAGTTCTTTCTGTGTGTTGATGAATAAGCTTACAATAGCTTTGCTAACTTAATCCACTTTAAAATGCCATTTGATTAGATTTTAGCAGATGTTTCTTTACCGGTATGAATGAGAATTTATGGACAATTGTGTTGCTTTTGGAAGAGAACAAAAACTCTACGAAACTGGAAACATCACCTCTCAATACTAAGGGTTAAAAAACGTTCATGTGTGGTTCAACAATGTGAATGTACTTAATGCCATAAAATTGTACAATTAAAAATATTTAAAATAGTAAATTTAATGTTATGTATGTTACCACAATATGAAAAACAAAAATATTCTTGAGTTTGTACAACAAAAGTCATTTTAAAAAATTGTCATAATGAAGTTAGAATTTGTTCCTTTTAAAAGGCACGGTCTCATATATAACTGTTATGTCCTATTAAATACAGATCAAATAAATAAAGCAGAATGTGGAAAAGGTAGGCAAAAGGTAGACTTGAATAGAATAAGAATAATCAGAAAACAAATACTCATGAACTTAATGCCCTGTAAAGTATTTTCAGTTGCATTATAGGTAATATGTCATATTTACAATGTGATAATCTGTCTTTCCTTACAGAATAATTATGAACTTCAAGTGACTGTTTTTTTCAGATTCTGGACTTAAGATAACGCAGATTTCTGAAGACAAGCTAAAAGGAAGAAAAAGGGTTATGAAAAGAGCCAAGAGAACACTCAGATTTATCATAAAGCTGAATATATACATACATTTCTCTTGAAGAGAAAATATAGATGCTTTAATATATTATCAGTCATAATTTCTTCTAGCTATGTACATTAGATTTCCTACATTCATTCTTTGAATAGCTTCTTCGTAACCAACTGCTTATACATAAAAGCAAGTAGTATGGTAATTAAGGATCAAATCTCCAGAATAAGTACATCATAGAAATAAATGTACTGTTTATTTTTAATTGAAGTAGACTCTTTAATGATGAGAAACCTAGACACAGTGGTCTATTTTTAAATATAACTCAGTCTAAATAAATATAACCTACATTTGTAAAGCATATATTATATAACATAAAAGGGTTCTTGAATCTTTTGCTTTTATTAGCCAAAGCCTTAGGACCTGCTCCACATTAGTTGCTTTTGATTTCTTTTCTCTTTACATTCTGGTCACCAGTATTTGCAGGATTCCTATACATGGAGGCTCGCAATCTGAAAACGCTAGATCCAACTTCAAATGGATTTCCTACAAAAATTAAATCAGAGAGCGTATATTAACAATTTATAACAGCTACAGTGTCCAATATGAGAGCCACTGGCCACATGTGGCTAAAATTTTTAAGTTCAGTTCCTCAATTGCATTTGCCAAATTTCAAGTGCCTAATAGCCCCATGGAGCCAGTGGCCACTGTATCTGACAGTGCGGATAAAGAACACTTCGATCATCACAGAAAGTTTTGCTGGACAGAGCCACACTACAGAATTGTCTTAAAGAGCAAGCTTCTCAAATTTACTTGAAATTAGGTGCTTTGGATTACCTTACGTTGCCTCAAAGTATTTAATGTCAACACTTGTTTGGTTGTTTTCAGTATCTACTATGTAAAGGGAGGTACAACTCCACTAGCAACTAATCTTCTTAGAAACTTATGTACTACTGATAACAACAGGCCTGGCAAAATGCTTTGCACATAGTAGGCATTCACTAAATACTACTTATCTCATTCAAGTCATTAATAATGCAGTTTTTAAAAAAGCACTGTTATTGAAAGAAATAACACTATCCATTAAGAAAAGTAGTTAAGCAGCCATTCATTTATTCAACCAGTATTTATGGAGCGCCATACCTCTGTTTGCTTATCTACTTTCTTCATCCTATTCTGTGCCCTGGGAGGCTACCCACAATGCCTTGCTTTAAAGGGATCCTCCTCCCTCCAGCTTTCTACAGGTTACAACTGGAGGCACTGGCAGGAGATCTGAAGGTAGGAAGAGAGTGAGGAATTTTTGCTGAACACAGGTTGGCCTTGGCCTTGGTCCTCAGCTGAAGATCACTGCTCTTCTCCAGCAGCCCTCCTCAAAAAGCTACATCCTTCTAGGTTCTGGTCACAGCTCCCACCTCCAGACCTAGACTATGCTTAGTGAAGGTGCCCATTTTTGCTGGCCTCAGAATATGTCATTATCCCTTTTGGTTTCCCTAAGTCCTGCCAACACATTTGTAAACATTCTTGTTTATTAAACATTCCTTTAATAACAAGTTTAAGTATGCCATATGTTTCTTGTCTGAACCCTGACAATTAAAACCATGTATTCTTTCAGACACAGTTCTAGGCCCTTAGAGACCTCCAGCTAAAACTAAGAAATAGTTTTTAGAAATGTAGCCCTTTTGAAAAATTTTATTGCTTTTCGATAATAATGCCCCATCCATATGTTATTCAAAAAACTCACTAATAGAGTAGAAATGTTCATTTTATTGGGCCTCCCATTTCTTTTTTGTACTTCATGAAGTGAAAACTAACTTAACAACAGTGATAGCCTGCTAAGCATGAACTAGAAGTCTAATAGTAAAGACAGAGATTAAGAAAATTGTTCAGGTAATTTAGACTAAAAGCCCATTTTTATCCTAATCATATGTGTATTTTAAACAGAAGCATTTCATCCCTAGAGAATTCTGGCTTCATATTTCTCTTTATCAATATGTTAGTAAACAAAAGATATGAGTTCGATTTAATGAACATTTATTAAGTACCTACTATGTGCAAAACTTCATAATAGGCAGAAAAATGGACAATATATATATCTTAAGAATCTTACATTCTTATAAATGAGACCACAGATACAAAAATTACTGTTAACAAAATGCTACATTAAACTGTTACTAAATATACATATAACTTCATGCTATGCTTTTTCTTTCCTACTATCTTCTGACTTTTTCAGTATTTTCTCTAACAGATAAAGTACATTAGATTATATTGTAAATTTGTTATACAGTATAGTCTAAATGAAATGCCACTTAGTGAAGGTTTAAGTATAAGAAAAGAAAAAAACGAATTAGTAAATTCTCATGTCTCAATTTTTTAAACATCTTAAAAACGAGATTTTACAAGCTGCCGAAGAGTGAGTATATAACCACACAGAATTTGATACATCTGCCTCAATTTGCCTGTATGTTCTTAAAAATGTAGGTAAACTGTGATCAAAAGCTTCATAATACATGGAGAAAGTTAAAAGAAAGGTTCTAAAACCAGGAATTTTTAGTTTAGAAAGTAAACTTGATCGGAAAGGAAATGTTGTGTTTCTTGGAATAATTACTCATGTGCTTATTTAAACCCTAAATTTCCTTTTGGACTTTCGGTCACTCTGAATTCGTACCTTTTTAACTTAGACAAATAATGCACATGACTTCTAAGGTGTCAAGCATGCCCACCTTTCATTGCTGAATCTTAAATAAGTAAAGGAAATCCAAATACAAGACTGCTGCTGTCCTTTGGGAGAGTAATTTACACACTAACAAAATGTTCTGGATCACCATGTTGTTTAAAACGATTCACTTGATCCCACCTAAGAACTTTCTGGCCCAAGTAATCAACTGCTTTGTAAAAAAAAGTACCCTGAAATGTCTAAATAGGCATGTCTCTCACCACTCTTTAAACATACCACCACAACACCTAGGAAGAAACCTCCCTGACTATGACACCTGTCAACTAATAATGGGCCACAAATAACCTGGTTTTCTTACAGATTATATAGAGTCTCTACCACGATTTTCAATTGCCCACATCCCTTTCTGACATTTCCTTCCATGCAACCCACAGCTTCCAAAGTTCACAGTTAAGTTATGGTTACACACACTTACAGGAAGGGGAAAAAAAAAGTTTGAACCAATCAGTGCAGAGGATTCTTGAAACAAAAAACAAAAACAAAAACAAAGCTAGCTCCCTTTGTACCTTTACTCAAGCATGCATTCCTAAGAAGTTGGATGTAAATCAAATATAACAACAAAATCATCCTTTCCAACTGACTTAAGAAATTATTTCACAAACTACTTTTCTTAATATGTAATTAATCTTTAATAGGTCATGGTTCCTAATGGCTTAACTTTAAATTATACTTTCTGTCAAAGGCTTAGTGACCTGTAATAATCTCTGAAGCATGTAAATTAACTAAGAAAGCATTTTCACTGGTGAATCTCTTCATAAACTGTGGAAAAATCATTCTCTTTTATTTGCCTGATATATCCCAATTTCTCCTGTATTTGATTTCCCTAATTCATAGCATATAGCCAGGCATGATATTTTCAGCTAATGTACTTAATGAGCATATGATCCAAGCTGCATGAAGGAAAAGCTGTATCCAAGTGACACATGGGCTTGTTGATGCCACTTACTGTGCGTTTTTCTTTCCGAGGTTCTCCACACAACTGACTAAAACAGAGGTCCTGAAGCATGATCGCGTGATGTGTCAAAGGCTATCAACTGTGTTCAAGTGTCTCAAGAAGAAACGAGATACCAGAGATTGGTGTGGAGTATCTGGCATTAGGAAGAAGATGGTTCCTATCAGAGTGGCGAGCAAGGGGTGGCTTTAACAAATAAAAGAGTTATTTTTTTTATTTATTTTTTTTTGCGAGGCAACCCTTGGTTAACCTCACAGATTGCAAGGACCTTGTCAGCTTACAATCCCTTATTTTTTTAATTTTTATGCCTACAGCACCAGGTCTTCCTATGTGGTCTCCCATCCAAGTACTACCTGACTCTGCTTAGCTTCCAAGATCAGACAGGATCGGGCTTGTTCAGGGTAGCATGGCCGTAGATTAAAAGTGGTATTTGAATAGAGCATCTCTGGATTTGAGTGGTTTATTTATTTGCTTTATTCTGGTGTTGTTTTTGGTGACCAAACAGGTTACAGCCGGTAGTGATGGTGGGATAATGAAAATTAGCAAGAATGAAGTAGTCCGGAGTCTATCTTGCCAATGTGGGAAAGCTCCAAGCACGCTGAAATAGTGAGAGGGTTTTGGCCCCAGACCCAGGGCTGTAAAACAAAGACCCTTAGGAATGTGATAAAGGAAGGATCCAGAAGCAGAACGAGGATATGAATAGGCCAGAAGCCATGGAGGATGAGCAGGGCTCAGCCATGGGCTACTCAGCTAATCTGCAAAGTTAGAAACATGAGAACAAAGCAGAAACAGCTCTGACACGGTTCTGGTAAACCAGGAGAAGCAGCCATGTTAGTGGAAGGAAAGGCAGAAATTTGGCCAGCCCTACCTACTGGGGTGACCTCAGAGTGACCACTACTCAGAGTGCTAATCAGACACCAGCTGGTGACTCTGGCTCATTCACACCCCAGTCCAACCACTGTGGTAAATTTCCTGAAATGACTGCTAAAGCTGTGTGTGGCCTCCCTTCTCCTTCCTTCCTCTTCAGGTCACTGTACTGACCAGTCATGTGAGGTCAGGCTTCCACTCTCCCCATCTCTGGCCCTCCTGCCACTCTCTCCCCTACTCTCTGCCTCTCTGGAGTTCTACTTCCATCTCTTCACTTTGGGTAGCTTTCCTCATCTGTAAAATGAATAGCTTGGACTAGACTATCTTAAAGTTCCTTCCGGTTCTGTGATTCTGTGATTCTTGGATGTTATAAACTCCCAGAATCATAAAATTTAGAGTTGAAAAGAACTTCAGAAGTCGTCTATTCAACCTCCTACTCAACCTAAGCTAACCTAGCCAGAACTAATAAGCTTTGAAAGTTCTATGCAGTTGTTTTTGGCTGGCTGAATACAGCAATAATCAAAGCTTAAAAATCTTAAAACACGAAATACATACATACCGCCACACACACACACACACACACACACACACACATACACACTTTTAGAACATCTAAGGAAGTGTTTCAAGGAGCTGCAGCCCATAGAGCAGCATGTTCTATTGCTTAGAAATCCGTATCTAAGCAGCGTTCCCAATCTGTGTTTTCACAATATCCAGAGCGTACTGAAAAATCACAAGGGATGTCAGGAAATTCTCCAAACACAACTAATTTTCAACTTATTATTATGCTTATAAATATATAAGACAGGGTGATGAGATGTCGCAACATCGAATAAACAAAGCCTCAAAAGGAGAATAAAGAGTATAAAGGAGAATCGGTCATATTTTCAGATGCATTCAAAAAAGCCAAAAGAATGTCATCTATTCTTACAAGGTAAGTTTCATTTAGCAAACTACTTTTCAAAATTCATTTTGATCTCTGATAATAAATATTCTCTCTCCCTGTTCAAAAGAATTATTTTCTTAACAGAGCATATGCCAACTATCATAGCACAGATCTTGAAAAAATCATTGGATGAATTTAGGAAACGATCACTTAAAACAATAATAATTTTCCTCTGTGTTTTTTTATGAATTACTTAAAAGTGGTGAATTCATACATAAATAAGATATACTTACAAGTCTGAATATCAATTCTCCCAAAAATGATGTATAGATTTACTACTATTCCAACAATAATCCTATCAGATTCATTTTTTACAGAAATTGACAAACTGATTCTAAGATTTACAAAGAAATGCAAAGGTTAGAATAGTTCAGACCACTTTGAAGAACATGCACTTACTATATTGCTATAATAATTCAGACCATGTAGTATTGACACAAGGATATATATGGAACAAAACAAAAAGTCCAGAAAAAGAAAGACATAAATGTGGTCACCTGATTTACAACAAAGGTGACATTGAAATTCAAAGGAGAAAATGCAAAATGTCTTTTCAATAAATGGTGCTGGATCAATTAGGTATTCAGATGGGGGAAAAAAACAAATCTTGACCCTATCTATACCAAACACAAAAATTAATTAGAAATGGATAGCAGACCTAAATGTGAAAGGTAAAATACAACTTCTGGAAGAAAATATAGGAATGTATCTTCATGACCTTAAAAGTAAGAAAAGATTTCTTAAACAGACACAAAAAGCAATAATTATAAAAGATGAGTAAATTGGATTTCATTACAATTAAGAACTCTGTTTATTAAGGCATTAATCAGACAGTAAGATGAAAAACTGAAAATTGGGAGAGATATTCTGATTCATGTATCTGATGAAGAATTTGTATCCAGACTATATTTTAAAAACCTATAAACCAATAAAAAGAAAACTCCAATATAAAAAGTGAACAAAAGGTTAAGTTGTATGTTATGTGAATTACAGTCAACAAAGCTGTTATCTTTTTTAAATGAGCAAGAAACTTCACAACAGGTAGCCAAATGGCCCACAAACATGAAAAAGTGCTCAACATTATTAATTATCAGGAATACAAATTAAAATCATAACAAGATACTATCCATCAGAAGGGCTAAAATTAAAAAGACTGACAATACCAAGTATTAGCGACATGTAGAGCAATTACATTTCTCATGCTTTGCCTAGTTAATATCTGGTAGTATCTGCCAAAGCTGAACAAATACATATCCTATGACTTACCATCTCCTCTCTTACGAGTGAGTGCATATGTTCATCAAATGGCATAAAAGAATGATTGTACCAATTATAGAAACTCATAATAGCCCCAAATTGAAATAATCCAAATGCCCATTAAGAGTAAAGCAGATAAATAAATTGTGGTATATTCTGTGATAGAATATTACATAGCATTAAAAAAAGAGCCAACATCTGCTACACATACAACATGGAGGAATCTAACCAAAACAATAACACTAAAGATGCCAGACACAAAAGGATACATATCATAGATTTTATTTTTAGGAAGTAGAACAGGAGAAACCAATCTACGAAAATAGAAGTATGACTAGTGGTTCCCTTTGGGGAGTACAACCTGGGAAGGGGAATGAGGGTGCTTTCTGGGTATTGGAAATGTTATAGAGTGACCTGTGTGGCTATTATATACTGATCTATTTAAAATTTGCGCGCCTTACCTGCATGTATTCTGCCTCAATAAAAATTTTCAATAAATAACTAAATAAAATTATCCCATTGTGCTCCATGATGACCCAAATCATGTCTTATTTACATATTTGCACCTTCCAGCAACTGCTCAGTGTTTGATGAATTTAATTAAATTGGCCAAATAGTTCCAACTATATGATCTTAACTAGATGATTTTAGTACAATAAGTCTGAGTTGTCAATAGTAGAACTAATGCTTGCTTCCTGCAGGCTCCTTTTAAATTCCCAGTGCATTCATATTTAAAATATCTGGCTTTCTCCCACTCCCCAAAAGGGAGATAGGCGTATTTGCATATTGAAAAACAACCCCACTTGCCAGGTTTAACAAGATTTAAATCAAAAAGGCAAAAGGAAGAGGAAACAAAGAAAGGTGCTGCTGTGGCGCCCTAGAAAGCAGATGTTCATTAGGGCCCAGACACACAGATTACTATCACAATGTACTTATCTGAACATGCTATCGTCAGACCACACAGTCAAATCAAATTTCGAAGGCTCAAAGGATGTGCACTGAAGAACATCCTGTACTGCTGAAACATGAATTTGAATTTTGTGATAGAGACAGAGGGGTAGAAAAGAACACCAGATTTCACCCACTATCATTTTAAATACTATTTATATATTAAGACATAAGCTGGTCTTTTAAAAAAAGCAATAGAAATCAAGATTTTAGATTTCTGGTATTAAAATTAAAATCTGAAGAACTATTACCAAGTAAGAAACACATCTTTCTTAGACTTCTGCAAATTAAAAAACACAATACTTTTGTGATTATGTTTAGATAAAAAATAGTTTTGTGAAATAGTCAAGAAACAAAAAAAAGGTTATGAGTGATTTTAAATTTTAGTATGGGTCAAGAAAAAAACCTAAGTATCTTACCATTTCACTATGTCATATTTACATTCCAATCTCATTAGAGTATACATTTATCATCAAAACATTTTCTATTATGCTAATTATGTTCTCTTTTGTTCAAAATATTACATCATGTCTGCACTTCTATAACACGCTTGTACATTACCAAATAAAATTTTATTTTAAATTTCCATACAAAATTGGATAAGGAATCACAAAGAAAACCCAATTCAAAGAGGCAACTGTAGTTAGCAAATTCTTAATCATACTCTGTAGCATGGAGAGGTAGTAAAGTTTCTTCAGCCAAATTAAGTCAGGCACACTTTGTCCCTGATTTGGGCAAATGCAATGAGAGTAGCTTATATGTGACAATCATCACCCTGGTAGACTCACCATTCGCACACACACCTGTAGAAGTTAAGTCCAAAGTGGCACTGCTCCTGGTGTGCAGGAAGAAAAGGTGAGGGCAGGAATGGAGAAGAGAGAAGAAGGAAGTGAGGGAAAAGAAGAGAAAGAGAATACACACTGAGACTGCCCAAACCTATGGACTCCATCCCTACTTACTCCCACTTGCAGCCCTTAGACATGAAATACAGGAAATGAGTTTCAAGTTCGAAATAACGAGTGAATTTTTTAGAACAAAACCTGTTGAAAACACAACTCACTGGGTAAAGTATGCCCAATGATTAAGCAAACACACAGAGGAGCCCCGGAAAGATACCATCTGCCCAGCTTTAGAATTTTAGCTATAGTAGTTTCTCTAACAGCCAATTCTTTCTGTGTTGTTGTTATTGTTTAATAAAACTATGCAAGTTATCAAAGTTGAATGAAACCTACGAAGAGGCTGAGGTTAGGAAACTTTTTTTTAAGACTTCCATTTTTAGAACAATGAAATTAATCAAAACTGTGCTTTGTGGGAGGCACAGAGGACCTTGGGAGTATTTCATTAATAACCTGAAAATAAAAACTATAATTTTTCTTTTTATGAATGTCTGTATTTGTCAAAAGCATGTTTGGTGATGAATTCAAATTGCTGTTTGGAAGACAAAAGTAAAGCTGACAGTATCATAAATTTCTAATAAAATTTACTTTCGTTAGAATCAAATATTTTATGAGACTCTATTATATAAACTGTGAAAATACCTCACTGTTATTTTGCAGGTAAGAAAGGGTTTAGAGGTTCTCCAGTAGTAGAAATATACCCCCAATTAATAACTTTCAAAATCACCATGTTTAGAAAGCGTTAAATAGGAAAAATAGTATAGTGTCATTTAAAAAGCTTACATATAAATGTAAATTTATCATGTAAAATTCATTTTGGCAACTTTGCTTTCTCTCCTCACAAGAAAATCAAGTTAAAAACACAGGATTCCATGAGATAACCATCCAATTCTGCCCACTCTAATTATTAAAATTTTCAACTTATATATAAAAAAACAACTAATATCATGTAAAACGGGCCCACACCTGCAGAGCTGGAAAGATGATGCATTTTTCAAGATCAGTAAAAAAGATTTTTTTTTTTTTTTTTTTGCTATCTACAAAATGATCTAATTTTGTTACACAAAACATTTCCCCGAAGCCGCTTTTTATCTGGGACCCAGCAGTCAAACAGCACCATGTTGTTCAATGAGCAGCCAGAGGGCTGGGTTCGGTATCCTACACTGAAGCTGAAGAGAGGACAGGATAATATGACTCCTGGAGGACTGAGCTCCTTTGTAGAGATGAATAACAGATGATTTTAAAAGAAGTAAAGCTAGATAGTGACCAAATAAAGAGAATAAATAGCTATGTCCACAAAAGATCAGGAATAATAAAAAAAGTGTTGTTTTCTGATAAAATGCCAACTCACATTAGACACAGTATCAACGTGTAGATTGCAGACACATAATGATCTAATTAGTATCACAACAAGACTCCAAACTTATTTTTTCCCCTTTACCATGAGCCAGGCAAATGAATCAGGAGAAATAAATATCATTTCAAGCGGTTTAAAACCATAAAAGTAACATTGCTGCATAACCATTATGTCATCATTTAAGGATTATATTCTCAGCCTGACACAACCCTAATAGGTTGCCTATGCATATTTATAAGCATAAAACTCGAAAAATAATAATGTAAAATAGGGTAACTGAATATGAAAATCTGAGGGGAAGGAGTTAACATAAAGTATCAAAAAATATTATGCTTTAAATTCTAAGTACTCATAAGAGGATTGTAAAGAGAAGAAATACAAAACAATACTGATTATCAATTCAAGAAATTTTCATTGATTAACCTAAAGCCCAACTTCTTTTTAAAGTTCTCAGGTTTATTGCAGCTCTTATTAACACTTCACTTTTTTATCACAAAATGCATGGCACTGTTTTTAATCCCATATATAGATCTTAGCGCCTTCTCTGTCACTCAGACCCTTGTGCTGCCTTGCTGGATGAACTATCCTGTAAATGTTCTTTGCTTATTTCTTGTATTGTTTCTATTCTGTCTTCCCTGGTAGCTGGTGAAGTGCTGGTGAGCCAGGGAACAGATATTACAATTCCTAACCTTCCCCAATATCAAGTGCAGAGAATGGTGCCCTGGGGTCACTCGGGTAATACAATCGATTAGTTAGTATTTTAGTTCTCCATGAACCTCAGAAATTTTCCAACAAGCTACCAGCTTAAAAGTAAACAACTCCAGAATACAGATGTTACAGCCAACATAGGAAATCATCCATCGGACATTGAATTGTGTGTTCGCAGTAACCGATTTACAAGCAAGTTAACTGCTCTTATTAGCATCTAATCTCTTTTTCATAATCTAGGTTTTCATATTCATCATCCAGAAGACTATTCTTCATCTTCTAAAATGACAAATGTATCCATTTAAGAATTAGGGAAAAGACAATGTATGGAGGACAATGTTCAGTTATACATTTTCTCCCCTGGGATGTCTAGGATTTTGATTTTTTTCCCTCTCCTTTTTATTTCTCTATTTCTTCTCCTCTCTCATCATCATCATCATCATCATCATCATCATCATCATCAATTTTGAAATGCTAATTTTCCAGTGCTTGTTTGAAAAATTAAAATATTCATATAATTATGTTAAGGAGACTAGAGGCACTACGCAAAAATAAGAAATTCAATTATAGGGGATACGCGTTCAATTTGTTCTTGGCTTAGCTGTCATCATTCTCTTTACACTTTTCCCCTCATATCAACCTGATTAAGAAATGTTTATTTCTGTTATCAAATTTGTGTGTCCGCTCAAATTTGCACGTGTGTTCGCACATGCGGTTCTGAGAAGACATTTTTTGTGTATCATCTAACCGAACTGCTAGTGGTAAATGTCTGTATCGCCCAAGTGCTGCGCCTCCTGAGGCACAGCCCAGTTCCACCTGGTCTTACTATTTATTCATTACGATGAACAGCAGAGAAAACAGAACATTTAAATTCATTCCACATAAAATCCCCAAGCCCAATGTTCAATTTTGAATACTAGTTTAATTTTATGCCAAATATTATGGCACTGCATTTAAATCAATGACTTATCATTAAAGATTTTTCTTTAAAATAAGCTATGTTAGCTACATTGACTAAAGCATTTCCACTTAAGAGCAACTTGACATGTTCCTGCTTATTCCTATAATACATCCCAATGAATGGGATAAAAAGCTAGATGGCTGAATGCCATGTTTAGAGTTATGCAACAGTCAGTAACTGAGAGAGAACTGGAATTCTGAACACCTCAATGATAATTTATATCTTAGTTATTATCCATTAAATGTTTTTACTAAGCCTGAAATACCTTGGTAATAAAGGGGAATTTTCTTGAAAATTAAGCAGGAAAAAGTCTGTATTGTGTTGGTGAAGGGCAGTAATAGGAGGCAAAGACAGGCTGAGTTACCAATTCATCACATGTCACATTCCCCTCTTAATATACACTATGAGATTTTTTTTTCTGGCTCCATATTTTTTAATAAAGATTGCACAAAAAGGCACTTTTGATTCCATAAATTAATCATTGACCGGTTGATATGTCATTCATCTTAGGGATCTTACTCAATTCACAAAACATCTGAAATATTTTCTTACAAGAATAAAATAAATCAAAATACAAATCAAACTATATTGAGATTTCATTAGAAAATTAGTCTGATTATAGTTGTAGATTTTGATCTCTGATTTTTTTTCTGGTCTAAAAAAATTTTGCGGGTACTTATTCTGAATAATAATAGTCATTTACAAGCATTTATTTAGCACCTAGTATTCTGGGAATCAAGCAAGAAACCAGGAGAGTGTTGATATCCTCTGAAGAGAGACTAACAGTGAGATAGCAAGACCATGCTTGGGGAAAATAAACTTCTGTGAACTGAGCATCCAATATAAAACAGACTAGACAAGAAATTCCTCATCTTTAGAAAGAATGAACGATATTTAAGTGTCCATATCATTTTTACTAAGCACTTAACCTTCCATTCTAGAACTTCCTCACATGATTTTTACTGGTTATGCAGATATGGAGATAAAAGAATTTTCTTTTCTGGCAACTTCTTTCTCAGCAAAAAGAAAAGGAAAAAGAATCCCTTTGTCTTTAGCTAAAACACCCCTAACTTAAAATTTCAGTACTTATTTAAGTAAACTGGAGTAATTTTAAAGTTCTAATAAACCATTAAGCAAAATACAAAGTCTGAGCAATAAATCAGACAAATTTAAAATTTTTATTTCTTAAAAGTGTATTACATGGAAATTGCCCATATCTGAATTTAAATTCAAAGCCAAGATTGCCAAACACGTAAAGTATATCTAGTTATGCTGATACTAAATGATTTAATACTTTCTGACTTCTCTTCACTTATCTTTTCCTGTTCCCTTCTAGTAACTTAAGATTTGGCTCCCAACATATAAAAAAAAAATATGTATTATGGGAAATTCAAAAGAAATAGCTCTCAGAGGGGAGAAGTGCTACAGTAACATTCCCATGACCTTGAGTCTTCCAACATCACTTCCAGATAGCCACAATAACCCACTCACCTAAGGAAATAGGTGTATTCATCCTGTAAAATATTGCATTACTTTATAGATACACTTAAGCAAACTTTATTCAACTCATAAATGTGGTTACTTCTTAAGACGCAAAGCACCCCAAGTCTTAATATATCATGTCTCTGTACCTCCAATCCACCTTAAAATGCTCAGTCGTTCTATATATCAAATCATGACCGCTAATTCCTGTAGAAACAGATTGATGTAATATTCATTTAGCTACAACTAAGTAAAAGTTAAGGAATTCACAAAATATTAATGCACCCAAAAATTCAATTCAGAAAAACTGTTTTGTTCTAGTAGGCTTTATTAATAGAATCCAAAACTATACTCCTTATTTTCCAGCTTTTGAAGCTCGGTTCAGATATGTTCTTTGGCATACACTTACACAAAAATGGCTTTCAAATCGACTTTGTTTTAGAAACAAACATTTCTTTAGTATAGAAAACAATACTGTTGTATACATAAAAACTTAAAAGTCAAGCTTTTTCAATACGATATTTTACAGAAACATATTTTGGTAACTGCGAATAAAGATCACAAATGCGTCAAATTGCTTTTAATTGGTACAAAATATTAGCAAACCATGTAAAGAACATTTTGTACTTCCCTTTCTTCAAAAGACAAAGAATATTTTCGATTCTCATAAAATATCTGCACACATGCACTGGTAAGTTGTAGTATCTTTGAAATAAACAGACCATAATTCAAGGGTTGGCTTTACTATAAGTGAAATTAATGCAGCCATTGTTTGAAAATGTGTAATACAAATCTTTAGAATAAAATACGTTAAATTATCGGAATAGTTCTGTGTAGCTTCAAAGCGGACACCATATTTAATTTTTCATACTATAGCATGAGTCATTTTATATAAGTCAGAAAATCCTTTAGAACAATATGTGCTCATATGTATGAAGCTATATCAAACTACATCTTTGAATGTGATAAAGAGAATCTGCTGTGATAAGACCATCCTGACAGAAATACAAAAACCCCGAAAAACGTGTAACATCAGGTTACTTGAAATCTATGTTGCTCTACACTGAGGTCTTATGAAAATTCCACAATCTCCTTCATTTCTACTCATGTCGTGCCCTCCCACAGCATCCTCAAATTTACTTGATGCAGCTGTATTCCTTTTTCTAATAATTTTCTCTTCCTGTCAAAGCACAAAGCATACCAATATGGTCACACACTGTAATACAGCTCCGTAGATTTTTTTGTTATTGGTAATAAAATGTAGAAGTAACTGTTTTTCATGGGGAAAATTCTAAATAAATTTTCCAAACAGACTCTGATTTGATGATTAATAAAAGAATAATTTGACATTTGCTAACTTTTAAAAGTATGGGAACAAAACTCATTTTCAAGTGCCATGTTAATTGGTATCTATTCCTTTTGATGAAAAGAAATCCCATCCATTTATTCTTCCTCAGTTTAAAACAATCACATCCTCTCTTGATCACAAGTTTAAGTCAAATAACACTTTGTAAATAACCGTGTCATTCCTCAGTTTTTGATATAACCTCCAAACAGAAGTTTCAAAAGAACTCTGACTAGCAAACACATCACTGTACTTTAAACAGAGTGATGTTTTCTATCCCATTCTTCAGGGAGGTTAAAACACGCACACACAGGCAAGGATCATCACTGTAGACAACAGATTCTGAGTTTATTAACTATGTAGGTAGATTAAGCAACGCTTGCTTTTAAACTAACCATAAATCAAATGAAGTCTCTTTCTTAAATGACTCACACTACCATGTTACCAACAGATATTTAAGGGAAAATTAGAAAAGGGCTACATGTTTTGAACTGTGCTTATCGAAAATCTACATCTAGTCACTTTATATTTTAGGAGATGCCTCTTACTGAGATAATCAAGATACTTTACAATAGGGAATTTAGATTTAATTATCAAACTTTAATACCACGTTATATAGGTCAAGTGAGTATGTGTGTCCTTCTCCGGAAACAAAGGGATTCAGAGTAATAGGATTTCAGATTTCATAGTAGAAAAAGCAAGATATGTTTTGAGAATGTCATTTACTGTAACACAAATCAATATTAAATGCTTTATGCAGGAAGAACACTTTCAGAAAATGGGCCCTAAAGCTTTCTGGGATCCGACCCTAATTACTAGAGCAGGCTCTTGCCGTTTGTCTCTCTCTTCAATTATTTACGGGGCAAAAAGAGCCAAATGGCATTGCATTAGCTGTATTAAACGCCACGTACTTGGTTTCTAACTTACTAATGGTACATAAAAATTACTAAGGTGAATGTGCTTGTAGGAACATGGCCTTTTTTCTTCTACACCTGAGTGTATATATTTATTATTCATATAGTTAAGTGTTAAATAGGCTGTCTTCAGCCACCCAATGCTGCATAATTTAAACAAGTGCATTAAACATATATGACATCTAAAAGGTAGTACACTGATTACTGATTATGCCTCAAAATTTCTTGGAACAACTTATATTTACAATGTAGCTTGCAGAAAACAAAAACAAAAAAACAAAACATGCACCACCCTCCAGTCCCTGAAAACAAATTTATGGAGACCACACAGAAATGAATAATGGGTATCCTTGCTGCTACCATCTTGCTGCTTTCTAGCGACCCAAAGTAAAATATGAATTGGAGGGAGTGAAAATGAGGCCCTTGAGTGCTAGGAAATTTCTGGTCTCTATGCCGACAAGAGTCCTTTTTACTTGGACAAATACAGAGCTATGCTGTGCGTAACATGGACCACACACACTGTAAGAAAAGCTTATCAAGGATGAATCAGAGATTCTTTGCACCAGGCCAGAGGTGCCCGCTCCCAGCAACCAGGGCATGATTACAACCTCCGAAAGAAAGTTCAGGCACTGCATCCATACTTGATTCTTTTGTGATCTAGAAGGGCATCCACCTAGAGTCGTGATAGGAGATGCTAATTGCTGAAGAACGCTGGCGCAGCCAACTTCCCCCTTCCCAAACTGTGGAAGAAGCTTCCAAAGTAGTGAAACCCTCTCTTCATGGACTCTATATATTTTTTTAAATGAGTCTAGGAGGCATCAAATTCTCGTAAAAATAATATAAGCCCACTAACCAAGTACCCAGGGTCCCTAGAAAGCCAGTCGCAATTTGTAGGGCTACACGTCATCCTCTGTGTTACCCAAGAGTCTGCCAAGGCCACTTTTGAAAAAGCGCCATTGGATATTGATCCGTGGTAAATATATAAGGTAGTATTTTTCTAAACTAAATACAAAGTCGCTTCCTCCTCTGCACTGAAATCTGCCCATTGTCCTTCCGTCGCAAAAGCTACAAGGATGATTAAAAACGGACATCAATGAACGCTGAGTGAACTTTGGCCACTTTTCTACCCAAAACACCAGCGTAAAAGTAGAAATCAGTAACCAGGTGAAGTGCCACACCGCACAAAGATCAAGGCGAGAGGCGGGCGCGCGGGGCCGGAGGCGGGGAGTAAAGCGTCCCGTCCCCCACTCAAGCCCCAGACGTCGCGCGCGTGGAGGCTGAGGGGCGTCCCCCGGGGGGCGGGAGGCTCCGCGCCACTCCGAGGGAAGCCGAGAGTTTCTGCTCGCAAGGCGAGGCCGAGGAGAAGGGGTCGAAAAGCCCCGCCGCCAGCGGGTCCTGCCGCGGGCCCCAGGCGTCGGCGATCGAGCAGCCAGCGCGCGGCGAGGGGCTCCGCGAGGGGCGCCGCTCGGCCCCGCGACCCTCCCCACCTCCCAGACCAGGAAGGGGCTGGCGGCTCTTTCCTGTCTAGTCTCTCCCCCCGCGGCTTTCTGTAACCCGATCCCCGCACTACGCTCCCCCGGCAGCCGCCGCCCCGCGCGCCACCCGGCTCTGCCCAGGCCAGCGCTATAGTTAGCAACCTTCCATCAACTCCGCCGGGGGCAGCGGGGGCCCACCGCACGCCCCTCCCCGGGCCGGTGCCGCGCGCGTCCCCGGCGCCCTCACCCTTGGCACCCTTTTACCTTCGCTTGAAGATACTGGGGGTAGTAGTAGGTGGCGTACTGAGGGTACATCTGCTGTTTCCACACTTTGCCCATGAAGCTGGAAGGGAGCCTGCGGTGCAGGGTCGCGGGCACTTTGGGGTTTCCAAGTCTCGATTTCTCCTGCCTCTCCCTTTCCGGCGGCGGCGGCGGCTGCCGCTGCTCCACCTCCCAGCCGGGACAAGACGTCCTCCTCCTCCTCCTCCTCCTCCTCCTCCTTCTCCTCTCAGGCAAAGAGAAAGAGACTGCAGAGCGCAGAGGGCACCCCGAACAGGGCGCTCCCAAGGAGTTGCTTCCCGGAGACCGACTGCTCCGGGGCTGCCAAAGGCTGGCGCGCTGGCCGCTCCGCTCCGCTCCGGCGAGCAGGCTGAACGGGTATAGGAGGTGATCAATACAAGTGGAAAGTGCGGCGGCGGCGGCGGCGGCAGCTGCGATCGGTGCCAGGCGGCATCTGGGGTGGGTGCGCCGGATTGCCGGGAGGAAGAAAGGCTGCAAAACTTGCGAGCCGTGAGAGAAGAAAGAGGCAGGCAGAGGCAGGAGGCAGGTGCACGCACTTAGATACCCACTAAGAGTGAGAAACTGAAGTTTTAAGCTCCTCCCTCCTCCCCAGGCTGGCGGTTGGAGGCGCAGAAACCCTGGGAGCCCCGATCGCTTTGTGTTGGAGTTGGGGGTGGGGGAGATTTGGAGGACTCAGCTTAAGAACTGCAGAGTGGACTCCTCCTTTGCTCATGAGTTTACATCTCCGTAAGGGGGAGGAGAGGTAGGAGAAAGAGGAGGAAATCTGATTAATCTCTCACTTCCCCCCTCCCAGTGGTTTTTTTTTCACAAGGGAAGAAAAATGATTTAGTGCCCAACCACAAAGCTGGAGTCGGGACACCTGGGTTCCCCTCCACCCTCCGGGCCACCACACTGATTTCCTAGGTGACCTTGGGAGGGTTAGTGTCCTTCAGTTTGGTTTTCCTAGATGCGAGAGGTGAAATTATGCCCTCTACACAAGGGGAGGCAAAGCTCGCGCGCGTGTACGCGCGCACACACACACACACACACACACACAAATACACACACCCCTCACAACAAATAGAGGGATCCTTAAAGGGGAGATGCCGCTGAGGCAGAATGTTATTATTAGAGGACACAATGTAGACATCAGCTTTTCTCTGCCTTTTCCTAATGCTGCCAGACAGTCTGTCAACTCCCACTCAGGAGCGAGGAAACTCCCTGAGTTTGGAATATTTTAAGGCCATTTTGAAAGTCACGCTGGCATATTGTTGCAGTGTGCTTCAGTGACATATAAAATCAATCTCTCTCTCTCTCTCTCTGCCTCTCTCCATCTCCTAATTGTCACAGCACTAGACAGCCCCAGACAGCAGTGGTTCAGTTCGCTACATAACTAGATATAATTTAATGGAGTTAATTGGTCCTTGAAGCTGCCTGTAGAAGACTTTTATAGGCTAGCTCAAAAAGAGATGATACCAAAATGTACAAATAGGATGAGTAAGAAAGCACCTCCACACTGGAGTTCTTGTACCTCTAATAAAATGAAAAATGAATTTGTTATTAAATAGACCTTGATTACTTTGTCTTGTCATTTCGGTTTTCCCAAAGTCTGTTATCTTAACGGCACAAAAGGTAAACCCAACTCAAATGGAATGCATGATTTTGCTAAACAGTTACACTTTTATATGATTACATTTCAAAACAAGTTTAGTAAGATACTTTAAAATAATGAAATAGTAAGCTGAAACCTTTATAATCTTTATATGATTTAGACAAACTTCTAGGTTTTACATTTTGACAAAAAATAAGTTTCTATGAGAACATTTTGGATGCACCAGGTGGCAACTCATGCTCTCCTTAAAAAAAAAAAAAAAAATTGACAACCTATGGCGAAATCCCTATACAAATACTAGTATTTACTAGTTCTGCTACATCCTGGGCACTGTTGAGGTTAATGTTAATCTGAAGGTTGGGTAGTTAACTGTCTAACTTGGAGAACTTAAATAGTTATTTATATTATATCATTGTGGGACCCTTTAATGTTTGATCAGAAAATTAACATTAGCTTGTGCTTTAAGGCCTCTGAGGACTTAGAATGATGGTTTGAGGAGGTGACTGAAGAAGAGAACAAAAACAATCTGAAGTTCTAGGTTTGAGATAAGGAAGAGATATCAAATTTAGACTGTTCTACATTTTTCACAACTGATGAAAATTCAGCCTGTTTTGAAAACCCAGAAGCATGCCTATTATGTAGACACTTGATTTATATTTGAGGTTGGTATTACTGGGGAAACAGTGGAAAAGAATGAGCTTTTCAATAAATGATTCTGGGTCAATTGGCTATTCATATGGAAAAAAAATGAAATTGGAGCCCCTGCCTCACAAAAGGGAAGAAAAAGCTCAAGTGAATTAAAGACCTAGATTTAAAAAACAGAACTATAAAGCCATTGAAAGAAGACCATATGGAAATATCTTTATAGCCTTGGTAGAAGAGAAAAGATTCTTTAATAAGGTGACCAACAGTGCAGGACTGATCAATTCGACTATATTAAAATTCAGAACACTGATTCATCAAAGGATTCTATAAAGAAATGAAAAAGCAAACCACAAAAGTTATTTGTAATCCATATAACTACAAAAGATTAATATAGAGAATATATAAAGAACTCTTTAAAATCAATAAGAAAAAATAAAACAACTAGTTAGAATATAAGCAAAAGAATGAATGTATGTATTTCACAGAGGAGGAAGCACAAGTGGCCCTATAACATATGAAAAGATCCTCATGCTCAGTATTAAAGGAAATGAAAATTAAAATAAGATACAATTTCACATTCACCAAATTAGAAAAAATTAAGAACTCTGAAAATATTAAGAGTAGGTGAAGCTGTATAAAAGGAGAAAATCTCAAAAACACTGCTTACTGGATGAAGTATAAATTGGTACAACCCCAGTTCGGCATTACCCAATCTCATTTGCATGTATGTTATGACACAGTAATTCTACTTGTAGGAATACACTTCAAAGAATTTTTTTATATTTGTACAAAGAGATGTACAGTAATGTTCATAACATACTGAAAATAACTAAAACATCTATTAACTATAGAATGGATAAAAAGGTTGATGTCTATGCATATAATAGAACAGTATGCAGCAGTGAAAATGAATAAACTACAGCTAAAAGCATCAACATGGATCGTTTCAAGACTGATGTTGAAAAACAAGTCAACATAAAGCATAATTCCATTTGTATGACCTTGAATAACAAAAAATAACCACTAAATTGTGTAAGAACAGGTACATGGGCAGTAAAAAAAAAAAAAAAAACTATGGAAATAAAAGGAGGCTTATTACACAAAATTAAGAATAGTGGTTACCATTGAGGGAGAGGAAGGGGGATGTTCAGGGAGGGCCGAAGGGAACTCGTAGAAATGGTAATGCTCCATGTTTTGCAGTAGGTTGTAGAGCTATGAGAATGAACTTCAATATTTTTCTTTAAGTGGTTCATAGATTCTTTTGTATGTTTGCTGTATTTTAGACCACCACATTTTAAAAACAAAACTCAACTTTTAATTTTAATCATGATCATTTTTTAAAATTACTTATTATTTATTTTTTATGCCTACAGCACCCAGTCTTCCTAGGTGTTCTCCCATCCAAGTACTAACCAGGCCTGACCTTGCTTAGCTTCCAAGAATCAGACATTAGGCTTGTTCAGGGTGGCATGGCCATAGACCATGGACTGTGGCTCTACTGAGGTGTGACCCTAGGACCTTCTGGGTGTAAAGTAGACATGCTAACCACTGCACTATGGAACCACATCCTCATTTTTCAATAAATGCAAAAACAGAAAAGAATAAAATAATAACTTCTTTATTCCCGACACCCAGCTTCCACATTTATTAACATGTTGTCATTTATCTTTCACACACACAGAGACACACATTTTTATCTTTCTGGAGCATTTTAAAGCAAACCCCCCAAATCGTATCATTTTACCTTTGACATCTTAATATCTACCTCTAACAAATAAGAACTTTTTAAAACACAATATCATTCTCACAACTAACAAAATTGACAGTTATTTAAGATCAACTAATACCCAGTTCTTGTTCAGTTTTCTCCAATTATCTAAAAATTACTTTTTGTAGTTCATTTGTTTAAATCAGGATGAAACAATGCCCATATGTTAAATTTCGTTGATATATCTCCTAAGCCTCTTTTAATATATAAAAATTCACACAAACTCACTTTTTAAATAGCTATTTATTTGTGAAAGAAACCAGGTCACTTGTCCTATAGAATTTCCTACATGGCTGATTGCAAACTGGTGGCGTTTAAAGTGATGGTTATATTACACGCAGGTACATTTTTTTAGGAAAGAATACTTCATAGATGGCGTTGTAAACACATAGGTGATATGATGTGCATCATCACGTCGCCTCAGGAGACACATGATGTCTGATTGTCTTTTAATGGTGTTAAGATTGCTTAAAAAAAAAAAAAATTTCAGGTAATATCAGTCTGATTGATTCATTAAAAATGTCCATGGGATGGACCTAGAGGTTATTATGCTGAGTGAAAAAAGTCAGACAGAGAAAGATAAATACCATATGATTTCACTTATATGCGGAATCTGAGGAACAAAAAGAACAAACTAATCAAAAACAGACTCACAAATATAGTGGACAATTTGGTGACAGACAGAGGGAGAGAGGGTTGGGGGCTGGAGTGGGAGAATGGGGTGAAAGATTAAAGAAGTACAAATTAGTAGTTGATAGCTGGGCACGAGGATGGGGAGCATGGCACGGGGAGTGCAGTTAGCATTGGTGTGATGGCTGGGGGGCAGCTAGGGGAGGGAGGGAGCAATTGGAATTGTTTTATGAACAATATAGATATCTAACCAATGTACTGTATACTTGAAACTAATTTAAATAAATTTATATTTTTTTAAATGTCCATAGTTTTAACTGTCATTTATGAATGTTACCTCAATTCATTATTTCATTAGAGGTTACAAAATTGTGGTTTTTATAATTTTGTCACTACTTCTGCACTTATTAGTTGGAAATTGTCTGTGGAGAAGAACTTTCTCTTTTCAACTCCTTAGTTAACTTGAAATACAGTTAACACAAGAAAAGCAGAATAAATTTTCCCATTTATCAATTTTCAGAATAAAGAGTTGATGCCATAAGGAAATTCCAAAGCTAACAAGTTTTAAGTAACATTCTGAACTTTTGAGTTTTTATATATTTGATTTGTTTCAATCTATTATGGTCATTATTCTTGTTGATGCTTAAATTGTCCCATCTTCAACCAATGGGAGATCATTTGAATTGGTTCCTGTGTCTTTTTTACCAAGCCCCAATAGTCTTTGATAGATTTTTTTTGCTTTCTAGTATGCTAAGATTGTCCCAGTTTCTTGTGAAGTTCATGTCCAAGCCTGGATCAGCTATTCCTCTAGAAACCTACATCAGCTGTTTCTTAAAAAAAAAAAAAAAAAAAAAGTTAATAATAACAAATTATTTAAACTGTGTTTTTCATACTTACCATATTTAGAGGAAGACACTCATGAAGGATTCTTAATGAAACTTGTGCCAAGATGACCCCTAGGAGAGCATGAGCCACTGAATAATTTTTTTGCAAGAGAAGTTATACCTTTATACCTTCACGAACATTTTAGAAGCATCCTCTAGTACAGGACATTGGAGATACAGTTGCTTGGTGTTCACCTACATGGAGCTTATGATCTAGTGAGAGAAACAAAGATTAAATAATGGTAAATTGTGATAAACTCTATTAAAAAAGCAACAGTGTAATGGGATTAGAAATTTTCAGTAGAATTATCAGAGAAAATCACTTGGGGGAGACATGATGAATGAGAATGGTCAGCCATAAGAATCTTGTATTGGGTGAAAAGTGGGGAATGTGTCCCTGCAGGAGCAGCAGCAAATTAGACTTTGAAGCAAAAATTGTCTCACCCAAGATCTCCAACCTGGTTTCAATTATAACTAAAGGTAAACTTTTTAAATTATAGTTAATCAAAAGTGGATGAAACAAATTAGCATTGATTAATACCTTTGTTCTGTTGCCATCTGCCTGGGAGTATTGAAATAATGGAAGGATAAAATTAGAAATTTTGCTACAAAAGCTCCTGTGCAAGTGCATCAGTGAATTGGAAATGGGATTTAGGTTTATTAAAAAGACTGAATGCAGAACTTGGAGAATTATTGACCAGTGAGCATTCTTACTTCCACACTAGGTAAGTAGACGATATCTGTAATATGTTTACTGAACACTTAAATCAGAGAGGCCACATAGTTTTTTAAGTGATTGTGACTGACATATATGTTAGAGTTCTTAGAGGGTTAAACAAGAATGTAGATAAAAGGGAATGAGTTATAATTTATAATGAAGTTTTGTCATGAATACAGAATTGTTTTAGTCTTCAGTGAAGGTTATGTATAAATCTTCTAACCTGTCTTTTCTCACATATTTATCTTCAGGCCATATTTTGTGGAAACCTGTCTTAAGAAACTAAAATCTTATTATCTTTATAAGTGGTAATATACTTTAAATGAAACAGAAATTTTAAAAATATCAGAATACGTCCCTATCCCTCACCAAAGTTTGAGAAACACTATTTAGTTCACACTTTTTGTCACAGCTCATAACTTCCTGACCAGACCCTTTCCATTACCCAGATTTATCTCTTCTCCCTACCTTACTTACCTCTTGGGTTGTAGTTCTTTCCTCCCCTCTGTGCCTGCTCCTTCCAACCTTTGCCATGTTGTACAACTCGAACTAGCTTTGACTTTTTCTGATCCATCTGCCTATAGTACCTTTTATCATTCTTCACTTTGCCCACTCTTGTCCACTCTTTCCTTAAGACACAGCTTCAACACTTCCTTCAACTACTAGGTTGGATCTAATGCCCCTCCCATGACACACAGTTTGAACCTCTCTCCGAACGCCAGTTATCGAATTAGTGTGCAAATTCATTGGAGACACATAAAAAAGTGTCAGAATTAGACATCCCCCAGAATTCATGGCAGTAAATGGTGTTTAAGTGCTCAAAGATCCCTTCCGATTTAGAATTTAGTGACTTTGTGATTTGTAAGAGTGACTGTGTAATGACCACCCACCCATCTACTTCTCGTTTTGGTAAATATGAAGACTCAAGTTGGGCATAGTTGAGAAACTCAATTACAGTGAATATTTAATAATGTTGATGGTGGTGGACTACTGTGTCCTAAATTTAGCAGATAATGCATGGAGTTGGATGCTGCTTTCTGAGAATATGGTGGAACTAAAGACTCAGTTGCCCATGAAGGATGTACATTCCCTCGATCAGCTGTCCTTGGGATGAGTGGTCCGTAAAGCAGCTTTCACTTCATCATCATACGCTAAGTGACTTAGCCCAGATCACCATCTTCACAAAGGGACAAATGAAATAATTTAGTAACCACATAATTCATCCAGTAAGCATTTAGTAAGCACCATCAGTATGCAAGGGACTCTTTGTCGATGGCCTCTAGAAGCAAGTGAAGACATAGACCCTATCCTTCAAGGAACCATGGTTCCTTTATTTGTACTCATTAGCCAATCCTACAAATGTATTTGTAAAAAGGTTGCTGATAAGTGTTTTTATAACCTTTGATGGCATCAAAGCTCTAAATAACAAAATTATCAAAAATGACAGGAGTAGGAAGATGGGAAGGAGAAAATTTTTTTCATTTTACTAATTTTTTTCCTATTTGAGGCCAGCAATTCTGAAACTGCTTTTCGTTAGAAATTAGATTTTGTGGAGGACAATATTTCCTAAAATAGATTTTAATTATTGTACCTTTGTTTTCCAGGTTTTTAAAATGCTTTTGATAAAAATTATTAATGGTATGATTTTTAAAAATATGTTTTAATAGAATAAACAATGGTCTACGGCCATGCCACCCTGAACAAGCCTGATCCCATCTGATCTCAGAAGCTAAGCAGGGTCGGGCCTGGTTAGTACTTGGATGGGAGACCACCCAGGAAGACCAGGTGCTGTGGACATGAATAATAAATAATAATAATAATAATAATAATAATAAAGAGAATAAACAAAAATCATGTTATTAAACATGTGTCTACTGAGAGTTATTTTTTTCAACCATAATTACACTTTTTAAAATAACTTGACCAAAGCAGCAATATGTATTAGATGTGTAGGGAGGCTATAATTTCATGATTTCATAGACAGAAGAAGTCAAGAAAAAGTGCCTGGGCTTCAAATATCTTAAGGCTCTCTCTTCATTAGAGGATGTCTCCAGTGTGTCACCAATAAGAAAACTTCTAAAGAGGTATCAGAAGAGACAGAATTTTTGCCTTTCCCCACTTCTTTCAAAAAAACAACTTTAAAGGTAACTACCTAGCATTTTCAATTCTTAGATCTTAGAGACTTTTTTTAAAAGTATTTAAAAATGAGATGGAACAATGTTCTAAAAGCTGACATTTAAGCAAACAGTGTGTGCATGTATTATATATGTATAAGCGTGCACATATACATACTCTTCCGTGTAGTACTCAAATGAAAAAATATAACATATACTTCCAGATAAATAGAAATATTCAATAAAAATAAAAACCCAAGACTAAATTTTATCAATTTTTACCCACCAAGGTATGGGCTCTGTAGCATTATAGATTATTAACGAGATTATCATACCTAAAATGAAAAGCATTGGCAATTTTATTAATTAATACTGCTGTGGAATTAAAATGCTGGGGGAAAAAGAAAGAACACATACAGAAGCATCATCTTTAGCTTCTTTAGCACTCTCAAATTTTCCAAATCTAAATTGTAGTGAATTCTCAGCACTACTTTGTTTTTGTTAAGACTTCCCTTAGTCTTGTCTGGGCTTTATCACCCTTGTTGCCATCACAATTAACTTCGAGAATTGTTTTTACATCATAATTACTTTTTAGTTGGCAAAATATTCTCACAGAAGTTACATCTTTTGATTCTTGCTGAAATCCTTTCAGGTAGATATTATTATGAAGAGCAGAGACTCCGGAGTGAGATTGCCTAGGTTTAAAGCTGGCAGTTCTACTCCCTGTCTGGAGAAGTGTAAAATGAGGCTGTTGAAAAGTTAAATAAATTAATATACATAAGATATTTAAAATAGGGCTTGGTATAAGAGTAAACACTATAAAAATATTATATGTGAAAAAAACAAGGCTTGGGATATACGATATTTGGCCTGAGATAGTTCTTTACAGTTAAAAATCTAGGGCAAAACCCCAGGATTTCTGATGCTAAAGGCCCTATTTTTTAGTAATGTTCAGTATTACCCTCCTACCTAGTTTACATTTCCTTTAAGATTTATTTACTTCTTTTTTTTTTTGTCTCTTTCATCCATTTCTTTCTCTCATATATTTTCCTCCTTCATCTTTGCCTTTCTCTCCTCCTTATTCCTTCCCCTATCCCTACTATCACCCACACCACATCTTCCACCACTGGGGCCACCAACATCACTAGAAACACTATCGTGATGACCTAAGTTGCCAGCAAACCTGAAAGGAACTTATGTAGATAGATTTCTTTTTAATGGGGTGATGAAAAAAGAAGGAAAAAGGGAGGGATGAAAGGGTGGGAGGGAGGGAGGAAGAAAATGATGATTTATGTATTATAGCATGAAGGGGCACATTTTAGCTGACAACCATACTATGCTGTATATTTAACTTGCAGTTGTGATCTCTACTTATTTATAAAAAACAATGTCTGAGATGAAAAGTATGCTTGCAAAGATTAACAACTTAATCAGAAGAAACGATTAGTGAACTTGAACAGATAGCAATAGAAGCTATCCAAAGCAAAAAAAATAAATGTAGAATACTAAACTGTGGTAATGCTATGAATTGAAATTGATAATTTATATAAAATTATCATACAGAAAACTATAGAAATACTTCAGTAAAAATTATAATAGTGTGAGTTAGGATGTTGTGATAGTGGATAGTTGTGTTGTTGTTGTTGCTTTAATTTTCACTTTTTATTTATTCCATCGTTTAGTACATGACTTCTGGGTGGCCTGACACTGTTAATCAATAGGGCACTAAAGATGAATTGAATATAGTTCCTATCCTTGAGTGGTCTGGCAGAGTAAACAGACATGTAAACATATAACTGCTATAATGTATGGCGAGCTGGATAAGAAAAGCACTTCATTTGGACTGAGGAAGTCCAATGAAACTTCTCTAAGAAGAGATAATTTTTAGCTATAGTTAGTGAAAAACAAAATTGGCCAAGTAAATAAGGCTACAATTGAAATAGAATAGCAGTAGAGTTAGAGGAGAATTGGAGAATTCCAAGCAAAAGATCAGAATGTGCAAAAGAATATGTGTATGATTGGAGAACTATCCATCTTTCATCATGACTTACAACTTCAAGTACATGCTCAGGTGAGCAGGGATTGAGGCTGGAAAGCTTAAGTAGGGGCCAGATCATGAAAACCTTATAAGAATACTCCTCTGCAATAAGTGACAATTTTCAATATTTTCTGCATAGGCAACATGAAGAAACTTGAAAATCACCTGGGCTTTATTCTGTAGGCACAAGGGAGTTATTAAGGGGTTTTATGCAATCCGATTTGCAATCTGAGTTACAAGGTCAGATTTTATAATTAGAAAGATAAGAGTGTCCTCAGTATGGTAGATAGATTCAGTAAAGTTAGGGAAGACTAGAATAAAAAACACCAGTTATTCCAGGGAAGAGATGACGATGGGTTAAGCTAGAGCCAAGATATATAAGAGCAACAGAAACAGATCATTCTGGGTGCAGAAAATAAGGGGGCGAATTATCTGTTGAGAATTTAAAAATAATAAGAAAGCTAACTAAAAGTTAGTATTTTTTTATATTACCGCTATGCATCCTTTTTATCACTAAACAACGTTAGTGATAAAAATACTCTTTCTGAGAAAATATTTTGTTGATCCAAGTTCCAAATAATTGCCATGATTACTGTTGAGTTTTAATTATTTTATTAGTTATCTATTGCTGCTTAACAAATTACCCCAAAGTTAGCAACTTAAACAATAAACATTATCTCATATGGTATCTGAGAATCAGGAATTTGGGAATGGCTTAGTTCAATGATTCCGCTCATGGTGCCTCATGAGATTTACTGTCAACTGGGACTGTAGTTACCTGAAGGTTTGACTGGGGCTGGAGAATTCACGTCCAAGCTCATTTATGTGGCTATTAGTTGGCGTTCTCAGTTCCTCTCCATATGAACCTCTCTATAGTACTGCTAATGACATTATACATGTAATGAGAAAGAGAAAGAGAAAGCAGGGGGCAGGGGGAGCTCAACAAAAACAAGCTGCACTATCTTTTATAACTTAATTTCAGAAGTTACATACTGTAAATTCTGCCACATTCTATTACTTACAATGTGTCAAGGGACTGATTATACAGGAATGTGCATACAGGGAGTAGGGAGCATTAAAAGTCATCTTGGAGTCTGAGTACCATAAAAATGTATATAGAAAGTTCAAATGAATACATTCTTATTATTTACTCTTTTACTCACTCTACTTACTTACTTATATAATAAATATTGAATGCTACATTGAAATTAATTCAGAAAATTACCCATTAAACAATTACTCTCTGCTCCCATCTCCCCTGGCAACAACATTTGTATTATATTTCTATTGTATTGTATTTCTGCTTTGTATTTCTAAAGATTTGCCAATTCTGGATATTTCATATAAATTGAATTATATAACATGTGACCTTTTTTATCTAGTTTCTTTCACTAAGCATATTTTTGAGGTCCATCCGCACCATGACATGTTTTAGTACTTCAATCTTTTTTATGGCTGAATAATAGTCCATTGTATGTGTATACCACAATTTGTGTATCTCTTCAGCCATTAATGGGTATTTGGGTTCTTTCCATCTTTTTGCTATCGTAAATAGTGCTGTTATAAACACCTGTGTAGAAGCATTTATTTGGGAAGGGTACAGATTTTGAGGTGCCGGTGAATATGTGAGTGAGTGTGTTCATCAAGTATTTGTATCTGTGAGTCTGAAGCTAAGAGGAGAGATAGACTTGGAGTCAGCAATTATATATGAGTTGTGATCAAAAACCAAGAGATAGGATGAGATCACCTAAGGAGAGCATGTACAAGAAAAGGAGCAGCACACCAAAGGCATTAAGTAAAGGAATTAAGTAAAGATGTTTATGGCATGTAAGACTTGGCTAAAACCTCTAGACGTGCTCTGGTCCAATACTTAAATCACCTAAGCATCAAACTAGCTCACAATAGGCAGAAATTCTCATTTGTTATTGACCCATAGATTTTGTAGGGTCACGAAACTTTTTTCAATAACTTATTCAAGAGTTTAGTCATTTCTATTATCAAGAAATCTCTTTTTCTTCTAGATGCTCAAATTGCAATTTATGACATTAAAAAATCACATCCTGCCCTGTGGAAGGTGGATAATGCTTATTCAATGCTCTATGATATAAATAAATTCTCAGGCATCTTTTCTATTGAATAAATAACCTCAGGTCTTTCGTCTTTCCTTTAAATATTTTCTAGGTCTCCAATAATTTACTATATCATAATTCAATTGCATAATTTAGCAAAGCACTGTCTCATGCTCAATAAAATATGTGTTCTACCAAGCTCTTATAGTCCACTCTTCTTTTAGGAGAATATCATATTCTATTATTATCAAAAGGAACAAGACAAATCCACTATTGATTTATCAGTATCTTTAACTTGTGCTCTACTGTAATCTCACATGCATTGATGCTTATGTCTAAATCATTATTTATTCTATTATGCTAGAGCGTATTTTAATTTCAGAGCATATATTAATGATGCCTTCACACTTTTCTGTTAAAATTGTTTATATATATCTCTAATTTATAAAGAAAACTTCCAAATTCCTTCTTTTATTTTCATAAAGTGTTAATAATCTTGTCATATTTGCTATTATACCAGAATTGAGAATTTCCCCAATTCCATTTTGTTACTGAACAGCACTGGGGACCTGAAATTCAATCCAGTGTGGTAATGTTCAATTAGATTAACAGTAAGCTGTTCACCTGTACTTTTGGGGAATATTACTCTCCAGCAAACAATGCTTCTAGGATTGCATGAACCTTTTTATGTTTGCAAACTTCCCACTTTAACGGATATTAGAGCATAAGCAAGGCTATAAATCTGTCTGGTGGACTAAATTCCAGTTCATATGAACCTTGATTGTTTCCATTTCCTGCATACACGATGAAGAATGCAGTGATTATATGTTGTCCAATCTTTGTCAAGACTTTCTGTGTTTGGTATATATTGCAAATGACATAGCAAAGGTAACGAAATCTGAGTATCTTGCCCTGTCATGATGCTTTAGATGGATTTTCTTGTATTTAGGAGATACCAGGCCTAGAGGAAGGAGGAAATCTAATCTAGTATTCAGAAAAACAGTAGCTATACCCTGACACCTAGAGGGAAGTAAGTAAGACTCTTGGGTAATGTGATTACAAGGGAGTGGTGTTTATTGCTGTGGAATTATTAGGATATTTCAACTCTTTGAAAGATGGGTCTGTTATGTGCTCAAAGGGTAGAGTTAACACCTTTTAATGAACTATCTAGGGAGACTTGATAGCCTCTGTGTAATTGGTTGACCGTTTGTGGGGAATGGGCAAGTTTGGTTAGAACAGGGCACTTTTAGTGCACTAGGATCTTGCAGAAAAAGCCTTTTTTTAGTTGGTTTCTTGGAGGTCTGGCTTACATTTAACTTCCTTGAATCTTTTAAATGTCATAGTTCTTGCACAATGTCAGCTACTTACTAAATGTTATCTCGCTTAATCCTCTCAATTACCCTGCTTTGTAGTTACTATCTTCATTTGCAGATGAGAAGACAAAGGCTGTATGAAGTTATATCTTGCCCAAGGCTTCAGAGTGAAAGAATCAGGATTTGAACTGAGTTTATACTGAATGCGTTTCGTCTCATTATTTCACTTTAAGCAAAGACCCAATGAAAAAGATATGAATAGTTCATTTAACTAATTTTATAATTAATTTTGAAATCAGCAGGCACATTTATGTAAATTTTCTGTAACATTGTTTTTATCTACTCTTGTAAAAGTAACTTCTGTTTTAATTCAGATATTTTTTTACTTCAGATAATTTTTATATAGTTATAATCATAGCAAATGACACAATTTCAAGTTATATCTTTCTCATGTAACATTTCATTTACGTTTTTCTATGTTGAATAGTTTTTATAGTTATAATTTTAGTAGCTACACAACAGTAAATATTCAATTATTAAAAAATTTTTTTAATGTGGTAGTGAAAATTAAGACAGTACCATACAAATACACCTCACTTTAGGAAAACCAGAATTACGAACAAACAGAAAAAGCAAAACAGGGGATAAATATTTTCTTAACAAAAGAATTCAGTATAGAATTCCTTTAAATATTACACTCCCCAGAATCCCCAGGAAATTCAGGGGTTTTTTTGTTTTTTTTTTTAAACTAAGAGTTACAGACTTTTGTGAAGGTCTGCTGGATAATTTCTGAGATCCTTTCTTAGGTGTTTTTCAGTTATGGAAACCTATAGGAATGAAGGACGTGTTTACTTCTCAGGCCCTGGTGTTTCAATAAAAACCTAGAAAATATTTTCTCTCATTTACTCTCACAGTCCGGACTGAGTTCAAGTGTGGTGGCGTCATCAGGATGTCAGAAACAGTGTGCGGTCGTCTATTCTAGTACACCTTCCTGCCTGCAGTCAGGACCACACCCTGGCCAGCCCAGACAGATGAGACCGTCCTATTTTTAACAAGAACCAGGGACTGAGAGCATTCTTCATTTCCTCAAAAAACCCAATTTCAAATCCTATCCACACTTTCAATTTAATTTTCATGCAATTAATAGACAGTCTACATGTACTTTTTACAATTTTAGATCTAATAGGAGACGTTTTTCATGAATTTAAAATAAAGGAAAAAATAAATATGGAAACTAGAAAACAAAATGTATTTTAGATTGTGACTTTAGATATACTAGTATAACACCATATTATGTTATAACATTAAGATATGCAATAGCAAATATGTCCTAAAAATCTGTTCTGTAAATGTAAATGCAAATTTTAAATATCTTAGAGACATATGATTATATTTAAGAGAGTCGATAACTATACACCCTTCACTCACCCCTGCCAAATATTTTATTCTTATTCAGTGAGATTAGATTATATTTAAATGAGATTATATTTGAACAAGGTTATATTTAAGACACAATAATGAAGATCACTCTACCTCCTTCCACACTCACAAAATATGGTTTCATTTTTGTTCATTGAAGTTAGATTGCTGTGGGGAAAAAAATCACTATTTACCATTCTACTGATGTTTTGCTAATTGTCTCCATCGGCTTTTATTTAGTTTTAGTTGTTTTTTTTTTTAATATCAAGAAGAAGAAAACATTTTTATCATTTTTTATATTAGTTTCAGGTATACAGTACAAAGGTTAGACATTTATATAGTTTATGAAGTGATCACCCCTTTACTCTAGCACCCATCTGGCACTGCACATAGCCATTACAATAATATTCCCTATGCTGTACTCTACATCCCTGTGGCCGTTTTGTAACTTCTAATTTGTACGTCTTCATTCCTTCATCATTTTTACCCAGCACCCCCAAATCCCCTCCTCTCTGGCAATCACCAATTTGTTCTCTGTATTTGTCTGTTTTCATTTACTTTGTTTCTTTTGTTCCTTAGATTCCACATATAAATGAAATCATAGATTTTTGTCTTTCTCTATCTGACTTATTTCATTCAGCATAATGCCCTCTAGGTCCATTCATGTCATTGCAAATGGTAAGAATTTTTTTTATGGCTGAGTAATATTCCATTGTATATATATGAACCATAACTTCTTTATCCAATCGTCTATTGATGGGCACTTAGGTTGCTTCCGTACTTTGGCTATTGTGAATAGTGCTGCAGTGAATATAGGAGTGCATAGATCTTTATGAACTAGTGTTTAGGTTTTCTTTGGATAAATATTCACGACTGCAATTGCTGGGTCAAAAGGAAGTTCCATTTTAAATTTTTTAGGAAGTTGAGAATTTCGAGGAGACTTAAAAGGACAAAGATTAGTCAAAGATAGAAGTGGCCTAATCGATGTCCCCAATTTTGTTTTCCACACACCCAACCTGCTCTTCCTCACCATGTGGGAATCTTTCTTAATAAATGAGGATGTGCTTTCCCAAAACATCATGCATTATTGCTATAGTTTTGGCTAGTTTATTTTAGATACTTATTCTACAAAAACAGATTGATTGTTTACCTCTGATGTCAACACCTGGTTCCTCATTTTTTTTCTTTTAAAATTTATATTTTGAAGAATGTAAACAGTAATGAACACTCCTCCTTAATCTAGTCTTCTTTTATCTATTTTCTTCCTTTTTTGGCACTGAGGCCGATATGCAGCCATAAGTGCTAGATAAGAATTCTCTATCAGATTCAGCCATTCTGTAGACGATTAATTTTGTTATGGGCAAAAGAGTGTATTTTCAAGTTTCCTCTGCCAACCACTGAATGAAGTTATTTCTGCCTTTAAATAATCTTAGTTTGCATTTTAAAATAGAGTATATCTTAGTTGAAACAATTGTTTTCATCTATATATGCTATTGCATCCCTTTTCTAGAATCATAGTTTTCTATTTATGAAAATGGCTGATATCTCTTTGACAGGCTGTCTTGATCTTTTTCCATGATTTATAATATATCCATGATAAAGACATGATTTTATTTTTCACATTATAACTAATTTTGAGGCAAGTTGACATCAGTAAAAAAGAGAAACAGAAGACAAGAGTCTGAATCCGATAACTAAATGAAACAAAGCAGAAAACAAGATATCTTTCTCATCATTCTCTGGTAAAAATCTACTAACTCATTAGTGAAATAAAATTTTGTATTTACCAGTGTTCAGTAGGTGTATGTTCAACAAATGTTACTGAATGATTAATAGGTCTGCAGACTCAGAAAATGTAGCCAAAGACATATTTGATGATCATATTAAGTGATGGTGCAATCTTTTCATATATGCACGTAGCTTGGTGGGTGGGAGTCAGAAGTTTAAATTTAGATTTGAAACCTTGCTCTCTCACTTAATTTCTGTGTGACCCTGGGCAAATTACTTAACCTTTGTGTGCTTTAGTTTCCTTATTATAAAATGAGAAAGATAATAATTGTTCCTACTCATAAGTTGTAGGAACTTATATATCAAATATATAAATATATGAATAAATATATATTTGTCCATATAATAAATATTATAATATTATTAATATCAGATATGTATATATCACTGAGAAGGGTACCTGGTAAATAATAAACACAATATTATATTAGCTATTATTACTAATTAAAATATGTAAGATTTTATTGCTGCAATTATACTGATCTTGGACATTAGCAAAAATTATAGTTTTCAGAAATGATTGCCAAAAGTTTAGGAATTCTCCATAGAAATTCCAGACAACACAGGAACTCCTAGGTGATGTGCAAACATGAAGAATTTACTTTTTATTGAGCAAAGTTACCACCATTTTGTGATTAACCGAATCTTACGGTTCAGTGAACTGTCATGAAGAATCATGAGGCAACTGCAATTTTCCTGAGATGTCCAGACCCAGCCTGAGCTGGTCCTGTCAGGATGGATGGGGACCCATATTCCAAATTTTCTTTAGTTTAAGGGGACCTGCAAACTGCCTTAACTTCATACTTGTTGCCCTCTCTACTTGCCCCATGGTGTACCTCCAAGTTTTACCTGTGTTCTTCACATTTGGGTAACCAGTTGCCAAGTTTCAAACTTCTTCAGATGGCATTGGAACAGTCAGTAAAAATCACTAGATCTTTTGTACATTCCTACTATGGTTCATGCTATATGTAAGAATCGCTTAATTTTAAAAGAACTACAAGCAGTTTAAAGTGCTTTCTCGTTTCTACTATTTATGAATTTAGAAGATGAGTATGGATTGAATACTAGTGTGTGTTAAGCATTTGATACATAAGAATAAATAAACCATGATCGCTGTCCGTATGGAATTTATACTCTGGTAGTTTAGTGTTGATGTCTTCTATAGTTGATACCCATTATTATTTAGTCTACTCACTAAAATTTGTTTGTAATTCCACTATCAATACTTGTGGTGCTTTTGTGGTCATTAGTGGACATATGCAGAGCGGTAAAACATTTCAGTTCCTTGTCATGCACATATCCAGTTGAAGTCGAACAAGGCGATGCTCTGCCTTCTTGTTTCAGCTTTCAGACTATAAACAGTGTCCTTTTTGCAGTCTGTTTGTTGCCAGATTTTTTGCATTTTTGTGCTTTTTGTTGGTGATTTTGCTGTTTAATATGGCTCCAAGTATAGAGCTGAAATGCTGTCTAGTGTTCCTAAACACAAGACTGTGATGTGCCTTATGGAGAAAATAAGTGTATTAGATAAGCTTTATTTAAGCATGAGTTATAGTGCTCTTGGCTGTGAGTTCAATGTTAATGAATCAAAATATTGTACATCCAGAAAAAGGAAGAGAAAATTCACCAATCTGTACTTGAGACTTGTCCAGAAAGTGCTACAGTAACATCTACTATTCATGATGAAGCTACAAAAAATGGAAAAGTAGCTGAATTTGTGGATTCATTGAGATAATGAATTGTTGTGAGGCTGAAAACTAAAGAAATTTACAGTCACATTACTCAGGGTCAGGAAAATGTTAAACCCCACTTAGCTAGTGTTTTATTATAAAGAAATACGTTTTTCTATTAAATACGTTTTATTATAAAGAAATATGTTTTTGTGACAAACATATATCAAATATGTTGTCTTTAAACAGAAACACACGTAAAACAAGATTATGTATTAGTCTTATTGTGAACGGAAGCTTGCAGAAACCTAACCCTGTATTTCCCCTGGGAGCAAGAGCTCAGTACTCACTAATTCAGTGTTTCTGTAACTTTATAGAACAAAACTACTGTGAATAACAAGAATCGACCTATATATAAGATTATATACTTTGATTCTCCATTGCAGTAGTTCTCAACCATGGTGATTTTGTACTCCGTGGGACATTTAGCAATGTATGGAGGCATTTTGAGGGCCATGACTGAGTGAAGGGTGGAGGATAGGAGGGATTTCTACTGGCATCTAGTGGGTGAAGGGCAAGGATACTATTAAATTTTCCCACAATGCACAGGACAGCCCCCATAACAAAGAATTATCCCATCAAAAATGTCAACAGTATCAAGGCTTAGAAACTCTGCCCTATACTGAGGTCTGCAACTTTTGCTGTTAAGAGTGAAATAGTTAATATTTTCACCTTCATGGGACATGCAGTCTCCATCACAACTACAGTCAGCATTCTGGGGCTGGGCTTGGGCTACAGTTTGTGAATCCCTCCATAGCAGTAGATGTTCATTAGAAGAACCTAAGAGCTTTTACATGATGGTATTGCCTGGACACCCCAAAATTCTGATTTGATTGATCTTGGCGGGGGTGGGGCAGGCAGTGTTGGTATTTAAAAGCTCCCTAGGGATTAGAATGTACAGTCAACATTGCAAGCCATTGCTCTGAAATAGTTGTTTGTGTATTTGAAAAGTGACCAGCACAGTGGACCCTTATCAACAATCAGCAGACCCTTCTCTTGCAATCTGGCTTTTGTTCCAGGCACTCTATTGAAAGTCCCCAAATTAATGGCTTTTTATTAGTGCTCGTTCCTCCAAACCTCCAAGTTTCAGATTTAGAAACACTCCATGTTTTCAGGTACTTTGAAACTCCTCATTCTCCTCGTTCTCCTCCTGTATTCTAACTACTCTTCTGCCTCTTCTTTAACCTTTTGCACCTTAAATGTAGGCACTCTCCAAAGAGCTGTCCTAGGATTCTTCTCTGAATAATTTTCTCTGGACTACGTCATGGCTTTACCTCTCTGTAAACAACATTCATACAATTATCTGATCTCTCTCAAAGGGATTTTTGGTAGGCCACCTAGTGACTCTATTCTTGGTTTGATCATAGTTTTGGAAATTAGATATGAAAATTCTTATTCATGAAACTAAGTTACAGTCTCTTCTTCCAGGTGTCAACTCCCACAGTACAGAATGTTTCACAGAACATTTTTAAACTGTGATCCTTACTGTGGAACCCCACAATAAGGTCGTCTGAGCACTTTGTAATGTACATACCTCATGTTGAATAGAAAGTTACCAGTGTATACAAATTTAAATAGTATTTAATAAGAATAAGTACTATAAATACCAATTTTGCACTTATGTCACTAAGACACTCCTGGAGTTCAGAGTTATAGTAACACTCACTCATTGCCAGATCTTGGCAGAAGATATGTGGTACACTCGAACTAGGTAATTGGCAAGAGTTTTAAAAAGGTCTGTTAATAAGGTATGGACAGATACGTTTGTTTCCTAGGGCTGCTGTAATAAATTACTACAAACTTGGTGGCTTCAAACAATAGAAATTTATTTTCTCACTGATCTGGAGGCCAGAAGTAAAAACCAGGGTGTAAGAAAGGCTGCACTCCCTCCAGAAGCTCTAGGAGGGCTTCTTTGCCTCTTCCAGCTTTGATTGCTCTTGGCATTCCCTGGCTCCCTTGCCTTGTGGCCACATCATCCAATCTCTGTGTCTGTTTTTACGTTGCTTTTTTAATTTCTACCTGTCCCAAATTTCTCTTTGCTTTTCTTTCATAAGGATACTTGTCATTGAATTTTGGAGTCACCCGAATAGTCAAGGATAATCTCCCCATCTTAAGATCCTCAACTTAGTTATATCTGCAAAGATCATTTATTCCATGTTAGGAGATAAACTGTGGAAATGTCTTTTGGGAGGCCACAATTCAACCCAGTACAGTGGGATTGTGGGAAACGAACAAGGGACACTGAAGCCCTATTGGGTTTGTCTTTACTAGCACTGCAGGAGAAAGGGGAGGAAGCACACAATGGAATCTGGAGCCGGTAGCTGTAACTGTAGGGTGAGGAGGGAGGCACCTGACAGCAGTGAGGCTCTGGAAATAAATTTTCACTTAACGTCAGGACTGACATAAAAAAAGCTGGGAGAACAAATACCCAATGTTATTCTCTCTCACGCTCCCTCTTGCCTAATCAAAATGGATGCCAGAGAAAAAGATGCCCAATGATGTAGTTCATAAAAGAGAAGGGTGGAAAGTAGATCTGGAGGGGCAAACAGAAAACATCGCACATATCAGGACATCGCCACACTAGGAGCAATAGAAATGTTCTTGAGTTAGAGATTCAAATGAAGTTGCTTTCACAAGTGCAGCAGTGTTTAGCTTTTTATATATGTAAAATTCAAATGAGAACATTTTTTTTTTTCCTGTAATTTCAGACCATTACACACTGGTACTGGGAAATACTAATTACCTCTGTGTTTTGGGAAAAGAACTATAAGTAGAATACAAACCACCGCAGTCCTTTCTATGTATAAGAGTAATTCCATTACCATAAGTATCATCATCATTATTATAATTTTACTTCCCTTATTTATATTCTGTTTCTTTCTCAAAAGGAATTTAGGTGGCTCATGAAGAAGAACAGATGTATTGTAAGTATGATGAAGTTGAAATAGAAAGTCAAGACCATGGAAAGATGAAGAAAGCAAATATGTCAACCTCTAGGGCTAACAGAGTTTCTGTGATTGAGTATCAAATTTGGTTCTGCCTTCCTGGCAGCCATCATTATGATAACATAGTTATGTCCACATCTCACTCTAACAGAGCTTGGCTTATCTAGTCACGAGAAAGGCCACACTGCATGATTCCATAGGCTGTTTCCCTTTCCCGTTCGTGTAACCGTCACATTCTATGATCGAAAATAACCAAATAATTTGTAGAGCTAATCACTTATTGTGGAAATAAAAATATGAGGGATGGGAAAAAAAAACTATAGCATAATGTAGAGGGACCAGAAGAAAGGAAATGATGAAGGAAGAGAGAACACAGTTAAGGTCAATGTAGCTTTTCTAATTGCTAATTATTTTCAAATTTCCTTACTCCCTCTTTTATACTTCTTATTGGTTTTATTGAGGTATAATATATAATATAATATATTTTAAATTTTTATTATTTTATTTTATTTATTTTGTTAATTTTTTATTATAATATATAATAATAAAACAACAGAATATATATTATAAATTTATCAACTTTATGTGAATTGTTGATTTTTCAATAAATGTTTATGCTTTGAAACAACCATTATGATCACGATATAGAACATTTTTATTGTTGCCTAGAATTCCCTCATACCTTTTTATTCTCAATACCCACCTCCCACTGATGGTCCTAGCACTAACTGATCTGTTTCTTTTCAAAATAGTTGTGGCTTTTCTAGTTTCACATATTTGTAGTATTTTGTGCCTGGCTTCCTTCACTTAGTATAATGTTTTTGAGAGTCACCCATGTTGTTGCAGGTATCAAAGCTTCTTCCAGTTTGTTGATGAGTAGTTATTCATTTTCTCGAATGCACCAAAATATGCTATCTATTCATCAGTTGAATGGACATATGATTTTTTTCCGTTTTTGGCAATTATGAATACAACTGTCATAAACACACAAGTACACGTTTTTGTGTAAACAAATATCTTCATTTTCCTGGGTAAATACCTCATAGTAGACTAGTGGGTTATATGGTAGATGTACGTTTAACTTTGTAAGAAACTGCCAAACTGTTTTAAAAGTGGCTTTACAATCCCATCAGCAATGTATACTATTATTTCACATCTTTGCCAGAACTTAGCATTGTCAGTCTTAATTTTGGCTGAGTGAGTGTGTGTATAGATGGTATCATTTTTAATTTGTAGTTTCCTAATGATTAAAGATGTTCAGCATTTTTTCATTATTTGCTAACCTTATTTTGGTGAAGTATCTGTTCAAATATTTTGTCCATTTAAAAATCTGTTTTTTTTGGTCTTATTAGTGAGTCCTAAAAGGTTGTTTTTGTTTTAAAGTAAGTTCTGATTTAAACAAATTATTTTGGTAACATATTTTGCAAATATTTTTTCTCAGCCATGAAAAGAAAATATTACTTATACCATAATTTAATTTTTTACAACAGTTTATACCAAGATAATTCACAAAGGTTCTGATATCTAATAGCTACTTATTAAATGTGAGTTCTCTTCTGATGTTCTTGCTCCCTACCAATAGATTCAAAACTTTTAGAAAAGTTCAGAAAAATGCAAGCAAGAAAGCCTTTCAATGAGAACAGCCTGGAGAGAGTATTTTCAGGACTCTCGTGGGGTCATAAGGGAAATTGCAAGGAATTAAAGAATGAATGGTAAAGATTTAATCAACAACAAAGATTATTCTGTCAGAAAATTGAGAGAGAAAGGAAGAGAAGAGAAGGCAGTAGCGTGAATAAGAGGCAGGAATGCATAGTGGTTAAGCACGAGAGTCTGCGGACAGGCTGGGTTTGAAGCCCAGCTCTGCTGCTTAAAAGCTATGTGAATACAGGCAAGTTATTTAATCTCTCTGTGGAAGAGCAGGTAAGAGGAGTGCATGGCATCAAGACAAGTAATGAAGCATAAGCCTGGGAAAAAAGTTCAGATTTGCATTTGCTAAAATGTAACAAGAGCAAAGACCGCTAGGAATTCTGAGGGATGTGTCAAATTGGATGATCTTAATTTTTTCAATAAAGCGATATATTAAATCATCTTCCCAGAATGAAGAAAATCGAGGTCAGAGCTAGGAGTTGAAGAAAATGAAACAGGTCAGAAATAGTCATTGTTGAGATTCAAATAGTGATTTGGCAAGAAAGGCATTAAAAGATTGTCAAAAACTGAGAAGGATCCAGGGGAGCTTGGAAAGCAGGAGTTAGAAATGGATTTCATCAATAGATTTTTGTGACTTTCTCTAACAACATTTACCATTCTGGGAGTAGGAAAGGGAGAAAACAGAACACAACTACTGAGAGAAGATAGTGGTTGGCAAAACAGCAAATATTTATGCAATTCCAGATGAACATATTGTTAAAATGGTTAGTTATTTTACAGAGATATCTATACTATGGAACAGTGTGCAGCTAAAGAATGAGGGGTTCATGAGCATGTTTTCTTTCTGGAAGTAGGAAAAAGGGAAAGGATACTTTTTTTAAGTGACAAATTTTAAATGGCTGCCAGGATTGATCAGACAAAATAAGATAGCAAGAAAGCTGAAAATGTGATGACTCAGTTATTTCAGCTTCAGTGATAATCAAATACATATGGAGTTGAACTGATGGATGGGGAGATGTCAAATGGGAGGCTCTCCTGTTATGGGGAATTTTAAAGTGGATATTCTTGAGGCAGAGAACTTTGGAGGTTGAAGTACATGGTCACATGAGTATCAGAATGAGAAAGAAGATGAGAGAAGTGGCAAATTCGTTGATTAAGATACTAAAGGGTAAGTATCAGGAAAGTACTGGAATGGTACATGAGGATGCTCACACACACTGAGGAAGACTGAGGTCCCGTGAAACAAGGAAGAGCGCTTTAGAGCTCAACAGATTATGGCAGAGATTTCTCAACTACATTATTTTGCCAATCAATTCTAAAAACAAGTGGTAGAGTTGTCTCCAGGTGAATATTTGCTTGGCCTGGCCTTGTAATGAATTCTTAGTTATCTTTTATAGTTGACATCATTTCAGTGTTCATAGCACACCCACGCCATGCTCCAAAAAACATGAAGCTATCAAAGCCCAGTTCTCAGCAGCTTCCTCCTCATTCTCAGGTGTAACATGCCTTCTGGGATAACTCCAGTGAGCTGCCTTTTCTCTGGGAGGGCTGGAGAGAGGGAAAAACAAAGTTTTTTTTTTTTTTCTTCTGCTTCCTGTGGGATCATCCCAAGGGGGTGGAAGAATGGGAGGGACTGTGTATCCATATTTCAGTGCTTGTTAGAAAACATACCTTGGCTTTTGACTCAAGGTGCTAATTTATGTATTTTACACATTTGCACTTCCAGCCCCAGGGTTCTTAACTATAAGTACATATGCATGTAAAAGACCATTAAGATAAGTGACTGAAATCTCTAGGGGAGTCTATTCTCTTCCTATTCCACTTCTAGTGTGTTAGGTAAAGTTGTATTTGAAGGAGGCCTTCAGGAAAAGCAGTAATCTTCATGATTCAGCTAGGGCTTATGATACCTCATTTACCACATTGAAAAAAAATGAAACTTGCCTATGTCTACCTCAAAAGTCTTAAAATTTATTTAAACAAGATCAGTTTCTTCTTTTTCTATGAGAATAGGTAAAATATTGGCATTTAATATTCCTAGTTTAAGTAATTGGCAACACATACAAAAATAACCAAGCAGTTGAAGTGCTTGTATTGATAATTCAAGTTTCAAAAAAGGGTTCTAAGAAGGTATTTTAATATTTATGTGGTCCAGACTGACTGTCTCGATTAAACACATTCATTCGATAATTGCATAACTTTCCACTTTTCTTTTCTGGTGAAATCATATATAATATGTCCAAAATGGCTAGAAGGAATCATGGGATTTATGCATACAAATACAGCATTGCTTTTCAAAAAGGACAGAATATGTTCAAGAACTTTTTATATTCTGGGTAAGCTTTGAGTAGTATATGTTACATGCGCAGAAAATAATTCATTATGAGCATATCTCCTGGTGTATGCCAAACTAAATGACCCTTTGATACCGATGTTATGCCCATTCATACTAGTGGGAGTTACAGATACCAAGAGGACCAAAAGTTAATGCCAAGAATGCATGAAATGGCCTCCATGGATCATAATGGCACAATTGTCTGATGGAACAAAATGGAAAAGAACTGGAGGATGGGAAAAGGGTATGGTGTTTGCAAAAATGAAAAACTTTATTCATGGATTCAAATTTATGCTTAAAATGAAGTGGATGTGATATATTATTCTCAGTTTTCAGGCAAGAGTTAGAAACCAGAAAAACAAAGATGGAACTTTCAGAGTAATCTGGCAAATTCTCCTGGATCTTTCTTTGCTCCCACGTCAAATATACTCCTTATCACCAGTTCTATCTTTCTTCCCTAAAAGATGGCAGAATATTTTCTCTCTCTTTTTTAAAACAGTGCTTTTGAAAAATTTCCTTCACATCCTTTTTAGGAATTCATGCCACCAATCCTCACATTGCTTTGTAAATCTGCCATTTCCTCCCACATGTCTGGAAGAGCCTGTTGGTAGAGTTCATTATCATAAAAAAACCCAACTTGACTAAGACAGCAGGGGAAAAAATTCTTTTCCAAGGGATAATCCAAAACTTTTTTTTGTCTTCCCATCAGACTATTGATTATATTTTAATTCTGTTCCTTAACCATAATTAAAACTGCCTTTGATTTCCTTTATGAACACTGAAAAACAATACGCAGCTTTAAAATTATTATGAGTATGTAAATACTGATCACTTAAAGGCTTCCCAATAGTACAATTTCATGACTTTGGTGCCATTCTGAGGACAGCTTCTTGTGTTAAGTTCAGGTAAAGGTGCCTTTTTTATGCCAGCAATTACTTAAAATTATTCTATGGGTTAGTTTGTTTCAGAATGTCTAGTTCAGACAGTTTTCTTCTGGTGCTTTCCCCACTATATATCTAAAAAAATCTCTTTATTACTCTTTATTACTTGGAGTTAATTTTATTCTTCCTTGTGGCTCCTGACTTTATGCTTTAATTTGACTAGTTTTTTTCATTTGTAGACTATTACTTTCATACTTACCCCCACATCCCAGTCTTACTGTAGAGCTCCTTCTTGGAATTCTTTTAGTTTAATAGTATTACAATTTGAACTGCTTGATTTTTAGACTTCATGTCATTCTAGAAATTTCTTTTATTGTGCTCCTAAATTGGATGGAGCTATTCTCATATCCTACATCTTCCTTTTGATTACTTTGTATCTTTGTTTTGCTACAGTACATTTTCAAGCAACTGCCTATGTAAAGATTAATGTGATGCAAATGTTCTGAGACATTACAAATTTGAAAATGTATTTATTCTGCTCTCACTTTTGATTGAGAGCTTGGCTGAGTGTTGAATTCTAGGTTGCAAAAAAAAAAAAAATTCCTGTAAAACTTTCATAATATGATAAAATAAATTTATAGAAATCCCACAGCTGGTATCTACTCAGTAGTGAAAAACTGAAAGCTTTCTTCCTAAAACCAGGAATAAGACAACATTGTCTGCTTTCATCATTTTTATTCAACTTTGTACTGGAAGTTTTAGCTAGAGCATTTAGGCAAGAAGATGAAATAAAAGACATCAAGATGGCAAAGGAAGAAGTAAAACTATTCGCAGATGACATGATTTTATATATAGAAAATCCTAAAGAATTCTTTTAAACTATTAGCATTAATAAATGAATTCAGCAAAGTTGCAGGATACATGATCACACAAAATCCAGTTTTATTTCTATACACTAGCGACGAACAATCCAAAAATAATTAAGACTACAATTACATATATAATAGAGTCCAAAAGAATCAAATACTTAGGAACAAATTCAACCGAAGGTGAAAGATTTGTACACTGAAAACTACAAAACATTGCTGAAAGAAATTAAAGACGATCCAAATAAATGGAATTACATAACATGGTCAGGGATTGGCAGACTTAATATTGTTAGAATGGCAATACTACTTAAAGAAATCTATAGATTTATTGCAATGCCTATCAAAACTCCAAGAGCCTTTTTTTTTTCAGGAGTGGAAAAGCCAACACTCAAATTCATATGGAATTTCAAGAAGCCCTAAATAGCCAAAATAATATTGAAAAAGAAGAACAAAATTGGAGGACTCACACTTCTTGATTTAAAATCTTATTATGAATTATAGTAATCAAAACAGTGTGATATTGGCATAGGGTAACATATAGATCAGTGGAATGGAATTTTAAGTCTAAAAATAAATCCATGGATCTACAGTCAATTGATGTGGACAAAGGTGCCAAGACCATTTAATGAGAAAGAATAGTTTCTTCAACAAATGATCTTAGGACAACTGGATATCCATCTGCAAAAGAATGAAGTTGGACCCTTACCTCACTCCATGAACACAAAATAATTTAAATACCTATATTTAAGAGCTAAAGCTATAAAACTATTAGAAGAAAACTTAGGGAGAATCTTTATGACCTCAGTTTTAGCAATAGTTTTCTTAGGTATCACTCCAAAAACACAAGTAACAAAAGAAAAAAATAGATAAATTGGTTTTCATTGAAATTAAGTGAAAAGACAACTTAAGAAATGGAAAAAAATTATTTGCAAACTGTATATCTGATAAGGATCTAGTATTCAGAATATAGAAAAAACTCTTATACTCAACAACAGAAGATAAAAACCCAATTTTAAAATGGGCAAATGATTTGAATAGACATTTTCCAAAGATGGTATAAGCAGTGGCTAACTGCATAAAAAGATGACCAATGTCATCAGTCATCAGAGAAGTATAGATCAAAATCAAAACTACAATGAAATACCACTTCACACCCACTAAGATGGTCACTGGGGGAAGGATGGGAAATAAGTTTTGGCAAAGATGTGGAGAAATTATAAACTTCAAACATTGCTATGGTAATTTTTATGTTACCACAATGAGAAAAAAAATAAGATAGCAGAGGAGGCTAAAGTAGGCAGGCACCTGAGCTGGTTAATTTTGTCAACTTGGCTAGAATATAATACCCAGTTAATTTAATAAAAAACTAATCCATGTATTCCTGTGAAGGTATTTTGTAGATGTCCTTAATATTTACAGTTGGTTGACTTTAAGTAAAGGCGATTACCCTTGATAATGTGAATGGGCCTCATCTAGTCAGTGAATGGCCTTAAGAGCAAAAAAGAAATTCTGCCTTAAAGCTGGAGCATCAATTCCTGCCTGATTTTTCCAGCCTGCTTGCCTGTTCTACAAATTTCAGACTTACCATCCTCCATAGCTACATTGTTAATTCTTTCAAATATGTCTGTTTCTCTTTTCCTCCCTCTCTCCTTTTCCCCTCCTCTCATTTTTATGAGAAAAAAAAGAAATTCTCTTAAAATATTGAAGCATTCTTCCAAATCTTTGAGTTGCTAAAGAAAATTCTGATTAAGTCTGATAACCGTTCTTTTGTAGACGATACTCTAGTTTTTCCTAGATAATCAACTCAATTTCTTCAGTGAAGAACCCTCAAATTAGTTTGCTTTGCATTAAATGCCTCAAAGCAAGCACTTCTACAGGAGAGAAGAATGTAGGGTGAGTTAATTGTTAAGTGTGTTCATCTAGAAATATTCCTCATTTTTCAGCCACAGTCTTCATCCCCCACCCTGGGTCCGAATCTCTCCTGGGTTCCTCAGATGCACTTCCTTCCACATGTGCTCTGAAGCGGGGCTCCCTTTTTTTGTCTTCATCAATACCCATTTTTCCAACATCTTTTTGTCTTCTAGAAATCTCTTGTGTAGCAGCAATCTCTTGTGAGAGAAAATCTCTTTCGACTCCCACCCCCATCCCTCCACCCTCGCCCCCCAACCTTTTCTCTTTCTTCTTGTGGGATTATACTTATTTTAAAAAATTCATTCTTATTTTAATTTCACCTCAGGATAGTGAATTGTAAAACACACAGACTCAGTCACTATTTTAAATGAAAAGCCTCAATTTTCTAAAAAAGGTTTTTCAGTCTGAATTCTGGGTTAATTCCTAAACTGAAAATATACAATTGAATTTCTCCATTTGTTCCATTTTTCTAAAAGAGTGGTGCCATTTAATTTTCTTCTTTAAAAAGCAACTAATTTTTCATCATTAATTAAAAATCCAATTTATCGTAGATAAATTGGAAAATAAGAAAAATCACAAAAAAGAAAAATCAATCACAATCCCATTGCACCAAGGTTATTGCTAACTTCTACATTTTTTTTCTCTTTGAAATCATTTTCCAGTTGTGTTTTTACCCATTTTATAAACTCTGCAACTTTAAAGCCCAGTATACAAGATGACAAAGACAGAATTCCCCCATAACAGGTGGAAAGAGGATAGAGACACATTTGTCGATTTTTATCTCTTCATACTAGATATTATTATAAACCAGGCAGTGATGATTATCTTTGTAGCCAAAGCTTCGTCAATATTTTTAATTAATTTTCTTAGGACAAATTTTCAAGAAGTTGAGATAAAAGAGGCAAGAATACTTCTAAAAGGCTCTCTATACATATTGCCAAACTGCTCTCTGGATTGGTTGTCCAATTTAAGCACGACCAGTAATACTCGATAATATGCTTTGCTCCACATATTTCTCAACACAGGCTATTACTATTTAAAATTTTTTTCTTGTAATTTAATAGGTAATAAGTACAATCACTTTTTAAATTTCTGTTTAAAATTACTAGTAATTTTAATATTTTATACATTTATTGGATATCTGTATTATTTTTTCTTTATTTTAGCAAATTGCTCATTTTTGTGGAAAGTGTTCACTCTTTTTTTGCTAATTTTTTCAACCTTTCCTCAGATTTTTATTGAGAACCTAACATGTGCCAGGCACTGTTCTAACTATTGGGGATACAGGAGTAAACATAGTATAAACCTTGCCCTTCTAGAGCTTATATTTTAATGGGGGACCAATAGATAATAAATATATGAATAAACTATACGGTAGGTCAGATGGTAATAAGTGCCATGGAGAAAAATAAAGCGGATGAAGATAAATGTGTTTGTAATAGGGTCCTCTGAGGATCTATCTACCAAAAAGGCAATATTTGAGCAGACATATGAAGGAGGTCAGAGAGTAAGAGCTTATCTGGGGTAAGAGCTTCCAGGCAGAGGGATTATTAAGTGCAATGACTCTTGAGGTGGAAGTGTGCCTCTCATATCTGAGGAACTGCAAATAGGCCAGGATGACTGAAACTGAGCAAGTAAAGAGAGAGTGAGAAAAAAAGTTCAGAGAAGTTGGGGTATGTGTGTGGGGGGTGGGGCAGATCATGTAAACGCTTAGAGAACAGATCATTTGGTTTTTACTCTCAGGAAACAACAAGTTATTGGTGGGATATGAGGAGAAGAATGACATGCTATAATTTATGTTTTTAAAAGATCTCTCTAGTAGCTGCGTGAAAAATGAGCCACAGGGTGCAAGGGCAGAAACAGAGAAACTAATTAGGAGATTACTCAATAATCAAACAGACAGATGATAGAAGCTAGAACCACGGTCGTTATTGAAAAAGCAATAAGCAGTCAGGTTATGCATATATTTTTGCATCTATATTCAAGAATGAGAGTTATCTATCCATCCACCCACCTGCTTGCCCATCAGTCCATCCATCCATCTATCCATCTAGCCAGCCAGCACCAATTCCCACTGTGAGGTTTAGATTTCAGAATTTGGATTTGGAAAATGTCCATACTTTTTAGTGCTCCAAAATGGTTCATGTAGCATGGAAATTATGTTCCTTGAGGTTCAAAAAAACCTACTCATGGGACTATCTGGACCTTATGCTTTTCTTGTAGATAAGATTTTGATAGCTTTGCATATATCTTCCATGTTAGTGGTCAGTTCAGGTCCTCTCTTCCTGAGTCAATATTGATCATTTACATTTTTCTAGAAAGTAAATTTTTTGAGATTTAAAAATATTCCTTTGTGTTGTATTAGTATATTATAATTTTAAAAATCTCTGTATGTTCGTGGCTATATTCTCTTATTATTATTGTTATTATTGTATTTGTATCTTTTCTGTTTTTCAATTTATTAGACCAAGTAGTAGGTTGTCTTTTTTGTCGTATATTTTTCTCCAAGGAATAAGCCATTTTTAAGTTTGTCTGTTTACTTTTTTTCTGTTTGTCAGGTCATTTTCATTTCCTTAAATTTGTTTTCTTTTTTCCTGCTTTTCTTTTATTCGTTTTATTGCTATCTTCTGATTTCTTAAATTAAGGATTTAGTTTATTTTTTCTTGTATTCTGAAGTTGCCTCAGATAAATACTTTAGCTATGTCCCACCTGTATTTCTATGTCAAGTTCTCATTATTGCTCTTTCTTTAGTACTTTATATTTTCATATTTGTCCCAACAGCTAGTTATTAGTGGTTTCTTTTTACATTCCAAAATGTTTGTTTTTCAGTTAACATTTTCTAGTTATAAAGATGTGTGGTCAGAGAATATGTCTTGTGTGATTTCTGTTTTGTTGAAATTCACTGAGGTTTTCTTTAGAATTAATGCACAATCATTTTTATAAAGTTTCCACAGATCTTTAAAATAGAAAATGTATTGTTGTTCAATATAGAGTTCAATTTGTAGTTACTAAATCAACCTCATTAATTACATTATTCATCACTTCAACTTTACAATTTTTTTATTAATATGTCAATAAGTAAGACAGATATTTGTCATCCACATTTACTGTGTCATTTACCTTTTTTTACTACATATATTTATTTGACAGATATAGTTACATAATTGTTAATACCTTTGGTGATTGTACCCTTCATTAACATAAAATGTCCCTTTATTATTATGTAATTATCTCATTTAATGTATTTTTTGCCTTGAAATCTACTTTGACTGATATTAATATTATAATCACTGCTTTCTTTTTGTTTGAATTTTTTTGATATAGTTTCACATGTGTAAAGACTCCATCATTTGGCTGTACCATATAAATTTAGCTTTATTAAGAATCAGTTGAGATAAGCCAATATTGATAATTTAAATTTTTTCTTAAAAACCATGTTACATTATTTACATATTCTACCTATTTTACATTTTCATAATTATTTTATAAAATTTATATAAATTCATATAGTTGATCTCAAAAATGTAGATTTGGAATGGAAAATAAATAATATATGAAAACAAGAGTATGTTTTAAAATTGGGCATCATAAAATATAATTTTAGTAATGGGAAATTATAAAAGCTGATTTCAATTTAGTTTTTGTGTGGATTTTAGAAACATGTTCTATGACAAAAACTTTTGGTAAATAAAATAATAACTACAAATAATAACATAAGTGGTGTGGATGACAATATTAGGGGATTGTATATCTGTAGTTAATTATTAGGTGTTATAAAAACATTTAAAGAGATCAAGGTTCTCTATTATGATTGTGTTGCTTATTCTGTTTATTTTCTGATACTCCTTCACTCAGATCCATAGTTTGCCCTTCCCTGTCCTATGACTTGGGAGACTGAGCCTCTGCATACTCCTTCATCCACTTTCCTTTGTCGACAGGCTTCTGGTAGAGCTCAGCAAATGGAAGGCATACACAGGAGAGTTTGGAGAAGAGGAGAATAAGGTTGGAATATTTTTTCCCCCATTGAGCAGTCCCTTCCTTCTTGGCTTCAGCTCTTGCTGGGCCCCAGTAATATCGTTTCGTCCCCTTTCTTTTCAGGCCTACAGGTGGTAATGGCACTAATCTCTGGGTGCCTCAACAATGTCTATTGTTCCCTTTAACCCTGTCCTCACCTCTGTAAACTGTATCTTCCGGTGAATCATCTAGGTGGAATTCTCTTTTCTCCCAGGATCCTGACTGATTTAGTGCAGTATAAACCAGAGTTCTTTTTTTATAAGCAACAGAAAACAACATGGCCCTTCGAAAAAAAAAAAAAAGAAGGTAGAAGAGGAGAAAGAGGGTTGGAAGAATATCAGGGTGCAGAGAATAAATGGAAAGCTTGAGAATTAGGCTTAAAGAGTGGGCAAGAGCCAAAGCAGCGTCTGAGAGCTAGGCAACAGAAGCCATGATTAAGGTCACACTGCGGAAATGACCTGGCTCACTCACTTCTGCTCTTGAGGTGTCTTAAACCTTCTCAAAATAATTTTATTCCTGACTCAGCATTCAAAGTCCAGAGAGGCCAGTCTCATGCCTGTTCCCTGGCTGTGATGAGGAGGGGGATGGGGATCTCCATCATTCGGCTCACATTTGGAAATGTGAGGAGTCCTTAAGAAAATTAAGCAGATAGGAAGTAGGGATGGATACTGAACAGACAAATGACCAATGTCCACTGCAGATACTATCTTTAATGGCATCTTAAAGTTCAACACATACTATATAATACTATTCTATAAATGCTGACAATACATTATATACTTAAAAAGTGGTGAGGTTAAGTGACTTCTCTTAATTATGTAATTATTTGCTCATTCACTTATTGATCTCTCCTGTGTGTCTGCAATTGAACAAGAGCCATTGGTTAACATATCCAGGATGTGTTTCTCAGATTTCATTTCTGTCAACCCAGTGTATTAATGTTCAAGTAAAGCAAATATACACATAGCAAGAAGTTCAGAATTTTATGAATCAGATTCACATCTAGATGTGCTATCATCAGCCTTTTTCAAGAAACAATATTGTCAGAGGTTGCTGATAACCCTCGCAAATGAATTTGTTCTCGGTTATCAGGATCCTAAACCCATATTGAAAATCAATGTTAATTCAAAATTTCTCAGCTCAAAATGCAGCTTGTTTTGAGCTCTAGGAATTGTGCAGAAGAAGGAAAAAGGAATGATTTGTGATCTGAGGAATATGCTGTGACAGCCTAAGCCCAAAACACATTAAAAAATTTCCACAGGGGCATTAAAGGTGACCTTGGTGAGGAAGGGAAAGCAATCCTCACCCATGAAGACAGTGAGAAACACTGCTTATTAGAAAGATACACAGATTAAATTTAAGATGAAAAGAATTTAGGATTTTGCCCGATGAGTGTTTTGGGCTTTTGGAAGTACAGTTCAATGCTGGTATCTCAGCAAAAATATCGGAGACTAAATATCCAATTGGCATCTGCCAATAAGCCTCCAAGAGCAACGAGAAGATTCAGCTGTTGTAAAAAGGAGCACTGCTTCCTGCTGTCTTGTCATTAAAATGACTCTCCAGCGGCCTCCTTGGAAGCTGTTTCTGGAGCTGGTCCACAGGGTATAATTATGAGATTCCTAAGCTCCCATGCCACTGTTAGCTAGAAATAAAGGTCATCTATCTAACTCACAGTTCAGCCAGAAGTTTCTGTCCTGAGTTAAATATGAAGGACTGGGGTAGGGGAGACTTTGTGCTTCAATTCACAAACTTATTCCTTAAAAGGAAGTGCTGGTAGAAATCATTCCACTTCGCCTTCATTGTTTAATGAGTATAGAAATAAAACGTCAAACATTTAAATGTACCGAAAGAAAACTTAAAGTTTATGTTCTAAGCAGAACAAATAGGCTCTAAGCTATGAAGTCATGGTAAACTGTGATGCACATTTCTTTAATATAACTTTAAAAATAATTATTCTAGTCATTATTATTTCATGAACCTGGCAGTATTATGGGACAAAATGGGACAGAATACTACCAAAATTAGTTAGAAATCTTAAAAGCCTTATTTCGTTTTCAAAATTGCTTTTCTAGTTTTTTAAAAAAGAGAATATTAGTTTGAACATAGGAAGAGAGAGACTAATTTGGGGGGGAATTTTTGACTTAAAAAAATCAAAACCATTCTCTGTCAACACTGATGTGAGTTTCAAGGATCATGTCTTGTTCAAAGACTAAATATATTTTGGGCCTATTAGAAATATTTTAAATGATTATAAACGAATGTCCATCTAGGGCATTCCATGTGTATCACACTGTTCTAAGCCATTAAATTGGACAATGTGACCCCTCCCTCAAGAGACTCTCACTTTTAAAATAGATTACAGATAACTTGACCTCACAGTGGTAGAGGACAAAGAGTACCAGGCCAGAAGGCTGAGGTCCTGGCCTTACCAACAGTTCATTAGAACCTTACTGAAGTTAACTAAACATTTACTATCCCTGTTTCCTCATCCTTCAGTTGAAGGTAATAATATCTACCCTCCTTATATCATGGTTTCCTGTACAGAGAACACAAGATAATTTCTATAAACTTCTTAAAAGTTCTAACACATTATTGTTATTTATATTAGGTTCAAAAGGCTGCAAAGGGATGTGTATTTCTTTTTAAACCATTTTAAGAAACAATATAACATTTGTACAACCCAAAACTCTCTTTTCTGTCCCAAACTGCAGATCTGTGTTTTTAGTTACTATTTGGGCTGTGGCTTCAGAGGAAAATATAAGTTATACCTCTTCTAACCAGATGTAAAATGCTGATATTTCAAAGAACTTTTTACTGACACAGAAATGTGGAAAGAATCAGACGGTAAGAGGAAGAGGAAGATTATACTTTTTAAGTCCTGAACTATGAAAACTTTTGGTTTAAGGTTTTTTGGGTAATTGACAAAGTACCAGAATTAACCTACTTTATTGAACTTTTGGAATTTCAGGTATAGAATAAATTTTTTAGGGATGTGATGGTACTTGAATAATCTACTTGAAATATATATAAGATATTGTCAAATTATAGAAAAGAAAATATAGAGTAGATACTTTAAAGGTAGAAGACATTGGTTTCAATTCTACATTCATTTGCAAAAAAATAAACAATATTGATGGATGTAAAAAACTTGCTTTCCACAGAGTTGAAGATATTTTGTGCCATGCCTCTTATCATCTTATTGCTCACCAGTATGTCTCTGAGTTTCTGTTGTCATGAATAACTGTGTTTCTAAGTATTTCACATCTAAACTTCCCAAGAGAGGATTGATTGGGTTCATCGGCCCACTCAGTATTCAGTGTCCTTCTAAGTCTCAAAACAGGTCACTTCAGAGGTCCCTGGTCAGATGACTGCTGGTCTAATTAGTTGTGGTTGTAGGAGTAGGGTCAAATGATGCCAAGCACACTGAAGATTCCAAAGCACACGGTTTACGGGGGAAGTATAGAAAAAGCTAGTTGAAGAATGGGGAGATGAAACAGGGAAGGAAAGGCATCCAGTGAAGGATGCATTATCAAGCACTGTGGATGACTGGAATTTAATCCTACAGAGAAATCTGGGAAAATGGCATAAAACACATGCCCCAGTGTTACCCCTATGAAAGGCAAGGGAGCTGGTATATTTAATACACCAAGTCCCCTTAATCATCGGTTGAGGGCTGCTGAGAGGGAGAGAGAGGACTGTTCGTTTTTCCATACTCCAGTGTTCACACCCTCAGGTCAAGGGATGTAGTTGAACCAGCAGTAAAATTGCTTCCACTCAATAAAGTGGTTTGGCCTGAGGGATCTGGGCAGGCACGTCAGCATTTACTGTACTCAGTACCTTCTTTTAAGAAATTGCTCATAGCCACTGTCTGCTAGAAATGCTTTCTGTGTGTAGGCTTCATGGCTTGTCCACTACCATTTAATTTATGTATAAATTAAATTTAATATAGGTGGTATTAGGTTTTTGTGTTTAACTTTTTGGACAACCTTCATTTATATATACAAATTTAAATGCCTAAAACCCTTCTCTATATTGAATTGAGATTTTTTTTTGTACATTAGCTGATAAGTAAATGTTAAGCTTTTTCATGGGAATGCTGGACACTAATTAATAATTCAGCTTTGGCAGCATTGACATTTTTGTCAGTTGAATTGGGAAATTAGTTGACTATTTTATTTTGATTTTTGCCCCAATTTTAATGAAAAATTGGTGTTAATATTAATTATGGGGACTTTCATATGCTTAATAAAATAGAGACAAAGATACAAACCATAAAGCAAAAAAAAAAAAAGGGATTTCTTCGATAATATTTGATCATATTGACCTTTGTTTTTAATTTCAAGAACAAAATTAACAAAAACAAAGAACAAGATTATGATTCAAATGTGATGTGAGATTAGGATTTTTACATTTTTTAATTTCTGAGAATCATCACCCTTTAAAAATATAATTTTTTTCTACTTTCAATTTTGTGCATGTTGTTTCAGGACTGCACAGAAACAGATTGGAGGCCACATAGTAAAACGGCTTTATGAATAAATAGAAATAATTGAAAATGTTATCTTTCTAAAGGTAAAACTGAGCCCTCGTAGAGATGGAGTGCCTGACAAAGAGACCATGCATTTGGAACCACCCCTCGGTATCTGAGTTCTGTCAGTTCCACCAAGTCATGAGGTCAGGCAGGCCATCCAACATGAGATGGCGGTGATACATCTGGGGTTGAGCACAAGCAGCACCAGAGCTCACAAGCAAGCAGTGTGAGCAGAAAGCCCAGACGTCATGTCTGGAGGAGCACCTTGGTTGGTTAGTGTCTCTTCTTTGGTAGATACTCTCTAGTGGGTGCTGACATGCAATACGTAGATCTTCCCACTTAGTGCTTACACTCATGTGTCTTTCCACATGCTTCTACCTTAGACTTCATTGTACTTAATTTTCCAATTTTTTCTTTACCAGGCCTCTGAACATTTGACCATTTTTGGCCTTTAGTCAAAAAGCTAAGCCATCTGCCACTGCCTTTGAGTCATATATATTCCAGACTTCAGCCACTTCTATCCAAAGTTGATGTAACCAGGTGCTAGAAGCAAATATATATGTATTTGCATCCTTATATAATCATTTCTCTTGAGTAAATATCTGGAAGTGTAATTGTTGGGTCATATGGCAAGTGTGTGTTTAACTATAAAAACAGCCGATGTGTTTGCAAAGTGGCTGTACCTTTTACATTCCCATCAGTAATATGCGAACACTTATTCTTTTCAGTCTTCAATTTCAGCCATTTTAATATGAATGTACTGTAGCATGTCATTGTTATTCTAATTTGTATTTCTCTTGGGACTAATGATGTTGACTATCTCTTCATGTGCTTAATGGTCATTTATATATCTGCTTTTGTGAAGTAGCTGTTCAAATCAGCCCATTTGTAAAAATTACTTTAAAAAAGTTATTATTGAGCAATATGATTTCTTTGTGTATTTTAAATTCAGAAAATATATTCTCCCGGTTTGTGAATCGTCTTTTAATTTTTAGTGGCACTTTTGAAGAGCAAAATTTTAATTTTGATAAAGTTCAGTTTATCAAGTTTTTCTCTTGTTTTGTGATTTTTGTGTCCTAGCCAAGAACTCTTTGTCTACCATGAGATTACAAAGATTTGCTGTTTTCATCTAAAAGTTTTATAATTTTAGCTTTTATGTAGATCTATAATTCATTTAGAGACTGTGTATGTGTGTGTGTGTGTGTGCGTGTGTGTGTGCATAGTGTGAAGGAAATATCAGGATTGATTTTTCTTTATGTGGATATCCAGTTGTTCCAGCACCATTTGTTGAAAAGGCTATGCTTTTCACATTCCTTCTCCTTGACACTTTTGTCAAAAATCAATTCACCATATATGTGTGGGCCTATTTCTAGACTCTCTATTCTGTTCTATTTATTTATACCTTTCTTCTTATGCCAGTACCACACAGTCTATTGCTTTATAGTTAGTCTTAATCACTTTAGCTTTATGATAAGTCTTCAAATAAGATATATAAGTTCTCCAACTCTGTTTTTCAAAGAACAGTTTTTCAAAAATTGTTTCGTCTATTTTAGAACTTTACAATTTCTACACATAAAACTTGCTGGTATTTTGATTCAGATTGCATTGAATCTGTAGATCAGTTTGATTGGAAGATTCAACCATATTGGATCTTTCTTCCAATCCAGAAACATTTATATCTCTCATTTATTTAGATACTTTTACTTTTTACAGTTTTCAGTACACAGATCTTACATGTATTTTTATTAACTGTATCTCTAGGTATTCCATGGTTTTGGATTCTATTGTAAATGGAATCATTTTTGTAATTTTATTTTCCAGCCTCATTGGTTATATGTTGAAATATATTTGATATTTATTTTTTATTGTTATTATTTTTTACTGCCTACAGCACCTGGTATTCTTAGGTGGTCATTTGCTAAATTCATCTATTTGTTTCATTAGCTCCTTTGTAGGATTTTGGGGTCATATCCTTTTACTTCTTCCCTTTCCATATTTGATTTACTTGTTGGTTTGTTTTTTAGTTTGTTTGTTTGCCTGCCTAATGGCACTGGCTAGGACCTCCAATACAGTGGTCAAAAGAAGTGGCTTGAGCATTTTTTTGTTTGTTTCTAATCATAGAGAAAAGCAATTATCAGTCTTTTACTGTTAAATATAAAGTTATTTGTGCTTCTTGTAGATACCCTTTATCAGGTTGAGGAGGTTCTCTTTTATTTTTTAAAAAAATCTTATTAAGTTATAATTCACATACCATAAAATCACAGTTGCAACCATTGCCACAATCTAAGTTTAGAATATTTTCATTTCCCTAAAAAGAAACTGTATGCATTAGCAGTCCTGTCCATTCTTCTACTACCAAGCCCCTCCAGGGCAACCTAGTGGTTGCCTACTTTCTGTCTCTATAAATTTTCCTATTCTAAACATTTCATGTAAGTAGAATCACGCAATATGTGTGGTCTTTTGTGACTGATTTCTTTCATTTAGCATGTTTTCAAGATTTATCTAAGTTGTAGCATGTAACAGTACTTCATTTCTTTTTATTGCTGAAAAACGATAATAATAATAATTAACATTATTAATGTTCCCTTATGGTACACTTATTTATTCATCAGTGGGTTGTTTCCATTTTTTGGCTGTTGTAAATAATGCTGCTATGAACATACCTGTACACGTTTCTGTGTGAACATATGTTTTTATTTCTCTTGGGTATATATCTAGGAATAGCATTGCTAGGTCACATGGTAAATCTACATTAAACATTTTAAGAACTGTGAGACTGTTTTCCAAAGAGGCTGAAACATTTTACATTTCTAATAGCCACATATGAGGGTCCCAATTTCTCCATCTCCTAGTCAATACTTGTTATTATCTTTTTTTTATTATAGTCATTCTAGTGGATATGAAGTGTTATTTCATTGTAGTTTTGATTTGCATTTCCCTGATGACATTCTTGGTGGGATATTCTAAAGACAAATAGAACCGCAAAGAAAATTTATATTTAACTCAGTACTTTTACTGTTAATAGTAATATTTATTACTACATTTATTATAATTTTGAAAATATTTTATATAGTAGGGTAGAACAAGTAAGATAACTTGTTAATGTTATTATGAACCAATTTTTTAAATGTAAGCAATAAGAGATAAAAATAGAAAATTAAAGGGAAAAAATCTCTAATATCTAAATCTGAATTGAACATATCAGTATAAAACTCCTTATTTTATATTAAACTTTACCCATTGAAATTGTCTAGAATGAATGACACCCCAGTAGCAACAGTTATTCTTAACATGCTCATCTTGGTTTCTACATACCTTGGAGCTGAAAGGAATCGTTTCCTTGGAGAAATGGCTGATTCTGAGGCACGTGAAAAGAAAAGTACAAAGTGAGCCTGGGATAACTTATAGTCATAGAAAGAAAGGAAGTGCTGAAAAGATCAGGGACATGTCACAAAAGTATATGAGAACCAGATAGAAGAGGTTCCCACTGGCCAAATTTGAGACAATTTTAGCATTAAAAAGACTATCAACTGTAACTGATTATAATTCAGATATCCACGGTGAGAGAGAGGAGAGAGAGAGCACATGCATCATTTGTCACACTGAAGGTGACTTTTACTTCAAATTCTCAATCCCAAAATCTGTAATTAAAGGGAAAGAATAATCATTTACCATGTCTTTTTAGAAGATGATAATGGAAAGCTCTTCCTTATAGAAGAATGTCAGCTAGTAAGTGTAGAAAAAATGAGAGAATTAAAAAACCATCATTTTGTAATTCTCAATGAAATAATTGAGTTTTGCCGGGATGATCCATGGATTCTGAAGGTTAAAAACAATAGGTGAAAGGTAGTTGTAGATAACTATCTTATGGTGCCTAATATTCTCTTATTGCTAATTGCTAAAGGAAAAATAAAATTGTTTTTACAATAAATGAATTTGGTTGTCAACCTTTAGCCAAATCAACTTAAACTAAAGTTCAAATGAAGTCCTTTCCAGCAAGAGGATCCATTCCAGGGTTATGTGTTGAATCCAATTGTCATGTCTTTCTAGTCCCTTAATCTGGAACACATTCTCTATTTATCTGTGAATTCCATGCCATTGATATTTTTCAAGATTACAGGGCATTCTTGTTTTAGAATGTGCCTCAATTTGTATTTGTCCAATGTTTCTTCATTATAGGACCCAGGTTATGCATTTTTTATTTTGCAGGAATATTACAGAAGTGATGCTGTGTTTTTCTCACTGTACACTATCCAGTGTTACACAAAGTCCATTGATACCATTATTCATGGTTTTAACTTTGAGTAATTAATTAAGAGATGTCTGCTGGATATCTTCAGTATAATGTTACTTTTCTTTCCCTTTGTAATTAGTATTTTGTGAGGAGATACTTTTGAGAATATGTTAATATTCTATTTTTCATTCTATTTTCACTCACTAGTTTCAGCAAACATTGATATTCCTTATCAGAATCATTATTCTATTACCAAATGATTTCTAATTTCTCCATTTCTTCTATGTTTATTTTTATTTTTAACTTTCTACAGTAAGAAAGCTCTTTCTCTTCTCCTTATTTATTTACTAATTTATGCCAGTATGGACTCAAGGACTCCTATTTTATTCAATAGTTTGTAATCCACCCCTCTTTATTTATTTTGATGCTCCAGTCATCCCAGATTGGAATATTAGAAGCCCCTTCAGGTTGCCATCTGTGTCCTTTTGACTTGTCCCATTATTCTTTGAGCATTTTCTTACTTTCTGGCATAACAGGATGTTCTAGGCTCATCTTGTAGCCCACTCCTGGAATTAGACATTTCTCCAAGAAGTCCTGGTTCCTTTTTGGGGGCAGTATTATTTGGAAAACAGGATTTGGGTACAAACTGTGCTCATGGTTATTGAAGTGTTACTGCTCCCAGACCCTCTCGGTGGGAGCCGCAGGATGTATACCGACAAATCTTCAAGCATATACATCTCCCTGAGTTCACATAGCTCCATTTCCAATTCAATACTGCAGGAATTGTTCTGCTTTCATCCTTTCCATACTTGCATCCCCCTCTGCATCAGCGAGAACCCTGTCTCTCATTATCCTTAGAATACTTACTTCTTTGTCCAGTCAGCTGTTTGTAGCTAATTTCCTGATCCTGCCATGCCGTCCCTGCCGCCGCATATGACATTGCCCTTGTGTGGGACACAGGTACTGGCTAGCACTGAAATGTCCTCCTTCCCATTCTGATGCTGTTCTCATTACTACCAGCTGCCACTGGGCTTCTCCTGACGTCTCACTCCGTCGCTATTCTCAGACAGACTGTCATTATCCATCTTGTTTCTTACGGCAATGGCAATAATCCTAATGATTCTTCATTATGTATGATGCTAGATTTTGGTTATGTATATACATATGTATGTAACACATATACACATATACATATATGTGAATATGTATACATGATTTTAAACCACAGAAGGCTGTTCAACTTTGTAAAATACCTTGCCACCATTTATTGAGATGATGAAATAGAATTTCTTCTTTAACTTATTAATGTGATAATAATAGAAGAATAGATATTTTAATTTTGAACTATTCCTTGCATCCCAAGATGAACCCCATTTGATCTTTGTGTATTAATCTATTAATTTGCTTATATTTTATAGCATTCTTGTACTGTTTATAAATTACATATTGGTCTGTAGTTTCTCTTGGGTTTTATTTGTCAGATTCCATGCCGGTGTTATTGTTTTCCTTTTCTCTCCATGCTTAGGGACCACTTAGGATTGAAATAATGTGTTCCTGTATGTCTTGAATGAAGTCATTAGTGAGACTGATGGGGCCTGGTGCTTTTGTGAGGGTTTAGTCTTTGATAACCTTCTCAATTTCTTTACTGGTAATTGTCTGTTTGTTTTTAAGAAATCCTTTCTAGGGTTAGTTTTGATAATTTGTATTTATTTTATCTATATTTTCAAATGTATTTGTATAAATTCGTGCAAAGTATTTTCTTATATTTATTTTGGTTTCCTGTGAACCCATCCTAACAGCTGATTTTGTGTTTATATTTTCCTTACACATCTTTTAAAAAAAATGAGACAAGCTACCATTTTATCCATTTTGTTGACATTTTTCAAGTGATCAGTTCTTATGTTTATTTCCATATTTTTCATTTTAAAATCATTAATACACGATTTTTAATTTATTTTTTCTGCTTTCCTTAGATTTATTTTCTCATTCTTTTTCTTACCTCTTGCTTTAAATATGAACTCATTTGTTTCCTTTTTTTCATTTGATAATTTGGTTAAGGCTCTGAATTGTTCCTCAAAGCATTGCTTTTAGCCATAATACATGGATGCATAATACTTTCATTAACACTATTTTCTAAATCTCTTTTAATTTCCGTTTCTATTGCTTTTAAGTCAACTTTTAAAATAGCCTTAATTTCTTAGGCAGTTGGGGTTTTTTCCTATTTAAAAAATGTCGGTTCTACTTTCTTTACATTGTAATTTGAGAATATGATCTGTACTATTTTTATTCATTGTAATACACGGAGAGTATTTTGTGGTCCAACATAAACTAAATTTTTGCGAATATTCTTTGAGTACTTAAAAATGGAGTTTTCTTTGTTCTCAAGGTGATGGGTATGATATATTTTAGAGATATTAAAATTTTAGAGAGACTTTACAAATCATAGAATTTGATCCTGTATCTTTACTTTTTACTGTTTACTTGATCTGTCATAGATCAAGAGAATGAGTGAAGTTTACCAATTACTTCTGTATTTTTATTTCTCTTTGTACCTTATGCAGTTATTACTTTGAGAATTTTCATGCTAGGATCTTTGGCTTTAATGATCCATGACAATTCTTAATTTATATCGACTCTTTTATCATTATAAAGTGAACTTATTTGTCTTAACGTTTTTGCTGTAAATGCAACTCAGTTTGATCTTAATAATGTAATCACTCTATTAACCTTTTTAAAGTAATTGCCTGATATATATATACGTATATATATATATATATCTATAAAATCTCCAGTATTTAACTTTGATTTAAATGTATCTTTTGCATACAACAAATAGTTGAGTTTAGTTTTCTAAACCTATCTGAGAATTTTTTCTTTTAATAGGTGGCTTTATCCCATTTACAGATATTGTCATGCCGCTAGGTTTGGTCTTAGTTCTCTTATCTTTTATGATTTCTACTGTTATCGTTTTATTTTTTTATCTTGCTAAATGATCTATACAATACTTTAAAAAAATAAAATGTGTATGTCTGTTTTCCATCTGATAATTTGAAAGATTTATTATGTGTTTTAAACCCTGTAGTGGTTACTCTACAACTTTTAATAATATACTTTAATTTACATTTCTTTGATTAGTTGACTTTTGACACTACCTAGTACCTTCTTACTATAAATAAGAAAACTAATTTATGTTCATTTCTACATACCTCTCATTCACCTCCTAATTTTAATTAATTATATAATTTTTAAATAAATATAATTTACATGATTATATAAATTGCTTTTTTAAACATCTGATTTATTGAGGTATAATTTACAAATAGCAAAATTCACTCTTTTTAGGTGTATATGCTAGTATGCAAGTGTATATGCTAGTATGACCACAACCACAATCTACATATAGTAGAATATTTCCATCACACCATGTTTTCATCACATGATAAAGTCCTCTTGTAGGCCTTTGTAATCATTCCCCTAACCCATTCCAGCCTCTGGCAACCACTGATCTGAGTTTTATCCCTACAGTTTTGCTTTTCAGAAATGTCATATAAATTGAGTAATCCATTATATAATCTTTAGTGTCTGCCTTCTTTCACTTTGCATAATAATTTTGAGATTCATCCATGTTGTTGCATGTGTTGGTAGTTTCTTCTTTTATGATGCTAGGTAGGGATATGTCACAATTTATTTATCCATTCCCAGGTCAATAGACATGTGGTTTGTTTCTAGTTTTTACAGATTATACATAAAGCTGCTTTAAACATTTGCGCACAGGTGTTTGTGTGGACATATGTTTTCATTTCTTTTGGATAAATACTTAGTAGTGGAATGCTGAGTATATGTTTAATCTCATAATAAACTCTCTGTTATCAAAAGCAGTTATACTACTTTACATTCCCAACAGGAATGTATGAGAAGTTCAGTGCTTTGCTTCATTGTCAACCTTTAATATTGTCATTTTTAAAAACTTTAACCATTCTAATAGGTATGTGATGGTATATCATTGAGACTTTAATTTGAACTTTCCTAGCAACTAATAATGTTGAACATATGTTCATGTATCTGTTTGCCATTTGAATCTTTCTTTGGCAAAGTGTTTAAATCTTCCCATTTTAAAATAAATTTGGTTGTTTTTCTTATTATTGCATTTTGAGTCTTTATATTATGGATATTAGTCCAGTTTATCATTTTTTATTTATAGTTTGCACTTTTTGTGTCTTATTAAAGAAATCTTTGGTAGGTCAATGTCACAGAGATTTTGTTTTTTTCACTAAAAGTTTTATAATGTCAAAGAAAAACCAGAACGGACAGTAGATAAAGTGGTAAAAACTGAGTTTATTCAGGATTATTGCAATAGGGGAAAGAAACCTCAGTATAGAACCAGGCTCAATTCTGAATACAGCATGCATAAGTGGGAATTTATAGCCAATGAGCAGAGAAGGTCAGGGGATGGAAAATTCTAAGAGGAAATATCAGAGGTAAGAGGGCTTCTGACTAAACCAACCTAATAGAATTCTTGCTGAAAACAGTGTGGAGTGATCAGACATCACTCAGGTGTTGGTGGAGGATAAGTATGTTGATCAGGTATTGAAGGTGATCAAATATAGAAGGTGGGGATTCTGGTTAAACTGACATCGTGGCGTTTTTCCTAAAACTGGATTTTATAAGAAAGTACACAAATGAGCCTAAGAGAAGGTGCCTGATAAAGTTTGGTCAAGCAAAGAAACTTTGTCTATAGTTTTAAGTTTACATTTAGGTCAAAGATTCATTTCAGGTTAATTTTTGTATATTATATAAGATATAAGTCCAACTTACTAACTTTTTGCCTTAATGATTTGTAACTTTTGTGTCTAAGAAATATTTGCTAGCCTAAGGTTCCAAAGAGTTTCTCCTATATTTTCCTCTAGAAGTTTTATAGTTCTAAGTTTTACATTTAGGTCTATAATTCAGTTTGAATTAAGTTTTGTACACAGTTGGAGATATGAGTCATTTTATTTTTTAAAAACATATGGATGCCCAATTATTTCAGCATCATTTATTGAAAAAATTATCTTTTCTCCATTGAATTACCTTGGCACCTTTGTCAAAATATGACCATAGACACATGGGTCTATTTCTGGACTTTCTTTTCTTTTTTATTATCTGTATGCCTATTTTTTTAGTGAATATCACACTTTTTGGATTATAATAGCTTTATAACAAATCTTGAAATCAGATAGCGTGAGTCCTTCGATTTTTTCAATTTTCCTTTTCAAAATCATTTTAGCCATTCTAGGACCTTGATTTTTCACATAAATTTTAGAATCAACTCATGGATTTTTACAAAATTGTCTTCTGGGATTTTGATTGGGAATTATATTGACTCTACAGATTAATTTGGGTAGAAATTGCATCTTAATGATATTGGATCTGCTGATCCATGAACATAGAATATCTAACCATTTATTACGTCTTTGGTTGCCTTCATCAATGTTTCATAGTTTTTAGCTTTTTGCCTATTATGGGGTGAGAGTAATGTAGACTGAAAATAAAAACAGCTTTACTTCTTCCTTTCCACTGTAATGCCTTATTTCTTTTCCTTGCTTTAGTGCTCTGGCTAGAACCTTCAACACAATATTGCATAGGAGTGGTGAAAGTTAATTTCCTTGTTTTGTTTTCAGTCTTAGGAAAAAAACATTTATTCTTTCATCACTAAGTACAACATTAGCTGTAAATTTCATTTTCAAGCAATATAATTGACCATACCCTCCTTCCAGGAAAGCTGATTTTATGTCTACCCATCAGCTTGTAGATTTTTTCAATAGTACTATTTCTCTACTGTCTTGGTTCATAATATTTACATTTTATTTTGTAATCCCATTGTTGTTTAGTCTTGGTTCTACATTTAAGTCAATTTAAAGATCACTGCTGGTACTTTAATCACATTTTCTTTATTTATCTGTTGGTTAGTAAAGTTCTTGAAATTTTATTTAATTAGATTCAGATGAACTAGAGTCTCAAATTTTTTATGTTTGAAAGTAATCGTTGTTCTTATACTTGAATGACTGTTCCTCTGTTCCTCCTGCTTCCTCGCTCCCATGGTGTTTGTAGACATTCCATCTCTGTTTTCTAGAGTTGAGTACTGCTATGGTGAAGTGCATGGCTACCCTTTTTAATTTTTTAACCCTTTTAGATGATTTTATTATTTTTATTCCCTGACTCTCACAGGAATTTCTTTTTAATCTTTTAAGTTTAAATAGTTCACTTAGAGGGATGCCTGGAACTTAATAATCACTCAGTTAGCCATCTGCTCTGACATCTTGTTGCATAAAGACCATTGTTTTCTTCTAAGCTCTCTTATTTAATGGAGAAGGCTTTAGCTTATTTTATGGTATAAAATGTGTTTGTGTGTTCTTTATCTGTGTTTCATCAGCACTTTTACTTTAATTATTTTTGTGTAGGTTCTAAGCTGATTTTGTTTTTGAAAATTATTGATTTATAAATGAGGGGAATTCTTTCTGAATAAACTACTTTTCGGAGACATGTAAGGGATGAGCCAAAGGACTAAGATGAGGTAGCAGGAATTTGAGAAATCTGAGAATCTTTGGAAAATTTTCCTTAACACACTGGCCTAAGGGGCATTAGTTGTCTCTGAGATAGTGTGCTTTCTCCCTGGCTCACAGTGAAGTCTTGTATGACACAAGACAGAGTGTGTATGTCTGAGTGTGTATGTGTGTATGTTCTAAGTGTGATTTAGATTTTCTCTCCTTTATATCCTTGACTCTAGTCTACATTTTTCTTCTGCTTATTTTCTGTATTTGTTTTATTTTCTTTCAGCCTCTCACTTTACATGTCTTTTTGCAGTCTATTAATTGTCTTTGTTCTGTTATTTTCTTTCTCATTGGTCCCATGGTTCCATTTCTGATTATTACTCATCTGGTCACAACTAATATAACCCCAATAATTTTAAGGAAAGAAACCCAGAGGGTAAGCTGAAGTAGCAGGCAGTTTCAGTGTAGAGGGCTAAACCAGGTAATAGTAATTTGAGAAATCTTAGAGTTTATGGAATCTCTGAAAGTCTCAGAACGTTTCCTAGCACACTCTCTGTTGAGGGCTCTGTCTGTGAATGTGTCTCTTCCCAGTAGTTTCAGCTTTCTCTGTAGCCTCCATGGATAAATAGGTTGGCTTTCTTTTTAATAATGACAAAGGTTTTTGAGTGTGATGATGTTTTCTTCCTTCATTTTTTTCATTTATCCATATTTCTCTTCAAAGAAGCATGACACCTTAATAGGTATGAACATGAACTCTGGAGTCGTTCTGTTTAGGTCTGAATTCAGGCTCTGTCACTCATTAGCTGTGGCCTTACGCCTTAGCCTTAACCTCTCAGTGCCTCAATATCCCATGGATAGTGATAATAATAGTACTTGCCTTACAGGGCTATTTGGATTAACTGAGTTAAAATTTGTTAAGACATCTTGAACAGTTCCTGGCAAAGAGCGAGAACTAAGGGTTTATACAAAAATAAATGAAACTTTCTGTGGTCACCTGCTACAAAATCTGATTGCTTCTTATCATCTCTTCTCCATCCTGTCACATGGGCAGACTTTTTGTACAAATGTATAGCCAGGGTTTCTCACCCAGCTCCACATTCCCTATTGCTACCAGGTCAGAGCAGGCATCAGAAATATTCCTGAGCAAACTTCAAGAATTTGCTGTGCCACTGGGGGATTATTGATTGAGCCCTTCAGGACTACATGCTGCTTTTGGGGAACCTGGGCTACTGCACAGACCTGTCAGTTTGGTGTCTTTCCTCTATGCCTCGTTCAATCTGGTCAAGAATCTGCTGTCTATCGGAAGCTGGTTTTCATAGTTTGTGGTCTGAAGTTGTGGTTATTCTACAGTTTCATTGGAGATAAAATCTTTGTCTCTGTTTTTATCATTTTTGTTGTTTAGGTTGATTTCGGGGAACACCATAGGAGTAGAAATGTCTTTACTAGGTCACAAAGAACTAGAAGTTGAATCAACTCAACTTAAATTTATGTCATTAAATCAAATTTGAAATTGCTATTCAGAAAGTACAAAACGGTGTATTTATTTTTTGTAAATTAAGCCCTTATTTTTCATGGCTCAGAGAAATGTTTCATTTTAAGTTTACATTTTTGACTCGTAATTAAAATTTATTTTTATTAAATTGATATATTCACCTAGTTACGAATTAAATAAGACAGAAAAGCCTAAGTAAAAATCCCTCTTCTTCCCCATTTCCAATTTCTTCAGCCTCATTTACCAGCAGCAATCACTTTTACCCGTTTCTCTTTTAAGGTCTTCTGGCAGTAAGCTCGATATATTTAAATTATCAGGAATGTATTTATATATAAGTATATTTTTTTCTGGTTAATTTTGCAATACATAAAAAATCAAAATAATAAATGAGCATGTTAGGACCTGTTCCAGGGAGTGCTATCATAATTCCTCTGATAGAGTTGCACTATCTGAATTTTACATGCAATTTCATTAACCTAGTCTTAAATAGAGACTCCTAAATAGACAGCAGTCATAGTAAAGTTTTCCTTCCACCATAGAACTGATTCACTGACTCTCAGGTAAATGGGGGCAATTTTTCCTGAAGACTACCAGAGTAGTCTGTTCAAAAGCTTTCTGTTTCTCTGTCATTTCTCTTACATTTAAGTTAGACATCATTTCTTTATCCAGATTTATTCAGAGTTTTCCTGAAGATACTTTAATTCAATCTTAGATTTACAAAATAGCTTTCGATTAGTCCTTTGGTAGTTTTTTCTAATACAAGTTCAGAATGTGGATGACCACAATCCCAAATTAAAAAGATCTGAAAACCGTAAGGTGTGTGTGTGTGTGTGGGGTGGCAAAACCTGACCTGAACTGATTTAAGGAGATATTTATTCCCTCAAGTGTTCTATTATGAGGTTCTGAACCATGCCCCACTGGAGCTTTACAAAATTTAATGTATACACACTATCACCTTTTAAAAATCTGAAATATTCTGAATTTTTAAATATTTCTGGCCCTGAAAACTTTAAATAAAGCCTTGTCAATCTGTATTATAGGGGTAGAATGTTTTTAGTACTGGAATTCTCAGCTTCATTAAATAGCGAACCCTGTTTGCTAAATATCATCTTAAGTGAAAGTGCTATTTATATCTTCATTCCTTAGTGTCCATTAAAGAAAAAGAAACCATACTAGTTATTTTAATAGAGAGAATTTAATCTAGGACCTTGGTTAAATTGTTGCTAGAGAATCAAAGAGCAAAAAGGTGACACTGCATTTAGACAGAGGGAATAATGATAGAAAGAGCTACCACTCAGGGACTGGAAGAACAAAGGGAAAAATTTCAAACTATTAGTACCTAGAAAATTGGACAGAGACCCTGAGGGGTTGAAATTCAAACCTGTAAAGAGGTAGCACTCCTTGTCTGCAGCTGATATGTTTGAAGGGATATAATGTGGTCGATTCTGTGAGCATCAGAAAATGACAGAGTAGAACAAACTGCTGCTGACAGGATGAAGGGCAATTTTATTGGGGGCAAATGAACAGGAACAGTGAGCAAACAGGAGGAAATAAGTCCTTTCTCCCTTGCTAGTCTTCCTGTCTCCTTTTAGTGCCCTCTATTAATAAAACCTATCAAAGAGCCAGATGCAAAGGAGAAATATAGTTTGCAGATTTTTATTGACAAAATTCCAAAGCAGAGTAGAACGAAGGGTTTGTAGCTGGGAAGCAATAACTGAAATATGGGCACAGTTTAAATTTTGACCTACTCGGCATCATATCCACTCTTCCAAACAAATTTGAATTTCCATACAGCAATAATAACAAACATATGCAACTACTCCTCATACAAAAGAAATTATTTTCATCTTCTCTTCAAAAAAGGAGAGATATGAAGTCATAACTGTCAAATTAAATAATATCTTAATGTCTGATATTTAATATTAGGATGATCACGGTGTCCATGTTTAGGTGATAGTAATTATTCCTTAAATTCGCTCTCAGTCCCATACAAATATTTTGTAATCTAATGACTAAATTATAAAGTTAATCACTACCAATAATCTTTTCAAAATATAAGGAAAAAAGAGGAGGAAGGAAAAAAAGAAATTTGTTGATATATGCAAGTATACATATTATAATATATAATCTATTATATAATATATAATATAAAAGATAATAAAATAATATAATATTGCAATAATATGTCATGCAATATATTACATATTTATTTATATTTATGTAACTAGTAAGGAAGAAAATACACATAGATGTTCTACAAGGCTGTTATGATATTTATAACTTCCTTCTTTCACTAAACATTTTATGTTTTCTTTTCCCTCGGCTAACATTTCAACTAGACCAAATCCTTTGCCTGGCATGCCTTTCTTTAGTCATTACGGTTTTCCAATAACTCTTCGTATTGGAAATGAAAGTACTAGGAGGCACCAGAAAAAAATATCTGGGTTCCATCTCTTGTCCTTCTTGACCTCATTTTGTAGCAACAACATAACTTCTTCTTGGTGATCCGGAGCAATCGCTGTAGTCCATAAATGACCCCTTTCTTTTTCTGTTGACAACAATAGAACGAGGAGCTCAAAATGATCAAGTTCAAATTTCCAATTCAGTGGAATCATTGTTGCATTTCTTGGTGGAAGCATTTCTCTAAGACCTCCACCAACTGCAGAATTCAAATAATCTCTGAGTGGATATAAAATTGAAAGAAGTCACTCCCATTTCTACCCTCTGATGATTCCTGGAGCTATTTATCCTGGCTGTGAAAGAAGTAGCACATTTTGGTCACTGATTCAAAGCTTATACTGTAGCCTGTAAGAGAGACACCGAACATTTCAATATTGTCTCATAATTGATGTTGTAACTAAATCTTCAGTAAGTCATTCTACTGTTCTATCAGACCAGCCATTTCTGGGTGATGGGGTAGTTTATTATATCCCCCTACCCATAGATCACTAGAAATAGAAAGTTAAGTTTATTAACTTGTTGCTGCAAGGCAGAATGCATATACTGGGGAACCATGCGGTGTATCACAATGGGTGAGTCAAAGAAGTTTTTTAAGGTTTATGGAGTCGATAGTTATTTTCATCTCTTTAATCTCCAGGTCTTCTTGTTCTCTTTGTTGGATGATCATTTGTTAAATTACATGGCATGACAGCAGCTGTACAGCAACAATTAAGACTCTGAAGAGCACACTTTTGGCTTCTGCAACATAAATAAATACTAAGAAAAGAATTATTATTAAAGTTTGCATGCTACTTCAAAAACAAAACATGAGACTTCTAAATCTAAGCCATGAAGACATCTCATAATCTGTTTGGATCTTCCTTAGGTAATCAAGTGGCCTTTCCCCTCAATTTGGATACAGATTACTCAACTTTGCCAATGTCTGAATAACCAGTCCCATATCTAGTGATTGTCATGGATGAGGATCTTAGGAGTACTGTGATTAAAGGCCAGGGAAGCCTGTGAGCTATCTAGACCTTTAAATCAACTAATAAAGAAGGAAATAACCAGGAGTTAAAGTCCAAAAATATAGAGAGGAGTGAGAGGTACCCAGAGATTTTTGGCATCTGGAGGATCTTGTTCTGACAGTCTTGGATGAAATGGATTGACTTCTACTAGTCTTTTCTTTTAAAGTCCATGAGACAGAGCAGTTTGCACTTCAGACTAGATGTGATACAAAGCCTTTTCTTACTCTGAGCCCTCTCAAACTTTGCAGTCTTACAAGTTATTTGGTCAATGGGTCAGAGAAGCACCCACAAATGTGGTATATATTTTTTTCTAATTCAAGAGATTCACAGGTTTGATACTAAAAGATGAAAGCTTAAAAACCAGCATGGTAAAGTAGTTCCCCCTTATCTTTGGGAGCTATGTTCCAAGACCCCCAGTGGATGCCTGAAATTGCAGATAGTACCAAACTCTATACATACTATGTTTTTTTCTATACATAATATCTAAAATAAAGTTTAATTTATAAATTAAACAGAATAAGAGATTAACAACAATAACAAAATAAAATGGAACAATTATAACAATATACTGTAATAAAAGTTATGTGAGTGCTGTCTCTCTCGCTCCCAAAATATCTTATTTACTATACTCACTTTTTCAATTAAAGGAAGCACTTTGTGGCTTCTCTTTGGTATATCTGAATTTGCTTTGAGGCCATTATTAAATTAAATAAGAGTTACTTAAACACAAGTGGTGCAATACCGCAGCAGTAGATCTGATAATAAAGGCAGCTACTAAGTGACTAACAGGTGGGGAGTGTATACAGTGTAGATACATTGGACAAAGGAATGATTCACATCCCAGGCAGGACAGAGTAGGACAGCACAAGATTTCTTCTTGATGTTCAGAATGGCACAGGATTTAAAACCTATAAATTGTTTATTTCTGGAATTTTTCACTTAACATTTTCGGACCACAGTTGACCACAGGTAACTGAAACCATAGGTAAGTGAAACCACAGGTAAGGGGGGATTACTCTATTTAATCTTCTTGAAACTTAACACTTTTAGAAAGAAAAGAGCCAGACTCTAAATATACCAACATGATTAAATCTCTTGTCTTTTTGTTCTATTATAATAATCATGTTAAAAAGAGTTACTCTCAGAACATGCTAACTCATTGGAGTCTTTTACATGCATTGTCATTTAATCTTGACCAAAGTACAAGGAAGTAAAATTAGGAAGATTTTCAGGTTTATCATTAGTGATCTTTGACTGTCTCGAGACATAGATCCATACTTTACAAACTCAAACTAACATCTTTACTAATGCTCAATGAGAACTTCTAAACTTCCTCAAGGCTGGTCTGAAACTACCAATATCAGAATCACCTCAAGAACTTAGTAAAGACTTAGACTCATGGGAGTCAGACCCCAATATTCCATTGGTATTTTTGAGGAGAGGACCCTGGAATCTTCAATTTATCAAGCTTCCTAGGTGATTCTTATACACCTTAAATTTGAAGGTTGCTTTTCCATCTGCATTCATTAATTTCAGATTTCCATTTGGCATGTTAATATTTTAAAAAGAAATGTCCTAAATACTCTAGCGAAGTGCTTAAGGAAGTCTATAATGTTAACTTCTTAACAAAGTCTTTGGCTTCCTGCACTTAATAATAACACTTTAGTAAAACAGTTATAGGAGTAAATATGTAATATGCTATATGATAGTCCACCCAATTTGTGAGGCTTAGGTTCCTAAAACACCATAGGAGAACTCACAGGCAAAAAAAATGTTAGAACTTAAAGAAATAAAGAGATTGGAGGATTAAAATCTTATGTGAAACTATTATTTATTTTATAAATATATTTCTATGAACATAAAATTAAAATTGTAAACATATCTGACTAATTAAAGAGGCTATCATTGGGCATTTTACATATGTCATATTAGTGTTTTAGTCTGGATTCCATCTGCTGTAAGTGGCAGAAAGACAAATCAAACTGACTTAAAACTTTTTAAAATTTATTTTTTTATTTAAGTATATTTGGTATACAATCTTATATTGACTATATTAGTTTCAGGTGTATGATATAGTGATTCCACATTTTTAAACTTCACGATACAATTACCCCACTAATTCTAGTAATTAATCCTCACCATACAAACTTATCACAATATTATTGACTGTATTCCCCTTCCCCTTTTTTATTCATCCTGCACTCCTCTGTTCTGGTATTCACCACTTTGGTCTCTGTATCTGAGTCTGTTTTGTTTTGTTTTTAGGTTCCACATATAAGTGAAACCACATGGTATCTGTCTTTCTCTCCCTGACTTATTTCACTTAGTATAATACCCTCTAGATCCATCTATGTAGTTGCGAATGACAAGATTTCAGTTTTTTCATTGCTGCATAATATTCCAGTGTGTGTGTGTGTGTGTGTGTGTGTGTGTGTGTGTGTGTATCACATCTTCTTTGTCCATTCATCTATTAATGGACACCTAGATTGCTTCCATACCTTGGCTATGGTAAATAATGTTGCAATGAACATAGGGGTGCATATTTTCTTAAATTAGTGTTTTTGTTTTCTTTGGATAAATACCTAGAAGTAGAAATACTGGGTCATACTGTATATCCATTTTTAGTTTTTTGAGGAATCTCTATATTGTTTTCTATAGAGGCTGCACCAGACTGCAGTCCCACCAACAGTGCACAAGGGTTCCCTTTCTTTACATCCTTACTAACACATGTTATTTGTTGACTTTTTGATAATAGCCATCCTGACTGGTGTGAGGTAGTACCTCACTGTGGTTTTAATTTACATTTTCCTGGTAATTAGTAATGTTGAGCATCTTTTCATATGTCTGTTGGCCATCCGTATGTCTTCTCTGGAGAAATGTCTTTTTAAAATCACATGATTATTTCAATAGATGCAAAAAAAGCATTTAACAAAATTCAACATCCATTTATAATAAAAACTCTCAAGGAAGTGGGTGTAGAAAGAACTTATCTCAACTTGATAAAAGCTATATATGACAAGCCCACAGCTAACATCATACTTAATGGTGAAAAGCTGCAAACTTTTCCTCTAAGATCAAGAATAAGACAAGGATGCCCACTCTCATCACTATTATTCAACATAATACTGGGAGTCCTAGCCACAGTAATCAGACAAGAAAAAGAAATAAAAGACATCCAAATAGGAAAAGAAGAAGTAAAATTGTCACTATTTGCTGATGACTTGATACTACATATTGAAAACCCTAAAGAATCCACCAAAATTAATAAAAGAATTCTGTAAAGTATCAGGATATAAAATTAATATACAGAAATATGTTATATTCCTATACTCTAATAACAAACATCAGAAGGAGAAATGAAGAAAACAATCCCATTCACAATTGCATCAAGAAGAATAAAATACCTAGGAATAAACTTAACCAAGGGGGTGAAAGACCTGTACTTTAAAAACTATAAGACGCTGAAGAAAGAAATTTAAGAAGACACAAATAAATAGAAGGATAGACCATGTTGATTAATTAGAAGAATTAATCTTGTTAAAAAGACCACACTATCCAAAGCAATTTATAGATTCAATGTAATTCCTGTCAAAATACCAATGTTATTCTTTTCAGAACTAGAACAAGCAATTCTAAATAGGCAAAGCAATCTTTAGATGTAAGAACAAAGCTGTAGGTCTCACATTCCCTGATCTCAGACTATACCATAAGACTATAATAATCAAAACAGTATGGTACTGGCACGAAAACAGGCATACAGATAAATGGAACAGAATAGAGAGCCCAGAAACAAACTTTTTCTTATATGGTCAACTAATTTATAACAAAGGAGGTAAAAATATAGGCTGAAGTAATGATAGTTTCTTCAACAAGTTGTGTTGGAGAAACTGGACAGATACATGCAAAAAAAAAAAGAAACTGGACCACTCTCTTATACCATATACAAAAATAAACTCAAAATAAGTTAAGGACTTAAATATGAGGCCTGAAACCATAAAGCTCCTAGAAGAAAATATAGGTAGAAAACTATTTGACGTTGGTTTGAGTAATATCTTTTTGGATACATCTCCTTGAACAAGAGAAACAGAAGCAAAAATAAAAACAGGGGACTACTTCAAACTAAAAAGCTTCTGTACAGTGAAGGAAATTTTTAACAACAATAAAAAAGCAATCCACTGAATGAGAATATATTTGCAAGTGATATATCCTGTAAGAGGTTGCTATCCAAAAAAATATAAGAAACTCATACAACTCAACAACGACAAAAATAAATAAACAATCCAATCAAAAACTGGTCAGAGAACATGAAAATGTAAAACGTTTTAAAACGTTGGTCTACATAATTGAAAAGTAACATTAGTTTGCTCAGTCAGATCCAGGAGCACATATGAGACCCTCAGGACTCTGTGTCCCTCCCATTCTGCCTTCCCTGAGGTCTCCTGCATTGTCTTCATTTCAGCCTTCTGCCAGTAGTACTAAAAGATGGCTACCACCAAGTCCAGGCCTAGAAGAGCACATCATTTTGGCAAACCCTGGGAAGAATTCTTCTCTTTCCCAGTAATTCCAAAGAAAATCCTATGGCTGATAGGCTCCCCATATTCATTGATCAGAGGGATGCAGAGGGACCAGGTCTGGGTCATGGGTCCTGGTTTGGAATGGAGTCAGTTCCATCAAAATTTGTCCTGAGAAAACCAGGGGGCTCTTTTCAGAAGTCAAGTATAGAGCATGGGCAGATGAAAATAATAGCTGTAATGTGTAAACTGAGTAGTGTGTGCACTTGATTTCCATTTACTGCCTTAAGATATTTTAAGGACATTTTTAGAATCTTCTCCTTCAGAGTTTCAATAAGATGCTTATTAAGTTTGTTTGCCATTGCTGTGGATAACCTTTATACAAAGGGCCACCTCTTTATTTTTCCTTTCCTGTTCCTTGTCTTTTTCTCAAATAATCAATGCCTTTCTAATTTTGACTCACTTTTGATTTTCTTCTCATTCTGGGCTCAGAGATGAAGAATAACTAGAAATCTTTGGATGCAAAACCTTTATTTAGCTTTTATTTAACCTTTCCATCATACCCAACTAAGTATATCTCATTCTTAGCTCCAATACAGAGAATTACATAGAATTACTCATGAGAACAATGTCATACAGTGTTTAAGTTCAAAGTCTCTAAAGTCAGACTGCCTGGATTCAATTCTCCCCTTGCCATCTGCTAGCTGTGACCCCAGGCACATTTTAAACCTTTTTATGACTTAGCATCTTCATCTATAGAATGAGGCTCACAGTGCCTCTCCAACAGCACTGCCATAATCATGAATTAAATGATTTGATCTTTGTGGTGCATTGTACAGGCCCAGTGAGTGTTGGCAAGAGTCTTTAATCGCACCAAAGTTCAGAAAGACTGCCCGTAGCCTTTTATTAGTATCTTATTCTTACCTTCCTCACAGACACGCATGTGTAGTTCCAAGCACGGGGATCACTTTCTCTACACATTCTTTTCTTCTTTGCAAAAAATTTTTATTGCAAAACTCTCTACTCTAATTTTATCACTTACTTTACCCTCCTCTTTTATTTCCAGCTCTCAGGTTCCCCTTTTTTCATTATTGTAAGAAGACTGACTCAGCATTCTCTCATATGGAACAGAAATTCTTTAAGTTGCTGAAAAGGTATAGAAAAGTGGAGCCACATGAACTAAATTTTGATGAGGTCAACTTAAGCTGGGGGACAGTTTGTTCTATTATTAATTTGTTCTATTGATTCTTTCATACATTGTACAAACAGATTTTGACTGCCAAGACCTGGGACTACAAGAGTTTATAAGATGCAGTGAGAGGTAAAAAGCTAAATGCTACATAAATTTGGCCTTTAAAAAGAGAAAAATCTTGCCTTTCTTTTCCATTATTATGTACTTGAGTTCAACACAGAACCATTTTTACAAAATGATCTGATTTTTAAAACCTTTTGAAAGGAATTTATTATTACTTTCTCTGCATCTAATAAATCTGCTGAGGATGATAAAGATGATAATCACAATTTGAACTAATAATTATTGTATCTTTAATGTATGCTAGGCCCTATTCTAAGTGCTTTATGAATATAAATCATTTAATTTTCCTACTCTAGTCATTTCCATTTTGCAGATGAAGAAATTGAGTCTCCGAGAGGTGAAGTTTCTTGTCTAAGGTTATGTAATTTTAAATATGGATTTTGCATTCTAACAATACATGGAAGTATTTGCTTGTTACATGTATACTTAAAGGATAATCAGAAAACCTACCAATTAAAACAGTGTAGAATTATGATAGCTTTTTGCCTCTATTAATCATTAGTCATCTACAAGATTCTACATTTTGAAAATGCAGTTTATTTCAGCCTCACAGCATGTGGTATTTCCCCTTTTCTCCCACCTATCCTTTTTATTCATTTGTTTGCTTTGTTGATTTATTCCATAAACATTTGTAGAGTGTCCATTCTGTAGCAAATCACACAAAACTGAGGTAAATAAGGAACTCTTATTTCCTCTAGAAGAGTATGCTGTTTTAAATCTATGACTGGTCACTTTTGGAAATTATAAGTTGTTCTCTACTTAATATTAAAAAAATTTTGGGATACTATTGACAAGAAAACCTAGAGTAAGTTAAGAAATAGGCAATTTTCACTAGCGCTTTACTGGCGGGATTTTTAGGGGTAAAAAAATGTTCTTTTTTGTTGGGATTTTTCTTCATTCTACCCTGCACTTTGTCCACTGTGTCTACATTCATACCTTGTTATAATAGATACTTGCCGATGTACTAATAAAGAAAAAGCTAAGTTGTTAATCACTCATTTCAGAATTATAAAATATTTTTCACAATGTTATCACCTTAAGATGTAAGCTGAGTTTCAAAGAGGTAGCAAGAGTTTTCAAAGTGAAATTCTAAAATTTCTAATGTTGTTATATACATGTGGTAAAAATAATTTATGTTGATTTCTTTATTCTGGTTCACTTATTCGTTTTAAATTTTTTTCCTATTTAAAACAATGCCACAGAGAAATTATTCCCTGCAGTAGATCCTGGCCAAGACTTACTTCCTAGGATTGTGTGTGACATTGTTCAGAACCACAAAATTTCTAAGAGGTTGATCTGTTTGGTGATATATATGATCTATGAACACTGCTTTATTCTTGTTTTTTATGGCTTCCATCTCAACTCTGATGGAATTCCTAGTAAAATGAAACAAAACAAAAACATCTCATATCCTTAATATGATAGTAGAGGGAGCATTTCTCAATTCCTTATAATGACACCAGGACCTGGAGGTTTTCTAATCAGGAAGCTGGGACATCTAGTCCAGAATGTGATGAGCTAAAGAATTTTGGATCTAGAGGTGAAAAATGTGAGGGTTGGAAAACAAAGAATCTAAATTCTCATGTGAAAATATCAGATTTTAAACTAATACAAGTCAAAGTTTTGATGGTTATCAATTTCATTTAATACCAGTTTCTGGAAGCTGTGTTAAATTTTTCTGTACTCTGGAATTTGGGGGAAAAAATAGTCTGATTAAGAAATATCCCCTCCTCTCAAGATAATTCTTGAAAATATACATTTGACTTTTTTTCCCCATTGGTAAAACATGAAAATCTAACACAGAGCAAAGATATAACATATTCGACTTAGCTTTCATCTTCACCTTTGATTGGAGGTCACTGATTCTTAACATACTTTTTGGTTATTTAATAAGACCCACAAACCTAGGTGCAATTGCTTAGGTACCACAAGCCTATGGTACCAACTTAAAAAACTCATACTTTTTGGTATAAACATCTTGACCGCACTGACAGAGTTGAAGAATATTTCCTTGGCCAAGCAGCAGAGCCAGTTATTGAGAAGGAAATGAGGCACTGCTTCAGATAATATGTAAATGCTACTTCTCAGGCTTACAAACAATGCTTGTAGGTTGAAAACTGAGGCCATGTAAGATATGAACAATCACCTTATTCACGTAAACATGCCAGAACTAGCAAAATTTTTCTGTTTTTTTTCTCCCTGGTCTCATTGTATATTATTAATGGAGTCAGATCTGGTTAGTAATCCTGGTATCTTCAAAATTCAAATTTCTGAGTTTCCATAGAGGATCTAGCAGAGAAAACTTTGATTCTTTATTCAGGTGTCATTGGCTTTTAGCCTATTATACTTATGCTTCAAATGAGCAGAGCATTTAAATGATTTCTTCAAGGTTTGAGGACAGGAAAGAAAGAGTTCCTTTTAGCATTAAAAATATCTTTAAGTTTCTCATTTCCTGTCCCTCGTGTATTCACCTTCGATATTTCTTTCCTATCAACAGATTTCTAAACAGCTCTCCAATAGTATTCCATCTGAAATGGAATTGATTTTGTTTTGAGGTGGCTAACATTAGGAGCTAAGTGCATATTTTCTGTTTAATCATTTCAACTTCATTTCCTAAAAAAGAACACACTGAATCCTTTAACTTATTTGGTGGAAAAAAAAAAAAAAAGTACAGACCTTTGGCCCAGAGCCTACAAAAACCCAATGAAAGCTTAAGAGGCAGCGGTTTGGGAAACAGTTAAATATGTAATTAAAAACAAATCTAGAATCTTCGGATTGCATTGGATAAAAGTCTCAGAATTTCTGGGGGTCAGTCTCACAAGGCACCTAATCCAATCACCCATCTCATTATTCCCTGGCCAAGTGGTCACCCTGATGTCTAATGACTGATCATTGCAGGGACAGGGAACTTCACATACACCAAAGCAGTTGTCTCTAACTCTGATCATGAGGAAGCTTTTCATTATGTGGACTCGGAATCTGTGTCATGGTAATTTTTACTCATCGGTTCTGGAGGAATCTATGGTGGCTATGCAAAACAAGTTCAAAATTCTATTCCACAGCTCATTAAATTTCTAAAGACAGACTGACACCTCCAATTCTGTCAACAGTTCCTGCATTCCAGCTCTGTGTTGAACAGACTCCAATTCGTTTATGATAGTTGGTGACTACGGCACCCGATCTGAACTCCTTGCTCCAGTTGCAGCCTGAGCAGAGCAGGGTAAATCATGACTTTATCAGCCTCATTTCAGACAGTGGGGTTCTAATTAAATAAAGCCTTAAATAACATGGACTCCTTTTTGACAACTCTGTCCCACAACTAAAATCTATTGAATGTCATATAGATCATTAAATCTTTTTCTAAACTGTTTACTAGGTAATATTGCTACCAGGACTCCTATACGCTTCACTAATAACAACTAACATTTTTTCTGTTAATCTGTGCCAGGGACTATTCAACTGCTTTACATATATTAACTTAAGCTACTATGAGTTAATCATTATTATTATTCTCATTTACTGATGGGGAAACTGAGGCAGTTAAAGAAGATAAACTAACTTGCTGAAGTTTATTAGTAGCAGGACCAGAAAATGAACTTAAGTTCTCTAGTAGTATGTATGAGACACCTCATAAATAGTTGGCTTTTCTGGACTCAAGTAAAAGCCTGGTCACATATTTCTATTAGATATCAAGTTATATTGGTTCATCATTCTGATTAACTCAGATCATTGTGGATCCTGAGCTAGCATCTGATGCATTCATTCTCATGCTAGGTTCCGGATATTGATAAAAATATAAAACTGGACAGGGCCATACCAAGACAGACCCTCTGGTACATCATGTGGAGCTACCCTCTAGGTTGACGTCTATCCATTAATCAAGTCTGGGTAGGAGTGCTGAACCATGTATGTGGTTTTATAATTATAATATTTTTCTAGCTGAAGGTTTCTCAACTTTAATGTCACAACATATTTGTGAGGTGTTTCATAACTGTTTCCTTAAAAAATAGAGCAGATTAAAGATTACCTCCAAATTAAAGTTACTCTCATTCACTTCCATTTTATCTAAATTTCTCAAGTGGCATGAGAATAATAGTGAATATGTCCTTGGGAAAGTAACAAATAGAAAACTCAACTTTCAAATGTGTAATTATGGAAAAAGATGATAAATGTTGCTCCAGCTACATTTTTCCATCTCAATTAAGAGGATTTAATGAGAAACTTTGCCAAATTTATTTTGAGTATCTCCTCTCCCCATTCCCATGGTCAGGACCTTGTATCAGGTTATTATCATTTCTTTAGAGTATTAGATTGGATTTTCACCAACTTTTAATTCTGAAAAATTTCAAACATTTTTCAATAGAAAAATGGAAAGAGCAGTGTAGTGAACATCTATATACCCGTCTAGATTCGATAGTTTTATTTGCTTTACCTGTACTTATATGTATATATTTTGTTCTCTGAACTATTTGAAAATAAGTTACAAGCATCATGACAATTCTCTCCTGGGCCAGTCATTTGCCTGCTTGATCCATTTCCTGTACTGTTCTGTACCTCAGGGAGCTGGTGCCTGCAAACTACATTTCCTGTGCAACTAGATTCTGTTAAGTTTTGGTCAATGGAAAACAATCATCAGAGATCTGATGTTAAGAGAGAAGACAAAATATTTCTACTGCCCTTGCTGCGCTTTGCAAAGTGTCTTTGTTAGTGTCTTTTTTATTTCTGTCAAAGAGCCCCTTTCTTCATAGTCCAGGCTTCCACTGGGGAGCTCCACCAATTCCCATTAGACAGCTCTGACTCCTGGGCTCTGGTAACACCATTTTCTCTTATTGTCCCTCCAGCCCAAGGGGTGTCAGTGGCTTTCTGGTTTTGTTAATCTCTGCGTTATTTTTTTGTCTTTTTTTTTTTTTTGGCCTTTTCAACTCTTCCAACATCTTTTTTGAACTTTTCCCTGTGTTGAATTCCTTCTTCTAAACTCTTTTTCTTGTGAGTTCTGTTTTCCTGATTCTGAATAACACAGCTTTTAAGTTTCCTGAATCTGAATAACACAGCTTTTAAGTTTTTCTGATTCTGAATAACACAGCTTTTAAGTTTTTCAACATGATTTTCTATCAATCTCAATATCATTATCATTTAAAAAATTACTAAAAAACAACAAAAACAAAATAAATAAAAAACAAAAAAAATACTAATAACTCTCCAATATCATCTAATACTCCTGTTGTATAACATTTCCTCACTTGTTCCCCAAATATTTTTGTAGTAATTTCTTCAGACTAAATTTAATCAAAGTTTGCTCATTGCATTTGATTGCTATCTTTTAATTTCTCTTAATCTGGAACGATTCCACCATTTTCTTCCCATGACATTAACTTTTTGAGAATACCAGATCAGTTGTCTTCTAGAATGTTTCACATTCTAAAATTTTCTGATTTTTTTCCCCGCTTGTTTCTGCTGAACTTATTCCTAAGCACCCTACATTACTTATAATCTGAAAGTTAAGTATAAAGGCTCAATTAAATTCAAATTAAAAATTTTTGGCAAGAATGCTGCATAGATACTGCTATTTATTTCATATTTTGTCAAACCAAGAAACAACATGACAGATGTACCACTATGAGTGATAAAATGTTTACACTTAGATAAGATTATGACTACTAGATCATTTAAGTAGTCAATTGTAAGGGTATTTTTCACTTTTGCATTTTGTTTTTGGCATTTTTGTAGCCCCATATGATAGCTAATTGACTGTTAGTATTATATTTCTATCACACTTAAAGCTTATGTTATATATCTATATAACTTAGTGATATTTATAATTTCTATAGAATACTACTTTGGGGATTGTATATATTTTGTGTATATTTGTGAAATGAATGGCCAGCCATAAATTTTATAGCAGTGTAATTGCTTGCTCTTATATCCTAATCTCTCTTTCACTGATCTCTCTCTTTTTTGCTAATCTCCTTTACTCTTACCCTTTACATCCAGTAAAGACACAATGAAATAAAAATGTGTTGGAATTGAAGTCAACTTGCCTTCTGCCTATTCAAATAAGTTACCTCAACATTTCTGAAAATGAATTCATCGTCTTTCCTACCAGACTTGCTCTTTTTCATTTACTGTTTAAGTAAGTGATTAGCATCATTCAATAGCACTAACCAACAACTGAGGATTCATTTTTGACCTCTGAATGTCACTCACAACCCTCATCCAATTATTCCCCAAGATGTGTCCATTCCGCTCCCTGGCTGGACCTTCTTCAATAACTTGAATCTTGTTACCATTACTCAGGGTCAGTTTTCACCTACTCTCATGCAGACACCTTCAAAAACCGGCCTCTCTCTGGACTCAAGCCTTCACATTGTTCTTCCACATTACTTTCAGAAAGTTCATTCTGACATGCAGATTTCCTCATCTCAGTCTCCTGCTTAAAATCTTTTAATCTTCGTCACCTATAGGATAGAAGGTCCTCACATCAAGGTACTGTTCAAGTTTCCAGTCTTGTATTTTGATGCTCTGCTTCTTGCACCCTCTACATTAATCCCCATGTGTTATAGTTTCTCAATAGGCTATGCTTTCTTATCTACACACTTGTGCTGTGCTGTGCCTCCCCGCTGGAATGTCCGTCCATGTTGTACTCACCTGATTGTCTTTGCTCATGCCTCAAGTCTCACCTAAAGAGCTGTCTTGATGTGAATCCTTCCCTAACTCTCTCAGACAATATATCCTTGAATCACATTTCTGACATGAGTAGGTGATCAGTACTTGTCACTCTACTCTACTGAAGGGTAACTCTCAAAGGTTCTTCCTGATTCTTCCTTCATCTAATTAAACCCCATTCTCATTAATTTCTCTCTTTGCAAAAGTTTTCTTTATCACCTACACCTGCAATGGCTAGATATAAAGATATTAAAAATACAAAGATATATCTTAAAAGCAAAGACTCAAGGCTTGAAGCAGAGAGCCTCAGACCAGCATCAGGGTCCTTGCCTAGGCCTGCAGAAAAAGCCTGGGGACAGAAGTCTAATGAGGTCATAGAAATCATAAGGCCAGAATATGTCATTGTCAGGAGTAGGGCCAAGATCCAAATCAGGATGTGGGAACCACAGCAGGGCTAAAGCCTAGAAAAAGTAGCCACGAGAATTCCACTGTGTGCTTCTTTTCATCTTATCTTTGGGGCTATGAAGGCCAATGATGAATCTAGAAGTTTATAGTTTGTACCAGCCCTGTGAGATCACAAAATAGAACTGATAATAGTTATATAAGAAAGAAGATTGGGGATTGGTCTTAAATCGCATTGGTCTTAAAGTACATTATAACCATTTCTTTCTCTTGAATGAATCTACGTTTTTTTCTGCCTCTTTTAGAGTATAAGCAAATGAAAAACAAAGACTTAAGAAAGAATAAAAATAAACTAATGATGACTTTTAACAAAGCCAGTTCAGAATAACGCAAATACTACTGCTTAAATCTGGATTGGAGAAGGAAAAGTGTTTAAAGAAAAATGATTATACAAAGAATGATAAAAATCGCATAATGTAGGGAAAAACTTAACTCATGAAAAATAAGAAACTACTATATCCTAACTTTTTTATTTGCTTAGTATCTGGTAATCATCTCGCTCTTCTTCCTAAAATCCTCCAGTGCCTTCTTAAAGTATTTGGAATAAAATCCAAAATCTTTAGCATGACCTGCAAAGTCCTGGAATCTGGTCTCTGTCCATATTTCCAGCTGTGTCTCATATCTCTCTTTCTCTCCCTCACTGGGTTCCAACCACACTGGCCTTCCTTCCATTTTTCAAATACACCAAGTTTCTTCTTGCCTCAAGGCCTTTGCAGGTATTTTCCCCTCTTCCTGGAATGGTCCCAGTCTATTACTGCCAGCTGATTCTTGTGCCAGCCTCCCATGGCCATAGTTCCCACAGCCCTCAAAAGGCTTTCCCTGACCTCTCCGTACATCTAAATTAGCCATTATCCCCATTAGTCTCTCTCTTAGCAAAATTTTCTTTTATTGCACTAATCAAAAATTTTAATCTTATATTCATCTGAGTGGCTACTTGTTTAAGTTTAAAAGCTTCATAAATGTATGAGCCATACCTGTTTTGCTCACTGATAGATTGGAGCAACTCAAAAGATACATTTTGATCGAATAAAGACTGAAAAGGAGAATGAAAAAATAGACTAGTGTGCTCATCTTTGCAGTACAGACTGTGATTTATCCCTCGATCTTTTTAAATATTATCTCTTCTTCATTAGTAATATAACCCCAATTTTGACACCAACGCATGCCTGACCAGAAAAAGACTACATTTTCCCAGAATACTTTGCAGCAAGTTTTGTTTTGTGATTAAGTTCTGGTTAATGAGATGTAAGTGGACGTATCATTTGCAAATAATGAGATAGATCTTTGGAAAGGAGTTGTGTGCCATTCTTTGACCGCTCATCCTTCTTGTTGGCTGGAGTAAACACATGATGGTTGGAATTCAGGCAGCCTAGTTGACACGAGGTGGCATGCAGAGAATAACAGAGTGTAAAGTAGAAGGGCTCTGGATCTCTAATGATTTTGTGGAACAGAGCTGCCATAGTAAGTCAGGACCATGGAACTGTACCTAATTTTAATAGGCAAGCATAGATAAGGTGCTGTGGGACAGGACATGGGCTTAAGGAAAAGCCGAGTCTTGAGAACATTGGAGTTAAATGGAGGAAGAACATTCCAAGGAAAGCAAACTCTAATAATATATGTACTAAGTAATGAAGTAGCATAGCACATTTAGGTAATGGCAATTAATACCCTAAGATCATTAATGTGTGAGGGAGAGAGAGCGCAAAAGCAGGTTACAATAGTTTACAAAAGCAGGTTAAAAACATATAGAAGATCAAGACTGCGGCAGAGACTGCTTGCTATCTCAACTTCTATTCTCTCCTTCCTCTGTAACTCTGGTAAGTCATTAGTCATATTTACCAAATTTTCTCTTTCTTCTCTTTTTGATAAATGGTAGAATTATACTGCCTTATACCTTTATAGTTAAATGTGGCCATGTGACTTGCTTTTGCCAATAAAATGTGATCTTTAAGAACCAGAGTGAGATTCATCTCTCTCTCTCTCTCTTTCTCTCTCTCTCTCTGCTATGATGCCTGGTAATGTTTCTGATAGTGGTTTTGGGTTTCAGAATGAAGACATCACAGATAAGGGCCCTAACACTCCAAGATGGTCATGTGGTCATATAATGTGAGAGGAAGATAAACCTTGTCGTGTTAAGCCACTGAGATTTTGAGACTGTTTGTTATTGCAGCATAATCTAGTTTATTTTGATAGATGGGACCCTGGTTTTATTTAGTGTGGCAATGCACTCAGATGAGATAACATTTCCCAGACTCCTTTGCAGCCAGCTATTGTCAGATAACTAAGTGCTTTCTATAAGACATAGTGGGAGTGTTGTCTATAACTTCTGGGAAGACTACATAAAGAAAAGTGATATAACTGAAGGAGACCCCTTTCCTTTTCTGTCCTTCCTCCTTTCTGCCATTTAGAATTTAGACAATGATCACTGGAATCCCAAGAACTATCTTGGGCCATGAAGCAATGCCATTTCTTATAAAACTGAACATGCAATTACAATACAACCCAGCAATTGAACTCTTGGGCATTTAGCCCAGAGAAATGAAAACTTATGTTCGCACAAACACCTGTCCATGAACGTTCATAGCTGTTTTATTCATAATAGCCCAAAACTGCAAACAACCTAGAATTTCTTTAATAGTTAAACTATGGTACATCCGTACCATAAAAAATTGCTCAACAATAAAAGGGAACAAATTCTTGATACATGATATGCAACAACCTGCTTGAATCCCCAGAGAATTATGCTGAGTGATATACTTAAAATGTTACATACTGCATAATTCATTTATATAACATTTTGAAATGACAAAAATTATATACACAGAGAACAGATTAGCGGTTTCAACTTCTGCAACTTCTGTTGATGAAAATGTTCTGTATCTTGACTATCACTGTCAATATCTTTGCATGACACTGCATCATAGTTTTGCAAGATGTTACCGTTGGGGAGAGAACTGGATAAGGGTATACTGGATCTCTCTGTCTTACAGTCGCATGCAAATCTATAATTATCTCAAAATATTTAATACTCAATAAAAGCTAAAAAAAAAAAAAAAAGAATCACAAAAATCTGAGCTTTATAACAGACCAAATGAAGAAACAATCTCTAGGGCTTTGACCTGGGGACATAGATATATATATATTTCTTAAATGCTGTAGATCAATCTAATGTTCAGCTGGACTTGAATTCTGGAGTACTTTTAAAAAATGGTATCATACACTGTCCCAGGGCTTATCCTAATGCTACAAAACAGCCCTGAACCAGATTATATAGGCAGAACACTGTGGAAGAGAGAGGAGAATGAAGGTAGGAGTTACCAGGATTTCAATGATGATCATCTGAAGTTATTCCCCACCATGAGCAAAAGGTGCTTCCTACCCGACCTCCGCCAAGCTAAATGGGTAGGTGGGGCTCTAATATGGTGTGTAGACATCATAATCTTGTAGGAAGACCCCAGTTGGATGTCTATTTAGGCAGAGGACATGTTGACATCCATTCTCTGCCCAAGAAGGAGGAAAGAGGATGGGACAGAGATGACAGGGCAAGACAGAACATGCAACAGAGAAGCCTGTGCTGTCATTGTTTTGCCTGAGTTTCCAATGCACCAAGGAATGACACACAGGCATCATTAGGCTGGAGGCTTTAGGCTGTTGCTCTACCCAGGAGAGAGGGACTCTGGTTGAGGGAATTCTAACAGTAAGGGTGTGTGTGTGTGTGTGTGTGTGTGTGTGTGTGTGTGTGTGTGTGAAAAGTTGTAAGGGAGTTGAGGAGGGGAGAGGTGGGTCAGCTGGGAGTGGATTCTCACAGCAGGGCAGTGGGGAAGCACTCAGAGCCTTCTGAAGAGCTCACAAGGATTCCCTTTGAGGAAGCCAGAAGATTTTTGAGGTCAGTTCAGCATTAGCCAGAAGAGGAGCAAAAGGCAGCAGACAGAGGACCATAAAAGCATCTAGTTATGTAAAAGGCGCTCATCACTTGTCAATTCTTTCTTCCTACCTCGTCACAACAGAATAGCTGGTGTAATCGTTCTCAGGCCTGGCTTTTCCTTAACATCACCTGAGTGTTTTAAAAAGTATTGCTATCTACACCTTACCTCCAGACACCTCACCTCAGATCTGACTCTGACAGACAGACTCTATAAAACCTGTGTTACTTTACCTCCCAGAGACATGGAACAGGGCATCTCCTTTATTGGGCTCCTCTCCCATTTGGGGTACAGGTCACATATCAAAGGCGGACTAGAACTCAAGACCTGCCTTCAAGACCATGCCACTGTTCACTAGTTCTTTGTCTTCTCTGTGCTGAGCATAAACAGATGACAGCACAGACAGAGGCATGCTGAAGAGATTATAAAGCGAATTTAAGAGAGTGCAAGGAATACATGACAAATGGAAGTCTTAGGATGGGGAGGGTGGGAGGATCACCCGGAGGCTGGGAAGGCTTATTTTGCATTTGCAGAGGGAATGAGTTATTAGTGACAGTGACAATAAGGCTTTCTCAGAGATGGAAGGTGCCTTTTACTAAAGGAGAAAGTAAACATTACTTAGAACAAATCTTATATCATACCTTAATATTTACAAAAGAGACAGAGGGAGAGAGGCCAGAAAAAAAAAACAGATTTCCCAGGGGAAGAAATTGCAATGAGAACAAGTAATCTGGATCAAGCCAGAGTGTGTTTGAACAAAAAGAATACCCAAGGACATAAGCAACACTGAGAATAAGATAGTATTTTACAAGCAGGAACCTCTACTAGGTTGGTTTCAGACTATTTAGAGTAGAGAATGTAGTCAAATGCCAGGGCAAGAAGTCCTATGAAGGAATACTATTTTCTACAGTTTTTGATGCTTGAAGGGAATAGCTTTAAATTCCAACAGGAGAATGATTAAATCAATCATAATCATAGCATATATCACGAGATGGAATAATATACAGCCTTTAAAAATGATATAACAGTTTGCAGATGACATAAACCAGGTTGATTAGATTTTAAAAAAGCAAGATACAAAATATGTGTGCTTATGACTATATGAAAAATATGTATTTTCTTTCCCCTACTTTCTTTGTTATTAATTTCTACGTTTTCTTCAGTATGTATTATTTTAATAACCAGAGTCAAAAGATAAATGTTATCTTTTGATAACATTTGTAGTCCTTTTCATGTTCTATATCCATTTTTTTCCTCCATGTGATCACAGTTGGAAGTTTTGATACCTCTACTAGGTTCTTAGTCACTCATGTGTTCCCTAGGCTACGAACACTGCTGTTCATTTCTCAGGCTTCCTTTCCCAGTGCTGGCTTTGCCAAGTTTTTTATTTCTCCTTTCTGAACAGTAGCTTTTTTTCTGAAGACACCTGTATCAATGTCACTAAGTGGGCATTCTCCAATATTTAGCACATAGTGTCTTCTATAGAGTTTGTATTAGTTTTCTATTTCTGAATAACAAATTAGCACCAACTTGGTAGCTTAGAATAACATCCATTTATTATCTCACAGTTTCTGTGGGTCAGGAATACAAGTATGGGTTAATTGAGTTTTTTGTTCAGGTTCTCTCAAGGCTGAAATCAAGGTGTTGGCTGGGGCTGTGCGTGAATCTGAGACTCATGGTTCTCTTCCAAGTTCAATGTATCTTTTCTTTTTTTTTGGTCAGAATTTAGTCTTTTTGTGATTTTGTGATTTTGGGACTGACATCATTATCTTTCTGTTTATCAGTTGAATGAAGCTCTCACCTTCTAGAGGCTGCCCTCAAGTTCTAGCCCTGTGGCTCTGTCAGCTTACTTCTTCAAGACCAGTGGAGAGTAGCTGCTTCTGCTTTGAGTCTCTTGGAGACTGCTTCTTAGCCTTTTGGCTAAGATCAAGTGAGTCTCTTAGGGGCTCATCTGATTAGCTCAGATCCACCCAAAGTAATCTCTTTTTTAAAAAAATTAAAGTATAGTTGACATACAATATTATATTAGTTGCAGGTGTACTACATAGTAATTTAACATTTATATATCTTATTATGTGATTATAACCTCTGTTTGAGTAATTCAAATTTGACTGAATAGGGTCCATATTTATATCAACAAAATCCCTTTATCTTTTATCAGGGTGATCACTTTATAAGTTATACAAATGTCTAATCAATATTGAATGCCTGAAACTAATATAACATTGTGTCATCTGTAATTGAAAAATAAAATTATTTTTAAAAATCCCTTCACATTTGCCATATAATTTAATTTAAGTAGAGTGCAATATCATCATATTCACAGGTCCTTCCCACAATCAAAGACAGAAAATTATATAGAGTGTGTATACCAGATGGAAATCTTGGAGGTCACGTTAGAATTTAGCCCACCACAGTGTATAGAGGTAAATTAAGAATACTCAAATATTGGATGGGCATTTATTTAAAATAAATTTCAACTAAAATTCATGATAAAAATAACACACATTCTCAAGTGTATTAGATACCATTTTCTTTGTGCAGATTTCAGCATACACTTCTCTTTCTTGAAGAGTTTCCCAAAAACACAAATTAGCTACATTAAAAAAAAAAGTACCATTTGCAATAGTTATCTCTAGTAATCTGGATTTTCCTGATACTATAAAACCAGTAAATGAACAAAATAATCAACCAACCAAACAAACAGAGTCTGGAAATAAATTGGATGCTGAGGAGAATAAAATAATACTTATCAGTTTTATATTGGAGGAGAAATGCATTTCAGATTCCTTTTGAAACAAAGAAATCCTGCTATTAAAAAACTGTCTGTGGAAATAATCACTGAGATAGAGTGGGGTGTGTGATGTGTATTGAGGCAGGAGGAGTGGGGCAATGAAAATATGTGTGTGATACTTCCTAGCTGTGTCTGGGGTTAAGCTGTTCTCTTAACACATTGTGCCATAAGAAGCTGCCTCTGGGATAAAGTTTTAAAATCTAGCCTGCTCTCTTACCTCATAGCCAAGTAGCACTCTGGTATTTCCAACCCAGCTGGGGTGATAACAATAATGGATGGCAATTTTATAGCACTTCCCGTGTATCAGGTATTGTTCAAAGTTCTTTATATAATAACTCATTTAATCTTTTTAATTACTCTGTGAGGTTTGTGGGCTATTACTATTGTTACAACAGATTAAACCTGTAGCTGGTTTTTATTTTCATTTTTTCTGCTTGGCTGCTCTATCCTACTTTACTTTTCAGTACGTAGCCTGTGCCTCTCATTCTCTCTTTTCTTTTTTCGCGTCAGGCATTTTGTGTAGTCACTAATTTTGTGGTTAACTCCCTTACCTAGAAGCTTTTAGTCTTTTTGCAACAAACATTTTCATGCTCTCCACTAGTACTCACCCTGTTCCACGCTCACCTTCATTAGACAAAAGCCACATTCCCTTCTGTTTCTTGGATGGCCTTGTGGACAATGCAGGTTCTAGAACATTTCCACCATTTCTAAGGGAAGAGGTTTTAGTCAGAGGATTTTGGTTGCAAGTGGCTGCAACCCAAGTCAAATGAACTTACAGCATAGAGTAATATGTTAATTCTCATAACTTTTAATGATAGTGGAGGCTCACAGAAGCTCAAGAAGATACAGTAACTCACAGAAGAACTTTAGGCACTGGACCCTCAGGAACAAGACCTGGTCACTAATCTCTCTACTTCTTGCCTCTGCTTGACCCTATTTTGCAGCTAGGATGCCTACACATCCTAGAAAAGATGGCTATCACTAGCTCCAGGTTTGCATCTTCCCATTTTATTCTATCCCTGAATCAAGAGGGCTTCTTTCATTCAGCATCTGAGTGTCACTCTCAGGGAAAGATCATGTTCGGCCTAGTTCAGGGCCTACCATGCCCTGTAATGGGCCCAGCCCATGTGAGCTTCCCGCTGAGTTTCAGGAGTAGTAGTGAAGCTCTACCTCTAGGTTCACTGGGAGAATAGGAGTTGTTCAAACGGAAGAGGGCTGTATTTCGAAAGGGCTGGAGAATCATGCTATGAGACCAAAACTGTCGCTGCCACTGCCCAAAGTAGCAGGGAGGTTCTCAAACGTAACTTTGCCTCCAATAAAGTCTAAATAATTTTCCCCCTAACATTCATTCAGTTTTCATTTGTGTGACACGATTTAAGGGTACAGTGTACACTAAATGTAAACTGTAGCACGCAATTCAGCAAGAAAATCACAGTGCTGTCCAGGCCACATTTGGCTTTATGACTATGCAAACCCATAAATTAAAAATCACCGGGAGTGGGTATTTTCTGTACAGGTATAGGAAGATCTCACCCCTGGGAGGGAGAAAGCTGAAGGACCTGGAGGAGGGCTATGTCGAGCTCCAAGTTAGTAGTGGATGTGCTACTATTTAGGATGGCAATATGCAGCTGATACAGAGCCCGTGACCTTGAGAATGCACCAGAGCTTCATAGAAGTCAGAAGGCTGCTTGAGTAGAAAACTGAAGGTGTCTCAAGGAGTGACAAAGTTACTTTTCACCTTCCTCAGGAATCAGCAAGATTCCATGCTCCATTACTGATTTTTGCTACAATTAAAAATCAAGTGTAAGTTAAGAAAAGGAATAAGGTTCAGTGAGGAAAAGGGGCATGAGACATTTACCAACACTTCACTAATCTGAATTTGTGGAGGGATCTGAGATTTTTCTCATAGGACCATACCTTGAAAGCCTCCATCTGGGTAAAATCAAGATGAAATATTTGCTGACAGTTTCTACCCTAAGGGTGGGATGTTCTTCCTAAGAGATTCTGAAATCTTTTCAAGGAAGCCCTTGTCTTAAGAAAGACAATAAGATATTTGCATTTTTCTTTCTTCCTTCCTTTTTTTTTTTTTTTTTATTAAATTCTGGCTGATAGTAATTAAAACCATGTTTGCAATGTTCAGTTTTCTTTTATGGAGACAGCGAAATGCTTGGACATGTCATGAACTTAGCAAGAAAAAGAATATGCCTTTTTAAAAAACTCAATACCAAAAATTTGGAACCCAGAAAACTGGAACCTGTGAAGAATACACATGTAAATCTTTAACATGGCACCTCTAGGGGGCTGGGGTTGAGCGCGGGGCCGGGGGATGTAATTCAAATACCAGTCTGGAGGGATAATTTTGATTACGATGTAAGAAATGTAAGAAGTTATTGTAATGAGGTCAGTTCTGGTCCTTATGTTATTAGTCGACCAGTGAGGACACAGACAAGGTAAAACAGAAATTAATTAGAGTATTATGGGGGCTTTACCATCTGAGGTATTCAGAAACTTAGCAAAACTAGGTCTGTGTTCTTAAAAAAAAAAAAAGAAAGAGATTACAGAGAGACCTTATTAAAGCACAGAAGGCTCAGCTATTTAAGATGGTGACATACATAGAGGCAGGAATGTGCAAAGAGAAGCTGAAAGGCAGCCAGGCCCTGAAGGAATTTCAGTGGAATTTCTTCACCGGAGGAGTAGTTAATAAATAGAGCAGATTTCTAAGGGCAGAAAGTAGAGCAGCTACTACAAATAGGTTTTTTTTTTTTTTTTTTTTAGATGAGAGTGATAAGAAGTTAGGGAAGAAAATGTTAAAACAAAGAAAAACAAGCTTATTTGCTAGCAATCCTGGCCACCTCCCATGCAAAAAGTCTGTTCCCAGACATTGAGAATGTTGTATTATTTCATAATCATCAAACACACTGTGGAGTTGGCTATGGGTGTTAGTTTTAGATTAATGCTAGATATTAAGAACTGAATGCAATATAATACTTTTCAAGAGTCTGAAAGATCATTTACTTTGTCTGGCTGGCAACATATCTGCTCTTTTCCATTGCACAAAAGGACAGAAACAAGGGCTAGAAAATCCTTTTGCGGTCTGCGATGGTCCCTCCTCCTGCCTTTGATGCGGGGCTCTTCCTCAGAGTCTGATGATGCGCAAAGCCTTTTCTGGGGCAGTTTTGATATACTAAGTGCTTATGAATCTAGGCTCTGAATTTTACTTCTATTCTCCTCGATCACGTAGTTTGGGATGGCTATGAGCTCATTGATTGTGCACGAGAGTTTTTATTCTTCAGACCGTCAAATGATGACAACAAAAAGAAAAGGAATGGATGTATGTATATCTTTTGACCAACTTATCTGCAACTTTTTCAATACACAGATTTCCTTTTGCCTGATCCCTGAAAAGTAAAAGAAAATATATATATATTTATATTTATATTTATACATACATACATATATATATATATATACATATATATATATATGATCTAAATATAGATATATATTTAAAATCTTAAGATCTTGTGGCCAAACTCTTCTGTCAGGGCACCGACCAAAGTGGCCCCTGTGAATGGCAAAGCTGACTGGTATGTGGACTGACTGCAGTTGCCACACTGTGTCATTTTCTAGATGGTGAGCCTCCCAATCACCTGTGATGTTTGTATTAATGCAGATTCCTTAGCTCCACATCAGACCAATTGAAGCAGAATTCCTGGGTTTGGGCCCTGTGGGTCTGCATTTTATTCAGTCACGCAGGTGACTGATTGTGATACATGTCGGCCTAGAGGACTGGGATGTGTCATTTGAAGGAAGAGACATGACAGGGGTTAAGAAGGCAACCTTATGGATATTTGCTTTTATTTCAGCCCAACCCTTGCTGGGAAGAAAAAGGGCAGCAGGGGTCACAATGGGTCCCAAGCAGCAGTAATCTGGGGGTACCAGGCAGGCAGAGTACATAAGGAATTGCAAATTTGTGCAGGAATGAACTGGGGCCAAGACAAAGTAGATATTAGAAAATATAAAATAAGTAATGAACAGAACACTCTGATATCCTACATGTATTAGAAATTGTTGGTGACAAATCTGGCAGACTCAAGCACAAAGCAATTTACTGAAAGGCTAGGAAGACATTTGCAGATTGAAGGAAAGGCTGAAGAGTTAGCCAGACCCAGAGGAATTGAAGGTACAGCAGATAATCTCTCTAGCATTTCCTTTGGCTAGGAGAGAGCATGGTACTTTGATCGACAGTCCCTCAGCCTGTGTCCAATGGGAGAGAGGGATCCCTGTAGGAGAACCCGTGTTGTGCTTAATGAAAGTAAGAACGTGAAACGGATAGATATGGGCAGCCAAAACAAATGACTCCCTTAACCCAAAAGCAAGCAAACCAAGGAAAGTCAATATTGCTATGTGAAGAGCCAGCAATCAGGGGCCCTCCAGGAAGCAGGATAAGGTGAATGGCCAGAAACTTCATAGGAGCAGGGGCACCAGCCAAAGTGGCCCCTGTGAATGGCAAAGCTGACTGGTGTGTGGAATGAACAGGGTTACCAAACTGCATCATTTCTCAGACAGTGGGCTTCCCTAGGGACAGAGTTATCTGGAGGGCATGTACTCAGCAGCTAAGGGAGATCTGCCATAATGATATTCTGCTTATGAAAGATCTAGAAGGCTGACTCTTGCTCCCCTCTCTCTGGGCTCTTCTCAGTTTGTGATAGTCTCTAGTTTGTGAGCCCATTCCAGGCAGGGGTGCCCTCTGCTCTGCAACCTTCACCTCTGCTTGGTTGCTCTCTGAGGTACTGTTCAATCTCTTCCTTGCCTCCTCTACCACTAGAATTTCCTCCCTTATATTCCCCCTTGGAACTATTAAATTGCCAGGGGCTTCCACTCTCTTGTCTATTTCCTTCTGGATCAACCTTGCTAGACTTAGAGGACCCTGTAGCTAAGGACAGTTATGCCAACACCATGGTTGGTTAAATAGGCCTTTGTGGGTTGGCCTGGGAACCATATCACCATTTATAATTTTTTTTCCTGTGGAGAAATTTTTTGAGTTCGAAACACTCTATTGACTGGTGACCTTTTAGAACACAACAGTCCTATCTAGGCCCCACAGTAGGATGAGATCACTAGATATGGTCAGAGCCAAGCCGGGAACAGCAAACCAAGGCCTGAGCAGGCCGAGGTCAGAAGCCAGGAATAGGGAGGCGTCTATGAAAGGACAGCAGAATAGGGGCAGGCTGGGGTCAGATAGTGAGTTTACAGCAGAGAGGTGTCAAAGTCAAAGGGAGGTTTAAATGTCCAAGCATGTGGATGACTCTAAGATCCATCTTGCTGGAATAAGGGCTGAACAGGAGAGGGTGGATGATGTGCCAAGCAGACAGGGAAACCAAGATGAATAAAATGTGGTCAGACTGTCATGGGGCTGGAGACTATTGTGAAAGTGCCTTTATTATCCCCCGCCCCCTCCCCGGGGCCTGATTGCTTAGAGCTGGGGAACTTGGTTGCCTCTTGTTTTCATCTGTTCACTCACCAAGTGAAGCACAATCCCCAGGGATCTAGGGGTGAGGGGTGGGGGACTTACCAAGAGCAATGTTCTTGGGTTGTTGGTACATCCTTGCTGGTGACATTTCTTGCACCCAGATCCCTCGGGCTCATTGTCAAGATTCCTTGCTGCTGCATTTCCCTCCCTCTCCTTCCCCTCCCCTCGCCCCTCCTCCCTCCTTGTCCTCCTCCCCACCATGACTTCCTCTTTCTCTCTTCCCTTTCACGAAGAATTTCCTCATGCCCACAGAACCAATCTTCCAGCTGCCATGCATCTGTAACCATACTCTCTCCTTGCCCCACTGCAAAGGACAAGCAGAATGCAAGCTTGTGCTTTGACTTTAGACCGACTCCTTTGCTTCCGCAGTGGATCTCATCACCTCCTGTCGAAATGCAAGTGTACTCTCTCTCTCCTGCATTACCACTCTTTGAAACATTAATATAAATATATGTAATATCTTCTACTTAGAAACTAGCCAAACCTTGACCCCACATTTCTTTCCAGCTTCTGTCCCATTCTCTGGCCTTTTATAACAAACTCCATGAAACAGCTGGTCTTCTCAATGTCCTCTAATTCTCCTTTTATTTTCTCTCTCCCCTTTTTCACTTACAGTGCTATTGAGATATAATTTACATACCACGCAATTCATCCATTTGAACCATTCAGTGATTTTTAGTATATTTATCAAGTTGTCAACCATTACAACCATCAATTTTACAACATTCTCATCACTTCCAAATGAAATCCTCTGTTAGCATTTACTCCTCATTTTCCCCAAGTCCCCCCCAGACCCTAAGCAACCACTTTCTGTCCCTACAGTTTTGCTTATTGTAGACATTTCTATAGATAAAATCATATAATATGTAGTCTTCTATGACTGGCTTCTTTCACTTAGCGTATTTTTAAGGTTCATCTACGTAGAACCACATATCAATACTTTATTTTTTCTTATGGCCAATTAATATTTGATTGTATGGATAAAACATGTTTTATTTATTCATTTGCCAGTTGGTAAATATGTGGTTGTTTCCATTTTTTGGCTATTATGAATAATGCTGCTATGAACACTCATATACAAGTTTTTGTGTGAGCGCCAATTTTTTTTTTCATTTCTCAAGTTCTGTGGAGAAATGGTTTACATACCTAGCAATGAAATTGCTGGGTCATATGATAAATCTCTGTTTAACATTTTGAATAACTGCCAGACTGTTTTCCAAAGTGGCTGCACCATTTTACACTGCTATCAGCAATGTATGAGGGTTTCAATTGCTCCAATTCTAGGCAATACTTTTTTATAATCTGTCTTTTTATTATAGCCATTCTGGTGTATAGGAAGTGGTATCTCATTATGGTTTTGATTTACATTTCCTTAATGACTAATGATATTGAATATTGAGCATCCATGTGTTTATTGGTCATTTGTATATCTTCTTTGGAGAAATGTCTATTCATATCCTTTGCCAAGTGTTTAATCGGGTTATTTCTCTTTTTCTTATTGAATTGTAAGACTTCTTTATATATTCTAGACACAAGTTTCTTATCAGATATATTTGTAGTTATATGCTTCCATACTGTGAGTTGTCTTTTCACTTTTTAAATGATGTTCTTTGAAATTTAAAAATTTTGAAGTCCAATTTATCTATTTTTATTGTTGCTTGTGCTTCGGTGTTATATCAAAGAAACTATTACTTAATCCAATCAAACTTATTCTTATTTTTTTCTAACAGTTTGTAGTTTTTGATTCATTTTTATATAAGAGGTGAAGTAGGAGTTCAACTTCATTCTTTTGAATAAAGATATCCAGTTGTCTTAGTGTCATTTTTTGAAAAGATTATAGAATTATCTTTATACCCTAGCTGAAAATCAATTGACCATAGATGTATGGGTTTATTTTTGGTGTCTCAATTCTATTCCATTTATTTACGTATCTATCCTTATGCAAACACTATACTGTCTTGTTTTAAATTTTAAAATTAGGATGTGAGAGTCTTCTAACTTTGTATACAAATTTTACTATAAATTTATCAAGTTTTGCAAAAAATCCAGATAGAAATCTCATTTAGCCTGTAGATAAATTTGGAGAATTGTCATCATAAGAAAAATCTTCTAATCCATAAATGTGAGATGTCTTTCTATTTATTTAGGTCTTTGATATCTTTAAAAAACATTTCATAGTTCTCAGTATAAGTTTGGCTCTTCTTTTGTTAGATTTTCTCTAAATATTTTATTCATTTTGAGATTATTATAAATGGAATAGTTTTCTTAATTTCATTTTTGTATTATTCATTTGTAATGTTTAGAAATACAATTGATTTTCACCTATTTGTTTTAAATCCTGTAACCTTGCTGAACTTGTTTATTACTTCTAATAGTCTTTTAAATAGATTCCTTAAAATTTTCTATATACATACAAGATCCTTAAGATCTCTATATAAGATCATGTTGTTTTCAAACAGAGATAGTTTTACTTCTTTCTTTCTAATCGGGATGAATTTTATATAGTTCTTTTGCCTAATTGTCCTGGTTATAACCTCTGCAATACTGTTGACTAGAAGTCATAAGATGAGACATCTTTGTCTTGTTCCTGATCCTGGGGAAAATTTTCAGTCTTTCACCATTATGTATCATATTAGCTGTGGGTTTTTGTAGATGTCTTTTATCAGATTAAGGCATTTCCCTTCTATTCCTAGTTCGCTGAGTGTTTTTAACATGAAGGGGTGTTGAATTTTATCAAATGCTTTTTCTGAATATACTGAGATAATCATGTGTTTTTTGTTTTTTATTCTGTTGATATGGTATACTACATTAGTATCAAATGTTAAACTAAACTTACATTGTTGTGATAAATCCCACTTGGTTATGGTGTGCAGATTTTTTATATGTTGCTGGATTCAGTTGGCTTGTATATTTTTCAAGAATTTTTATGTATATTTATAAGAGATATTGGTATGTATTTTTCTTTTCCTGTGATGTCTTTGTGTGATTTTGGAATCAAGCCTCATACAATGAGTTAGGGAGTGTTTTTTTTTTCTTTTTTTTTTCTTCTTATTTCTTGGCAGAGTTTGTGAAATATTGGTGTTAATTCTTTGTTTTTTAAAAAAAGAGTTTGGTAGAGTTCTGGGCCTAGACTTAGTTCTTTGTATTTAATTAATTCTAAATCAATTTTTTTTCTTGTTAGAGATCTGTTCCAACTTTCTATTTTTCTTGAGTCGGTTTTAGTAGTTTATGTCTCTTTAGGAATATGTCCATTTCATTTAAGTTATTTAATTTATTGGCATATAGTTGTTCATGGTAGTTCTAGCTTTTTGTATATCTGTAAGGTATATTTATTCTTTTGTTCCTGATTTTAGTAATCTAAATTTTCTTCATTTTGCTTGATCAGTTTAGATAGTCTGCCAATTTTATTCTTTTCAAAGAACCAACTTTTGGCATCATTGATTGTTTCTATTGTTTGTCTATTCTTTATTTCACTAATCTCTACTCTTTATTATTTTTTTCTTTTTGCTTGCTTGCAGTTTAGTCACCCCCCACATCGGCCCCCAGTGTTTTAAGTAAAAGGTTAAGTTATTGCCTTAAGATATTTCTTCTTTTACAATGCAGGCATTTACAGGGATAAATTTTCTTATATGTACTGCTTTATCTGCATCCCATGAGTTTTGGTATGTAGTGCCTTCATTTTCATTTATCTCAAAGTATTTTCTATGTTACGCCTATGGAATTTCCTTTGTGATTTCTTTGACCTATTGGTTATTTAGGAGTGTATTATTTAATTTTCATGTATTTGTGTATTTCCCCAATTTTTTGATTATTGACTTCTAATTTCAACCAATAGTGGTCTGAGAACATATTTTGTATAATTTTAATGCTTTTAAATATGTTGATGTTGTTTTAGAGCTTTCTATATAGTGTATTCTGGAGAAAGTTTCATGTGCGCTTGAATAGAATGTGTATATTTCTAATGTTGGATGTCATGTTCTATAGATGCCTATTAGGTTTCACTGGTTTATAATGTTATTCAAGTCTTCTGTTTCCTTGTCAATCTTCTGTATAGTTGTTCTATCCATTGCTTAAATTGAGATATTAAAATCTCCAGCTATAATTGTTGAATTATCTATTTCTCTCTTCAATCCTGCCAATACTTGCTACAAATATTTTGGGGGTTTTGTTAAGTGTGTATATGTTTATAATTTTTAAATTTTCCTGATGACTTGACCCTTTTTACAAAATAAAATGTTCTTCTTTGTATCAATAATTTTTAAGTCCATTTTTTTCTGATATTAATATTGTCAGCTTTCTAATGGTTGCTGTTTGCATGATATATCTTTTTCATCTTTTTATTTTCAACTTATTTGTATCTTTACAGCTCTTGCAGACAACATATAGTTGGACTTTTTGTTTTTTAAATCCAGTCTGACAACCTCTGCCTTTCGTTGAACTGTTTAGTCCATTCACATTTAGTATTATTATTGATACGGTTGGATTTACATCTGCCATCTGAATTTTTATTTTCTATTTGTCTTGTATATTTTTTTGTCCTATTCTTCCTTTACCATTTTCTTTTGCATTAAGTGCATATTTTTAGCATAAAATTTAATTCATTTAATTATTTCTCCAAAACATATTTTTAAGTTGTTTTCTTAGTGGTTGCTCTAGAGCTTACCATACACATCTTAACTCTCCCATTCTTTCTTCAACCTCCTCTAATTGGGATTGCAAGCCCATTCCACCACTGAACGGGCTCATCAAAAAAACAGATTTTTAAATCCAATAATAAATTTTCATCTTACTCAACCAGCATTTGAACCAGTATCTCTCTCTTTATTTGGAATCTTTTTTATGGAGTTTCTAGGATACCACTCCCTCATGCTTTTCTCTTACAAGGCTAGTTATTCCTTTTTAGTTTCCTCTGATAATTCTTTCTCATTCTCCAGACATCAAAACATTGTTATGGCCTAGTGCTTGCAGCTGATCCTTTTCTCTATCTTCACTCAATAGCTAATTCAGCTCACTCATGTCTATAACTCTTATTTCTCTCTGTATACCAAAACTTCTAAGTTTCCATCCTCTCCCTGAACTTGAAACTTCATATCCAGTTGTCTTCTTAACATTTCTGATTGACATTTAATAAACATCTAAATTTTAACATGTTAAAAAACAAACTGCCAAACTTGTCGTACCCCTAGTTTCCCCATCCCTGTAAGTTCAACTTCTTTTTTTCCCCTCAATACTCAGGCCAAAATCCTTGGAGTCACACTTGACTCATTTCTTTGTCTCACACATCATATCCAATGTATTAACAAATTCAGTCAGCTCTCTACTTTCAAAGTTATCTGAAATTTAAATACCTCTCCACTTCCTGAATTGTTACTGCTCTAGTATGAGCCAACATATTAGTTAATCTGAACCCTTGCAATTATCTCCTTCAATCATTTCCTCCTACAGTGTATTCACAGAGAAGCCAGCGTGATGTTTTTAAAAATTCAGATCATGTACCTTTTCTGTATTAAACACTCTAGTGCTTCTCTATCTCATTTAGAATAAAACTGACAGTCCTTACTATTACCTAGTAGAACCTATATTATCTATGTATTAATTTTCTATTACCAAATTATCTCAAAACTTAGTTTCTTCAAACATAAAATAAAAATTTATTATCTTAATGTTTCTGTGGGTCAGAAATAGAGAGCATCTTAGTTACGTAGTTCTGGCTAGGAGCTTTTCTTGAAGTTGCAGTTAACATGTTGGAAGATGTTGGTTGGGGCTGCAGTTATCTGAAGGCTTGACTGAGGATGGAAGTTCTGCTTCGGAGGAGGTCTACTCTCGTGCCTGGCATATTAGGCTGGTTCTTGGTGGGAGGCCTCTATTCTTTCCTATGCATGCTTCTCTTTAGGCTCCCATTTAAAGAGAGAAGAATTAGGCTCCTCTTTTTGAATGGAGGAGTATCATAGAATTTACAGATAAATTTAAAACCACCACAATTCGTTCCTCAGATACTTCTCTGATTTCATTTTCTTCACTCGCCTCTTGTGTGTTTAACCACAGCCATGTTTGCCTTTACTATTCCTAAAACATGACAGAAATGTTTCCACTTCAGGGCCTGCATATTTGCTGTTCACTTTGCCTGAAAGAATTTTCCTCGAGACAGATACATGACTCATTTATTCACCTTTCACATCTCTGTTCAATATTATCTCTTCATGGAGGGATTTCCTGACCAGTAGAGCTAAAATAGCATGTTTCTCTTTCACATCTCTATCTGCTTTACTTTGCTTTGTTTTTTTCATAGTTCATATCACTACATAGTGTGTGTGTGTATATATACATAATGAATTCACCCTTTCCCTCACATACCTGCTCTTCCTGCTTCCTTGAGAGCAGAGATTTGATATCTTTTGTTCATTTCTGTAACTCCAGTGCCTCGAACATTTGCCTGACACATTGTAGATACTTGATACATATTTCTTTTTATTGAATAAACACACTAAGTTACTATTCGTAATTATCTTGATGGACATATCTACCACATGACACAATGGACATTTGAGGGACTCACATTTTCAAGAAAGCATTGAGAAAGAGTGATTGTGTGGGTGGCTTTGCTAACAGCATTTTTCATGAATTTAGACTGTATCTTTTCTCATATATTTACATGGCATTTTATCCAAAATTATAGTTACAGACTTTCAAATAACTTTCCAAAACTTAATTCTTAAACTCCCCAAAGCTGTTAGGATTGATGTTAAATTGCAGTATTCCAACAAAATATCTATTATATAAGCATTAGAGCCATCATGCCTGAAAATTTCCTGTCTTTTCACAAGCTCTTCCTAATGAGCACTCTGCTACAATAATGCTTTGATAGAAAAGATAAAGTGAATTATCTTGCAAATTTTAAAAGTGTATAGATGTATGCTCAGTTAGAAACACTTTCATCCCAGGAATTTCCAAGTCAATAACTTTTTGATGCTACTTTGCTTTTTTATCTGAATTATATATTTAGTGAAAAATATGAATTTGATATTCTCGATATTTGCCTCCCTGGAAGTATTACATTCTGCTTCTTTAGAGAAATATATAACTTTGTGCTTGGCTTCAATGACTACTCATCACACATCACTATTCTCTAATTATGTTTAAGGAAGTTTATTAGTAGGCATCATTCTACCACATTAAACGCTGACATTTTAAAAAATCTTTCTTAGCGCTTGAGTGCTATCTTGTATCTTAGAACACCTTTCTATATCTTTGCTCTTTTTCTATGCCATATAAAATCATCATTTTTGTTAATGAAAATTTGTGTCAATTTAAATATTCTTTTGAAATAAACATGTTAGCCTATATCCATCAATTTCTGACTCTTTGCTAGCCAAGAGCTGAAAATGTGATAATTCTTTTAAAAGTGTTATAAAGGACATTGTACTGCTAACCATGTATTATTGAATTAGAGAATGAAATGTGTGTGTGTGCATGTCCCCCCCCACCACACACACACACATGCATGTATATCCCCAATGGTCTCAAAGACATTTACGACTGTCTCTGGTTATGAGTAACAAGAACCATAAAACAAAAAGGGTGTATTATTATAAGAGTTTAGGGACATCTCATAGACCCTAAAATATAGGAAGAGACAAGAAACAAAAAAATGGAAATGGATTAGAAAGTTAGGAAATCTTTATCTTTAGTCTTTGCTTCTTTTGGGAGATTTACCTTATTCTTCCATTTCTGCAGAATAGTTTTAGCCGCTTCTCTAAACATGTGCCAGACGGTGGCTGATCCAGAGCTCCCGAGATACAACATCTTCTCCATCAGAGGAGTCCAAACCAGTCTGAAATTACTTAGTCCCAATTTCACACTTTCAGGAGAGAATCTGATTGAGTAGGAATCTACTCTTCAGTCAATTAGCTGTGACCGGGTTTGTGTAGTGCAAACATGTCTGGTGAGGTCCCAGCCAGTGAAGAGAACAGGCAGATTCTAGAGAAGAGGGGAGCGACAACAATCCAACTGTTTTTCTTGAAATATACACTTTTGAAATTTGAGCAGTCCTATATATAATGATATTGTAGAATTAATTTTAAGACAAAGCAGTTGCCTTAAGTAAGCAGATTATTGTAAAGGTTCGTATTGATTGGAGACTCTCTTTCTACTTTATCCAATCAATCAACAAATGTCACTGATTTAAAAACAAATTCTGTTTTAGTAGTCTAACTGCCTTCTAATGCTAGCTAACATTTTTTGTTTGATGTTAGACACTCAACATTGCATTGAATCTTCACAATCTCCTATGAGTAGAAAAGTAAGACTCAATAAAGTGAAGTATCTTATGTAAAGATACATTTATAATTCGTCATATGTTTGAATTCTAGCCCTTGTTATTATCTCTGATCTCTCATTCACAACAAGACCTAAAGCAACAAGCTAAATAACACCATGCAGCCAATCTAGAACATAGGATGTTGTATAAGACAACTGGCTTTGTTTCTTCAATGAATTAATTTCTTTAAAAAAAAAAAAGACCATGCTACATTAAAAGAATTGTAAGAAGCATATAAACAGATGCAGTATGTGGTCCTGGATTAACTATTAACTTAAACAAATCAATTGAAAAGGACACTGTTGGGTCATTGGGGAAGTATGATCTCGGGTTTCGATAAGAAAATTTACTAAAATACATTGTTGACTGAAAAAGCAGATTTAAGAACTAGGTGACAGTACAACCTGATTTTTTAAAAAATAAATATGTGTATATAGGATAGGATTTGGAAATATTTGTTCTAAGGTGTTATAGTGGCGATTTCTAAGTAGTAGGAATACAATAATTTAATTTTTTCATGTGTACTTCTCTGTATTTTAATTTTTTTCACATCACATATGTACTGCTTATATATTAATACAATGTTTATATTATTATTATTTTTTTAAATAGAGACTGCAAGCACTGAAATTAGAATGCCTTATTTCTGGTCCATAGTTCCAATCCTGACTTAATACTGTGATCTTGAGCAAGTTATTTACTTCTGTAAGCCTTGTTTTTCTCGACTCTGAATTGGCACTAATCACAGGATATCGTCATACAGTTACTGTGAGAATTAGAGAGATAACGAATGAAACTACTTAACTACTTAACACAAAGTCTGTTATCTAGTCATAGCCTAGTAAATGTTAATTATTATTACTATGCTCAAATGTTACCAGTGAACTTCTGAATATGGGCTTCATCTGAGAAGCTAAGCCAACTTAATGCTTAAAATTATGGCTTTGGGTCATATTCTGGCATATTATAGAGTGAGATGTTCAAAAATGAGCTTCCTTAGGTTAATATGTGAAAGGCTATTCTTTATGGCTTAACTGCAAACCAAAAAAGGTCCCTGAACCAAAGCACATTCTCCTCCTAATGATCTCTGGGATCCAGATACATGCCAATGCATGAAAGCACCTGATAATCTTGGGAGGCTATCCAAAGCATGCTTCTCTGCAGCACCATTAACCATCATTCGAAGGTTTAAATTTCACAAAAAGGAATTTCACCACGACAAGAGCACTACTACTTACTACTTGCATTACATGGCTGCACCATCTGTCTTAAAACCACAGTTCTGGAAATTGTTTTTGATGACATATTGTAGGGTTGCCCTGTATATGAAGTTTATGACGAAACCCTTCAGTGAGGCCTCTGGTTGAATCAATCATCATATTAATGACAAAAAAGACAACATCCACATTCTGCTCGATAAATCAAGGATGCAGTTTGCAAATTTTATGAGATAAAAGTAGGTTTCAATTAGATGGACATCCAGAAACTGTGTTGGAATTTCAGATCACTTTGGGTCAGGTAATCTTAACTGTCCACATGCAAGTGAAGGCCTCCAAGATCAAGTTGAATCAAGTTCAGAGGGATCATTGGCTCCATACCTTACCCATCACATTTTTCCTCCCCTTAAAATGTCCTGGTAAACATCAAGAAAATACAATGAAGGAATATGTAGAAATAAATATAAAGAGAGTCCACTTAAGGTTAAAAAGGTGATAAAGAAACTTTGTCAATCAATCAATTAATTAAATTGATACCATAAAAGACAGAAAAAAATGAGATATTCCAACTTTAAAGAGAAAATGGGCTAGTGCTCTTCTTTATTGTTTAATTAAAAACAACTGCTAAAACAGATAAACCCTGAAATTCTAGTAATTTAACTCAGTAAAAGTTTACTTATTGCTCTGGACACAGTCTATTAAAGGGTTTACTGATTAGCAGCCGTCTGTGGGAATATTCAGGGTCCTAGGCTCCCTCCATGTTGCATGGTCCTCATAGTCATTTAGTATCCACTTTGGTTTGGAGGAAACGTCTATCACATTTTAAGGGGAAAAATTATACATTAACTATGTAAAGGGGGCTGGGAAATATGGTCCGTGCCTGTGAAGCTATTTAATAATAACAATTCTACACTTTAGAAAGGAGCACAAATGTGAGGCGATCAGTTAAAAATTTTTACTCCCTTTTCCTCCTTTGTCCCCTTTTAGGAGCAGTACCTCAATGTGTGGGGGTGGCAGTGATGGTAAAACCTTTTGGAGCATGTCAATAATATAGTTTCAAAAGGCCGAGTTAATGATACAGTTATTGACATCACCAAGCATTACCCAATGCAATAAACATTTATTAAGAATCTAGTATGTGCCAGATTCCACAGGGTACTAAAGGAGAGAAAGATGAAAGAACTGAGTGTGGAGGAAAAGTGAGGAGACAGATATATGCATAATTAACATTAATTGAAAGAGAGATAAAAGTGCCAAAATTGGAGTATAAATAAAAGGGTTAGTAAATGCTAACCGGGAAAATATTAAATCTCAAACAGTGAGCAGAGAAACTTGTTCTCTATGCAAGACTCTTGTTTCCCAGGAGAAACCTATTCAAGTTAACTCAAGTAAAGGAGGGATTGTTTAAAGAATATGAAGATCATATAAAATGAAAATACACCCCTGGCCCATAGAGAATAAAGCCTAAGGCAGATGAACTATAGCAGAAGCAGTTTCTGATCTTTGATGTCTCTGCTTCTTTGTCTCTTCTCTGTTTCTGTTGACTTCCTCTACTTTCACTTGGCCTTATAGTGTTGCAAGCCTTAGCTTGACAAGACCTTCTGGGTCTAGTGCTCAGCACCATTTAGCTACAGTCTCTATATTTAGGAAGATATCTGATTGGTTACCAATCAGCTGATAGACAGGCTGGCCTTAGGTCTGCCATTGTTGAGGGTCATGAGTATGCAGAAAGGTGGGATCACATGGCCTATTGAGTTGCCCCTTTCAAGGATTTTGATAGGAGCAGGCAAATTAACTGCCTCATACAAAGGCAAATTTCAATTCACCATCAAAAGAAGTACAGGATTTAATTGGGGATAAAGGCTTGAGGACATTTCTGACTTAGGCCAAGCATGAACAAAGGCAAAGTCCAAGTATATTTGGGGACTATACTTGGTGCCGAGAATGGTTGGAGTATAAGATCCACAGGGTTGGTAGAGTTTACTATGGATTATGAAGTCGTGAGGCCAGAGCCAGGGAGTTTAGAGCCTGTAGACAACGGAAGGACCTTGAAAATGTCTTTCAGGGAGGTACTATATAAAAGATAAAAACTACAGTGCTCACACAAGTGACGTTGGAGTGTTCAGCACAGTTTCTTCATTGATAACTGGCCATCCATCATTTTAATGATCATCAAAAACCTCTTGGTCTGGAACTGATTACTCAAACAGAAGCAAGCATGGTATAATAAAAACAAAAGGATCTCAAGCTTTGGAATCAGGCAGGTCTGTATTTGAATCTTGATTCTGCCACTTTATAGCTATATGTCTTGGGCAGGTTAGTTTCTCTAAGTTTCAGTTTTCTCATCTGTACAATGTGATTTAATATTCAGCCAGTATAAATTGGTATGGCATAATGACTGGAGGGGTATGGATAGGTTAAGTGTCTATTAAATTAATTCGTCAGTACCAGTGTTGTAATTATTGTGGAGTGTGATGAAAGTCATTCCTGTTCTCAGGTTTGTAGAAAGGATTAAGTGACATAATGTTTGTAAAATGCTTAGCAAAATGCCTGGCACAGGGAAAATAGACATTACGCATTAGTTTTTTTTTTTTTACCTCCTGTCCATTGCTCCTTGAAAATTTCAAATCTTCGATATGATGATCTCAGCCTCAATCAACAAGGAGTCCTTAAACTGGCTAGTCCTGTATGATGGCTAACTATGGCATCTCAGTAGTCCTGAGCCCAGCAAGATGGGTGTGGATTAGCCTTCAATAATGGCTCTTGCCCAAGATTGTGGATATAAATACTGCAGATGCCCAGTCATCAATCCTGGGTCCTTTAGTGCCTTAGCCAGGTACTGATTTCTAGAACTCAGGTATGTTACCTCATTTTAGTGAATCTTTAGTTTTGCAGTTGGCAGAGGACAAATTCAGATAGATCTTAGATAGGTTCATATCATTGTGATAATTCACTGTCAGCAAAAAAAAAAAAAGTGATCAGGAACATCTGGTGTCACCTTTAGAAACTACTAGTATTAATTCCAGTCAAGAAAGAGAAAATGGAATCTTTAATAGGCCCAGGCTACAAATAAAGCAAGAATGTGGTCCTCTTAGAGCTATTCAATTTTATAGATTAAAAGGAATCTGATAACTTTGGATTTCAAGCATGAGGATACTTTCTGGAATATAAAAAATGTCCATAGACTTTTGAGCCTGGAGTGTTGTAACCCTTACAATTGTGGGTGAGAAGTGATCAACTGGGAATCCCTGGGCCCTCTGTTATTTGGGGAGATACTTATTAGTATTACATAGAGAGTATCATGGCATCCATTTTTTTAAGCCCAGAGGTTCAAATATTCCCATTGCTATGGCTTAAAGAAGAATGCTGCCCTTGCACAGATTACACAGCAGTATTTGGCAAGAACAAGGTAAAAAATCTGAGATACTACAAAAATATAAGCCCCCTTTCTTGTCACTTGTGACTCCTCTATTGTCCTTAGAGCAAAGACGAATGAAGTGAGAGAATCAATTTCAAGATCAGTGAGCTGCAGGCCTGGAGATTCCTTGGTGTCCTATGAGGACACAGCTTCTTTCCACTCTCTCTTTTTGTTGTTCTTACATTTTTATTAATCTCCATTTAAGTAAGATTCCTTTTTATGCTCCTTGCCCCAGGCACAGAGATCTCAGGTTGACAGAGAAGTAGCATTACTTTGTCATTCTCAAGAACCGACTTGATCATCAGACTAGCACATATCAGAAAATGTAGGACGAATGCAACACAAGGCTCTAAAGAGGATTAAAACTGAACTGGAGCTCGTCTCTTAATCACTCTGGTTAAAGGTTATCATCAGTTCCACAATGAGGCAGAACTAGAGATTGATTCCAGATCACTGTTTCTTTTTTATAGTCTACTGTCTACAAACATGTGAAGTAAATAAACCAAATTTTCATAGTGGATGTGGTTTAGTCATTTGCAGTAAGTCTTTCTGTCTTCTTCATACAATCTCAAGATCGAATTCAGTACTCTGCATGGATTGTTAGTAGTGATTCCTGAGTATCTGCCTGACCATGTAATCAATGTTTTGGTGTCCTGAGTGAGCAAAACCAGGCAAGACACTGGGATGAAGTGATGAATTTGTAGGGCTTATTTCAACATTAATGTATGACTGGTACATTGAGATGATCAAAAACTACCACTTTTTGTTTCTGACGTTTCATCTCACAGTGTTGGAGTTGGGGCTAGTCAAGTGCAAGTGCAAGTAAGGGCTGAGGCATTAATTCTCTAATATTCAAGAACTGTGTAATTCGTAAAACAGAACTACACAGAAATTGATTACAAAACCTCTTGAGAAGTTTTGCAATTACCACGGGAGGTGCTACTAAAATTTGTGTTGATTGTAAGTCTTCTTTAGCTACTTTCTAGAAAGGAAACAAACCCTTTAATTATGTCCCTCTAAAGAAGTTTAGAATTTCCGTCCAATCTTTATTACTGCAAACTTGTGTGTAAATCTGAAAGAACATCATCAAATGTCTTTGCTCTCAGCCCTTTCTCTTTACAGGTTCCCAATCATTTCCAGTGGAGGTATGCCACCTCCACTGGAAATTCTAACATCAGAAAACTTCCCTGATCCATGTGCTAAAGCTGATCAAACTCTGTGATTGATTAACTGTGTGGAATCCCACATAGCAAATCTTAAAATAGATGCAGAGGAGGTTGACAACCATCCTGGGGAATTCAAGTCAGTCAACATGCTTTGTCATTCATAAAGGATCCCTTTTATGGTAACTTGATAGTTCTGGAAAATGATCTTTTTTTTTTCCTGGCCAGCTACTTACAACACATTGAAGAATTATTTGGGTGGAGGCAGAAGCTTTAGCTCTTGATAATGAATTCTGATTTTTATATCATCGTAAAGGCAAGTGTATGTAACACATCCTAAATCGATAGGCAAAATATGCCAAAGTCATTGATTTTTCCATAAAAAAGTGAGCATCAAAATCTTGATATTTGATTGATTATTGATTGCTGTATGACAAGAACTTGTGTGATTATTCAAAGTCAGAAGAATTTGTTGAACATGGTATCCCATGTTTTGAAACAAGTATCATTTTGTATTATGTAATCCCAGGTATCTGCATAACAAATCAAGTGTTGTTTGCAATACACAGGTTACAAAATATACACCGTCTGGTAAAAGTTCTGCACTTACTTCATGAGGCCCTATAGAGTGATACTGTAGGATTCCTGTGGTCATTAGTGGGGACTGCTAGGAAGGACAGCTCTGCCCTTTCTGAAGAAACATTGCTTGATAGCAGATGACCAGGGATTACTAGTGTAAGTGGTAGAAGAGGCAATGATTATGGGAACCACCATGAATTTAAGGCACAGGTTCCTTTCCCTGTTTTGAGTCAGTACATAAACATCTTGAACTCTGTAATGCTCAAAGGAGAGGGTCCTAAAATATGACACTCCACCCTGATGAAGGGAACTGGGTGCTAGAGTTAATTTAATTTAAAGATCAACAAATTATTGGGATGCTTCCTATTCTCAAGTATTATTAAGCAAACTGATGTTCTATACAAGTTAAAATTTTTCTTTTTTAGAGAAATTACACAATCTCTCTTTTGGGCTCAATATCAATGGGCGTTCTTTTCTTTTTAGTTGTAAGATTTGTGCTGGCGAGTTCTTTATAAAAAAATCCATTATTTAATATATACTTGTTTTTATAATTTACAAACACACTTCCATTAATTCTTATTGTAGTTTTCCAACTTTGTTAGCTTCCTCTTTGGATTTCCCTTTAAAGCTGGATTTAAACAGCCCAAATTTTTGTATTAATCTTTGTCTATTGTTCAGTAACTGGGGTCATTAATTCACTAATAGTGTTGGAGAGGTGCTAAAGTTTTTCAAAACTGCAGATTGACCTAATTAATGTCTTTTCTGAATTGTGCTAATTCCCCCATTAACCACTCTAGGGCCTCTTAAAACTCCCCAGTCTCACTGCCTTCTATTCAGAAGTGTTATGTGCTTAGGACAGGTTGTGATTGCCTTGATTATACGTAAAATGCAGTGTTTTAAAAATGTTTGCAAAAATATTTTCCTTCTTGTCATTTATTTCTTGGATTAATTACTTGTAACTCTTACTTATTACTTTGCCAACTTTTACTTTTCTTTCATTCTGCTTTCCTGTACTCACAAAGGTCTGCCTTACCACTAGCTACTATTTCTTAGTGATTAACTATGAAAAAGGTTAAGCATAGATCTAGATCAGAGCTATTCTCTTAACCACACAGATTAAAGATTATTATTTCACCATGAGGAGAGAATAGAAATTGGTGCCAGAATCACTGTATAGTCTTCACCGTTCATTCTTCAGGACAGTGTATAGTAACCTGCATATAACAATAAATTATTCCATCATCACATTATATCTTCATAGAGATATAGCTACATGTGAATACTTTTGGTCAGGTGATCTGATTATGAGATTAATACTTGAGTGCAGAGAATGTAAGCATTAAGTAAGCAGCTGTTTTGGTAGAATTATGACTTAAAGCTTATCTGTCTGGGTGGCTTCTATGCCACACAAGTACATAGATAACACAAGTCATCATTTCTTATTTTGTTTTATAGTGTTCTTGGTCACGAAGTGTGGTATAATTTTCATATGCAAGATGTTTTCCCCTGCATGCCAGCCAATTCCGCACTGACATCTAAGGACTAAAAAGAAAAGGAAACAAATAAATCTAGTCCAACAAAGATTCAGATGTTCATTTGGTGATTTATTTGATAAATATTCTAAATATGGTATTAGTTATTAGCTCCTCGTGCCTGCTTTGGTTTTCAGAGCAAAGTATTAACCAGGTGTTTCTGATGCTTTGACATCTGGTGCCTTGCTGACCCTGGAGAGACTGTCCCTCTCAGGGCTAGCCAGTTCCTAGAGATAGTATACAACTGGCACATGAGTGCACCTTTCATAGGCAAAACAACCAATCCAGAACCCACGTGCTCAGCTACCCACTCTGTGACAATATCCCCCAGCCCTAATCAATCCCGGGCCAGGTACCTACACTCAGAACCTGCTGAAATTATTCAAACTAAATTATTCTAATTATTCAAGCAGTCAGTCTTAAGCCTGCTTAGCCCATCTCAACTGGTATTTCTTGCAGACACCACAGTAAAATCTCTTGCCCACATTTTCTCTTTCTCTTCTTCTGCCTACTGATTAATTATGGTGGACACTGTGGTGTTGTATGCTCCCCTCCTCTTAGGACTTGTGAATATAACTTCTTCTCAATGGAAGTCATCCCGTGATCTGTTGGCCTCACTATATCTGAATAATAATAAAACTTACATTTTACAACAGGCATCTCACCTGTTACCTTCAAAAACAATATGTTATTTAAGCATATTAATGTTCACTGTCCAACTCCTTCCCTCTCTGCCCTCTATCTGCTAGAATAAATTGGAGGGCAAACATTTTGTCTCTTTTGTTTACTGATGAATTCTAAGGGTGTAGAATGGTGTCTGGTATAGGGTATGTACTCAATAAATATTTGTTGAATTGATTTAATTATTTATTTGATTTGTTATTTTTTTCCCTAAGGCTGTTCTGAAAAGACTGGCTGAGTTGTAGCTATAGTCAGGACCAGAGTGAAGAAGAAATTACCATCTTGTCTTGTGTTCTTGACACACATAGAAGAAGGAAACAAAATGGTCCAAAAGGTGTCTGTCTTCCATTTACATTGAGTTCACAGTATAATAGCTGCCTTTGCTTTGCATGCTATCCAATTAAGCCTAAATTCTGGCCCTGGCAACAGGCTAATTGAAGGACCATGAACAAGACACATAACTTCTCTGTCTCTTGATTTGTTCATTTGCAAATTGAGGGGATGGGCTGTTCTTAATAATTTTTTAATGAATTTTCCCATTTAGTAATACAAAGCTGATAAGTATTATCTTCATTTTAAAGATTAAAAACTGAGACTGAGAAAAATTACATAAATTATTCAAGGTCATACAATTTGTAAATGAAAAAATAAAGGTTTTAGCCCTTTGGATTCAGTCTACACCCCTATACCAATGGTTTCTCTTAACTTTTGTTTTTAAGTATGATATGTTCAGAAAAGTATACAGATTGTATATGTATAGCTAAATAAATGGTCACAAAATGATTCCATATGTGAAACCATCACTCTTGTCAAAAAATAGAAAAATCACAGAAGAACCCCTCTCTTGAATCCCCTCTCAATTACTATCTCTTCCATTTTCCCCAGTGGTAACTACATCTTAAATTCTAAAATCACAAATTAGTTTTGCCAATTCATGTAAGTAAATTTCTAGTTATATTCTTTTGTGTTTGGCTCTTTTGTCTAATCAAATGTTTATAAAATTCACCATTTTTATTGCATTTAAATGTAGTTCATCACTTGATATGCCATTGTATGAATATACTGTCATGTGTTTATCCATTCTATTACTGATAAATATTTAGGTTGTTTGTGGTTTGGAGCTATTATGGCTAACGTTACTATGCACATTCTTTTGCACATGATTTTGGTGTATATGTGCAAGCAATTCATTTGAGTACATACCTAGGAGTGAAATTTCTGGGTCCAAAGGTATCTTAAACATTCCTACCAGTAGTATATGAAAGTTCCAGATGCTTCACATCTTTATTTTTGGTATTGTCAGCCTTCTCTCATTTTTATCTTCTAGCAAATAGTGGTATATACTTACCCCTGAATTTGCACTTTCTTAATGACTAATGAGATTAAATATGTTTTCTCATATTTATTAGATATGTTCTTTTTGAAGTATGTCAAGACTCTTCCCATATTTCTGTTGAATTGTCTGTGTTTTTCTTATTGACTTATAGAAATCTTTGTGAATTCTGGATAGATTTGGTTTTACATACCGTAAATACCTTTTCCTATGGCAATAATGTTGCTCTATCGTTTGGTTGGTGACAGTAATACTAGAACTAATTCCAGTGTCCCAGTGTTGGACAGACACAAGCTGACTCAGTATTTATCCCTTTTTCTTATTTTGTGTGTCATTAATAGGCATATTAAACATCTCAGAGTAATTCTGGGTTGATTTACTTGTTGTTGTTGTTGTTTTTTGTAACAATCTCTTTACACATATATAGACTTTACAGAAACTAAAAACCACTTCTTGGGATCCAAATTTTGGTAAGAGGAGTGAAGAAAAAGTGTGCGAATTCAGTGACCTTGAAATAAAAAGTCCTTAGCTACAAATACCAACCCATTCCTGACCTTCATTTCACCTCTGAACCTCATCGTTGTCCCAACTCTTAATCTATCTCTACCTCCCTATCCTCACCTTTGATAGATGGAGATACCCTGTATCTAAGGGTATTTTGAGAGTAAGGATTACAGTATCAAAAAGGAGGGGAGTATCAGGGATGAGCATGACGGTTTTAAAGTATGTTACATAAAAATTTAAAAGATGAAAGAGTAATTATTTGACATTTTAGTCATGTGAAATGTTTTGTTTTTAAGTTTCAAAATGGTGGTAGCAAGAACTCCACAGACCATCACAGTTCCTGGATGGAGATGGAAGGTGGTGTATGTGACATCCCCCCATAGGCCTTTCTTGAATGTAATCTCTCTACCCTTTGAAGTTGTGACCTATTCACACAGGTAAGCATACATTATTTCATGGTGGTACAGGCTGGTATTTGATGTACTAGAATATGTTACTTAAAGCAAAATCTCTCCCTGCCCATGCTGTGTAGAGGCAGCTGATATGAAGAAAGGGGGAAACATTCATCTTGGGGAGTCAAGAAGAGAGCTAGGGAATGCACCTGAGCTTAACATCTATAATCCATTATCTCCATGTAGAAGCTGGTCAAGAAACCAAATTTATAGAAAGTTTTCACCCTGAGATTCTTGAATAGCTTCTATTGATTTATTCATGATAATGTATGCCACATGTCCTCTGTGTGTACATGTATTTTTTTGAGGAGAGGGTCCATAGCTTTCAAATACTCATGGAGAACTATGATTCCCCAACAGTTGTATCGGACTGATCTAGTCTAACGCTTTCTTTAGGAAAGGTGAGTAAACTCTCTTACATAAGATCCTGCATCTCTGTTCCTGACTCTTGGATAGGCACGTCAGTCAGAACTAAAGATTACAAGGTTAACGGTGGGAAACTGCATAGAAAGGTAACTCAGTCATTATCCATTAGAGATCTCCGTACTCGTGGTATTAGATTTTATTGTTCTATCAAAACTCACTTTCAATTCTAATGAGAAAATTCAGTGGAAATACAAGACTCAATACACAAAACATTGCTTTATTGCCAAGGCATCCATTTATTTTGTAATTTGGGGGAAGCCTATAATTAGAGTTAACAGTAGTTCTGATTAATAAGTTCTATCTGCTCTCATACTGTGCTAGGGTTCCTTAGAGTGCAGGGACATGTTTTATTAACATGGAAAGGTTGTTGAAGCTCACCTCTTGTCACTTGAATCAGTTGCCTGCTGGCCTGGCACTCAGTTTTGTGTGGCAGAACCTTACTGAGTCTGCATGATAATGGGCCTTTTAAATCCTAAACAATAAACATTCATTTTGCCACTCCACCCAGCACAGAAATGCTCTCTAACTTCAGATCAGCCACAAATAAGACTTGGAAATCAATTCATTGTGCATCGACTTCCTGCCTGGTTCATGCTTTGCAGCAAGTAATTTTACTAAAATATCTGCAGAGCATGCGTGTTTTGAATACGCACAAGTTGAGGTATTCTGTGTAATAGGGTCTTCAACCCTTTGCGACATTTCTTTTTTTTTTAATCCAGAGAACAAATTATATTGAGCAAAGCTAATTTTTATGCATTCTTAACTAGGATTAGAAAGACCTGGGATGGGTTTCAGAGAACAAACCGTCCGGTGATTTTCTCAAAGTTTCGGGAGAATTTTCAGCATCCCAAAGTCTTTTGGTTTGAAAATTATGTTTCATGGAAAACCAATTTATTATATTTGTGCCTGTCAGATTCATTAGAATAGTCTCATGAATAAGGTGTCAGTGTTGGAGAAGCCAGTGTGAGTACATTTGGCCCTGAAGAAGAATCTTGTCAGGTTGAGACAGATGATCAAATGGTTTTGTCTCAAATTCCCTTCTGCTGGGGTTTGAAGTTTGAGCTCGACTTTCTTCCTCATATCTCCTAGGCTAGAGTTCCATTATTTCATCACATTCCAGTGTTCCTGGGAGCTTCCAATTTCTTAAAATTCATGAGAACTCAAGGCCAGGAGGGGCAAGTCTCAAATGTTTTCAGTTAGAGAACCACTCAGGGAGTCAAAGAGCCCTCTCCCAGCTATTGCTATTGTAATCACTCCCCATGTCCCTCCACTGCACCGACAGTGCTGCAATTAGTGGCAAAACTGATGCTGCTTTTGGGAATTTCAAGGAGCCGATGTGTGTTTTTCATTAGCATAAGAAAATTAGTAACTTATGCCAGAAATTGAAGCATTGGCTTTAGTTAAACTATAATATAAACCTTAATATTCAGAAGATCAACCCAAAACAACATGGGGGTCCTCTTGGACCACAGTAAGATAGATATCTTAGAGCAGGAACGGGTGGTGCAGTCACAGATCAGCTAACCCTTTAATGATATTCATCCATTCTTTTTTCCTTTCTCTCTCTCTTTCCACACACAGTTGCTTTCAGGCAAAGCTTTTCCCTAGTTTTAATTATCCATTCTAATAAAAAAAAAAAAGGAGACCTCTCCAAGTTTATCGTAGGCTTTTTATTTTATGTTTCAAGAGCTCATCTTGAAGAAAAAAGAGACAGAGCATGTGCCAAAGCTATTGTAAGGTACGAATTTTATTTTAAAATCGCTGCAGTATTTGAGATAGAGGCATGATATGATGATCTTCCTTATTGCAGTTATGATTAAACATAACGAGTAGGAACAGTCTGCAAGCGTATCACTATTCTGTGTTGTAAAATTGCCCAAGAGTAAAATGCAAATACAAACAAGGAGTTTTAATGAGCCAATGTAATAAAAGATTCAGACAATAGGAAGCTGGTAGCTGTGCTTTGGACCTTTCCCAGTGACTGGTTTGAACTGGACACCTTTAGAGCAAGTCTGATTTGGGGCAAGTCAGTTTCTAAATATATTGCAGATTTGCCCTAAACAACGCTATTCATTTAGAAAAAAAAAAGTATTCATTATCATTCATGTAAGAGGTAATATTGAATTAACCTGCAAGATACAAAAAGAAATAAAATCAATTTTCTTACAATATTTTTTCCTTTGTGAGTGAATATAAGTGTTTTGGGCATTTTAATAGACTATAACTGATAATGCTGGGTCAAGAAAAAGTTCCCTTAGGACCATTAGTACTAGAATTCTTTTCTCTACCACCCCCCAATCCTGCTTTAATTGTAGTTTGTACTAAGTCATAATCATAAAGTTTTTATTTTTTATCTTTTGTTGCAAGAACACTTAAGATCTATCTTCTTAGCAAATTTCAAGTATATGATACAGTATTGTTAGCTGTAGTCACCATGCTGTACATTAGATCTCCAGAATTTATTCATCCCGTGTAAATAAAACTTTGTACCTCTTGACCAACATCTCTCCATCCCCTTACCCACTGCCTGTCCCTGGCAACCACCATTCTGCTCTCTGCTTCTATGAACTAAATATAAACACTATTCTAATTGTCAGGTTGAAATGTATTTCAGTCATCTCTTTGTAGAACAACAAAAGCCCTTGAGCTTTCTTTTCTTTGAATATATACTACTGTCTTCATGTAAATATTTGAAAAGTGCCAAAGGTGAACAGCTATAAAGGGAGCACTCAAGTTAATTCAGCATATGATGAGTTTTTCTTTTAAGTTTTTTTGCACAAGAACTGGTTGTGATTTTAGACTTAAACAATATGGAAGGAGGAGGTGATATAAATGTTACTTTAAGTTGTATCCCCAAGGGACTATGCTGATAGTTCTTGGTGAAGGTTCTGCGAAGGTTGGTGAAGTTCTGTGATAGCTAAGGATGGACATTCATTCACTGAAATGGGAACGTCCTTTGCGTGACCATTCTGGGTATTATGTGTTTGTAGGATCTTGGAGTACAGCATTAAATGTCCTCATATATAGAGCGGGAGATCTCTGTAACTCTTTCTGGTGGACTTTTCAAAGAAGACATTTGGATTTTGGTGGGAAACTCAGGAAACCCAGAAATTAGCTGTCTTGCTTCACTGCAACATCTTAACTTCTGGAAAATAAAGTTGTTTTCTAGTATTGTTCTTTTTTATTTCATTTTTTTTTAGATGGATGCATATCCTGGAGCTTTGGGATTTTAACTATCCCCTCTCTTTTGTCTAAACTTTCTCTAGACAGAAATATTTGATTCTGTGAAGATGTGTTTATCTTTGTGACTGCAGCGTCTCTATCCAGGCTGATCAAGAGCTCTTACCAAAATTAGATTCTAAAATGTGAAGGCCGTAAATAAAGTCATCGTTTTAGGAGGTGTAACTCATCTCTACCACACTTGGGGAACAAGTATGTTGTTAATTCTTTTCCCGTTTGCCCTGAGAATACTCACTGGTGACGCAGCTGCAGCATTTACTCTGAGGCAACTTGTGGATTACAATCCTAAACTTACCCTCAAAGTTTGCCATGAGATATCTGGCTTTTATTATTATTTTCGCATCGTTCTAGTATGTTGATAGTCTTTGAAAACAAATGACATCATTCTATTTATAGCATTCTGCTTTTAGTTGTGGTATTCCCATTTACAAAATATAATAATTCTCGATGGCTGAAAATGTCAAACCCTAGAAAACGTAGCATTCTTTAGTGTGATGTTAAATTAATGCTGGCAGCGAACTGCACTGTTTTTTTCTAAACGGCAAAAGGGTTAAGGAAAATTTTCTTCTTGTTTTGAAGCTAAGAATATAATTATCACTTGATAATTTATGGGGTGTCAGCTCTTTAACGACATCTAGTAAGCACTAAATTGCTTTAGGGGACAGAGACATTGTGTCACCCTCAATTCATTAGAAGGTCACAGGCCATTGTCAAAAGCAGCATGTTTGAGCTCCCTGCAGTGATTTGATAACATTGTGTTCTATCTATGAAGATTCCAGAGTTGGAGGTTTTTCTGGAATCCCCATTTTCTAGGGCTATGATGCTGAAGATTTACTATGAATTGGGACATTTGAATGGAACCAAAGAGCGGCTTTTGTTTCAGAGAGATGAACTTTAAAGCTCTGAAAGACCCGAACCAACTGGTTTTTAATACATGTTGATCTGACCTCACTGCTCACAATTTCAATAAATTTTTGTTTATCATTTTTGATTTAAAAAATTCCTTTTGTGCTATGATCTTTCAACCTTATGAATATGCCAAAAACTGCAAAAATGTTAAGGAAATATTTTACCTGCTGAAAACGCACACATTTTTAGGGGCTTAAAAGATATCTAGTACACGTGAAAGGAGAAAAAAAATCTGTAATACCAAAAACATCAAAGTCTGTCCCTCAAAACTTTAAATTTAGATTAGAATATATTTTCACCAGGCTTGGGTGAAGATATAAAGGTGTTGTCAGAGAAAATTTGACACACCCATTAAGAGTGGCAGCTGTTACTCTTCTAGCTTCTTTCACCTTATTTTTTGAGTCAGATTTCCCTGATGGTTTTTCTGTTCTCCAAGGAGCTCTCTGTTGTTCCCTCAAAATGTATCACTGAAACCTGGGAGGTACACACACACAGAGAGCATATGTAAAGAGTCACATAATTGCTAAAATTTGACAGGTGTCTGAAATACTCATCATTGGAGATATTTACTGCTGAATTTAAAGTACAATATTGAGATTGATAAAGATCGAAAGAGATGGGGGATAAAAGGCTGAGCTAGTTCATGTAACAGCTGCAACCATTCCCAAATGTTTTTCTGCATAATCATGCAAGAAATTCATCATGCATTTCCTATTAAATATTCATGCAACTTGCTCCATAGGAGGGCTGTGGTATTTATTAATTCCCGGTGTTGGTACGTTTTGGTACATCTACTGCCAGCAATAAATGTGTCATGCTTAGCTAATTCAATTCTTGGCAGAAAATAGTAGAATATAATACTTACTTACAGGATATTGCAAACTTTAATTATGCCTAAATTATTTTCAAGACTACCTTGAAATAAGCAACTGATTCTCTTTGCTTAAGGATCAAATGGTGTGGGGAATGAATGAGTAGATAGCATTTTGCTTCAAGTGCCCCATCTTTGTGAGAGGCGATCCATTTGTACCACATACTAATAATTATTGTAAAAGTAATCGAGTCTAAAGATTACAAAGTCATCTGCTCTTTTATACAATTGAAAGTTCTTTTTCCTAAGGTTTTATTAACTGAGAGGATAAAATAGGACAAGCTAATTATCAAAATTTGTCCCCCAAATTTGTCAGCACATAACATTATGAATCGCTAGTTGAAATTTACAAACATCGATTGATAAAAATCAAAAGGAGGCTCATAATGTACTTCAGAATACTTTAACATACACGGACACAAGATAAAGTGGCATTTTTTCAGTAACATATTTAAACAATGCTTAGTTTGTGAATTACACAGTACTGAAAACTGCAGGAAATAAAATGGGAGTAGAGGACATAGGCTCTGTCCTTAAAGTGTTTACAGAATAGTTGAAAGAGAAAGACATTCATCCAAAGAACAGCTAGAGAAACAAACAAATATTCAATCATGTAGAACTAATTGACGACACTCTTAATGTGCATACATTTACTTTTCCAAACAAATAAATACCTTTTCTCATGACAACTCTATTAATTAAGAAGAACAGTTAATGTCCTTGTATATTAAGTGCAGAAAGTTGAATGACTGGTCTATGTTTTGTTGTAGTTTTGAAAAATTGTGGTTACAACCAGTTATGCTGACTCTTGGGTATGGTCACCAGTGAGTATTCTCAGGGCAAATATCTTCTGGTAGCTCCTCTTGATTTCTATAGCAAGGACTCCCCAGAACCCATACTTAAAACGATATGGATTTTTGCTTCTGCTTAGGATGAAGTAGTTTATAGCTGACCATTCTCTTCTTGGAAACAATTAGAAAAGCTAGATAAGCAAAACAAAACAATGAGTTTCAAGGCATATGACAGCTGCTGAAACATCCAGGACTAAGGAGATAGAGACTATTTCTAAAAGGAGGAAATGGCAGAGATTTCAGCCAATAGTCTGCATTCATTTCTTTTCTGGGGGCATTTGCTGATTCTGGGCATGGGGAAAGAGGCTGAGAATCTGGAATTTGCCTCCCATAGGGAGGGCTGCTGCTGGAGAACTGAAAAAACAGTAGAGATTCTCTCTCCACACCCCAGAAGGAAGGGGTTTTTAAGGAAAAAAAATAGAATGGAATACTGAAATTGACATAAGGCCAGATTTCTCCTTAATACGTTTGCTAAAAATATGAAGCTGTGTCTCAGAAGACTAAGAAGCTAAGCAGAAAGACTTAACAAAAGAAGAGAAAGTTCTCAGCTGTCTTGCCATGCTGAGGCGTAAGGGTTAGAGTTCAAGACCCATCCAGAGGAAGACTATGTCTTAGGAATTGAAGTAAACCAGAGATAAACCAAGCCCTACCAAAACTACAACTAGTCTGAGTCAGTTCACTCCTTGATTGGATTAGGTAGGTTAGTTGCTAAGTTTTCATTCTACCTGCCTAGCAAAAGAAGGTCAATCTCTCTCTGGATGTAGTAAACATTATATGGATCCTCTACTACTATATCATCTATATTCCTATATCCATATATTCTAGTGTTTCATAAAAAGTCACTGAGTATGCCAAGAGACAAAATCATATGACCTTTTAAAAAAAAAAAAGAGAGGAAAAAAACCAGAAATGGACCTTCAGATGAAGCAGATATTGGTGTTAGCACACAAGGATCTTAACCATGATTAGGATGCTAAGAAAAATAAAGAAAAGGTAGAGAAAAATAGAAAACAAGTTGATATTTTATTAAAAAGTTGGAATCTGTTTTTTAAAAAGAATTAAATGGAAATTCTATAACTATAAAACAATAAACTCAATAGATGGGGTTCATAGAATAGATTCAGCAGAAGACGTGATTAATGCACTGGAAGATATGTCAATAGAAAAGTATCTAAATTGCTGCACAGAGAGAAATAAGAATGAAAAATATGGAAAAGAGCATTAGAGATCCATGGAAAACAGTAAAAATGTTATCACATATATCAATTGAATGCATGAAGAAAGGTGAGAGCACAAGCAATATTTGAAGATATTTTAGTCAAAAATTTTTCTAAACTGATAAACCCACAGATTTAAGAAATACCTAAAACGCAAACAGGATGAATAAAAGAAAAACAAGTCACATCACAGTAAAAACTGCTGTAAATCAAAAATGATAAGAAAAAATTTAAAGCACCAAATATAGGTTCATTATCTTAAAAAAAAAAACAACACAACAAAACTACAACAAAAAGAATTATATCTGACTTTTACAGAAATGATGGAAGCCAGAAGACAACAGAATGACATCTTCAAAGTCATAAGAAATATATATATTTGCCAACCAGTGATTCTCTGCTCAGCAAAAATATTCTTCAAAAATAAGCTGAAATAAAGATATTTTCAGAGAAACATAAATGAAGGGAATTTTTGGTAGCAGATTGCAATTAAAAAACCAATCCAAACCAAACCAAACCAAACCAAACCAAAACACTAAAGGGAGTTTTTGTGAATAGAGTTTTAACTAAAAAATCACTCCACATAGAAAAACAGAAATGCAAAAAGGAATGAAGAACACAGAAAAGGTAAATATGTAAGCAAATATAAGTAAATCTTGACGGTAGATATCATTAATACTAATATCTACTGGGTTTATAGTATATATAGAAATAAAATGTTTGGTGATAATGAGAAAGGTGAGAGGGGCTATTTGGAATTAAATCGTTTCAAGGTCTAGTATTGTAAAAGGAAGTTGTAAAAGAAACAATTTAATCTCATTGTACTAAGTGAATGATGCATGCTCTCATCTTTAGAATAACCTCTGAAAGAATATTAGAAGAAAATATAAATACAAAAAAAATTAGAGAAAACATGAAATAACAAATAGATTCAATTAATTAAAAAGAAGGCAGGACAGGAGAGAAAAATAAGGATAAAGTAGGTAGGGCAAATAGAAAACAGAAAATGGCAACTATAAATCCAATTTGTTATAATTACATTAAATAAAAAAGGATTACATGCTACCACAAAAAAATTTAAAAGTTTCAGACTTGATAAAAAAAACTCTATAATATTTTTAAAAATATTAACTTAAAAAGACATGCCTTAAATATAAGAAAACAGAAAAATTAAAATTAAAAGGATGAAAAAAGGTATACCATGTAAATTCTAACCAAAAGAAAGGTACAGATTTCAGATAAACTAGACTTTAGGTAAGAAGTGTTAAAACAGATTGAAAGAGATATTTTATAATGAAAAAGGGGTAAGGGCACCAGGAAGATATCACAATTCTAAATCTGCAGCTATCCAATAACATAGTTTCAAAATGTATAAGGCAAAAATTGATGTAAGCAAAAGAGGAAACAGACAAATCAACCATTATAGTAGGGGGCTTTAACTTGCCTTTCTTAAGGTGATTGGATGAACAAAATAATTCATAAGGTTATAGAACAATAAAATAAACCAACTTGAGCTAATTCATATTTATAGAACAATGCACCAAACAATATTAGAATATTCATTTTGGCAATGAGAATACTCAGCAATGTCAGAATACAATTTTGGCAAATGTTTAATTTTTCCAAAATTGTTCATATGCCATATCATAAAGCAAGCCTCAATTAATTTTAAAGATTTAATCATTCAGAATATGTTTTCTGAACATGGTGGAATTAAGCTGAAAGTCAATTAAGTAGAAAATTCCCAACTTTTTGAAAATTAAACAATGTATTTCTAAGTTAAGTTATACATAGAAATTAGAAAATATTGTGTGCTGAATGATAAGAAAGACACAATTGATCAAAACTTGTGTGATGCATCTAAAGTACTTAAAAATACATATTAGGGAAAAAGAAAAGGAAGATCTAAGCTTTCATTTCAAGAAACTAAAAAAAGAACAGCAATCATAAAATAGAAAAAATAAGAAAAATGAAGTAATCAATGGAATAGAAAACAAACTTACAAAACAATTTCAATAAAGCTAAAAGTTAGTCTATGACCATGCTACCCTGAATTAGCCCTATCCCATCTGATCTCAGAAGCTAAGCAGGGTCGGGCCTGGTTAGTACTTGGATGGGAGACCACCTAGGAAGACCAGGGGCTGTAGGGGTAAAAAATAAAAAAAATAAGGATTGTAAGCTGACAAGGTCCTTGCAATCTGTGAGGTCAACCAAGGGTTGCCTCACCTAAAAATAAAATAAAATAAAATAAAATAAAGCTAAAAGTTGGTTCTTTAAAAAGATTGGTTAAATTGATAACTCCCTAGCAAGACTGTTCTTCTGATCTGTAGTCAGACGTGTTATCCATTGCACCACTGGCCTCGTATTAAGACTGTTCTTGAGAAAGAGAAGACACAAATTACTAGTATTCAGAGTGAAAAGCAGGCATCATTATAGATCATGGAGATATTAAAGAAATAAAACTAGGATAGTCTAGACAACTTGATGCCAATAAGTTTGATAATTTAGAGGAAATCAATGAATTCCTCAAAAAAAAGTAATTAAATTTATTATTTAGGACCTTTTTTATTAAAGAAATCAAATCCATTATTAAAACCTTTCCCACGAAGAAAACTCTAGGACTGTGTTACTTCACCGATGAATTATTCTAAACATTTAAGAAAGAAATATCAATGTTATATCAACTCTTCCAGAATATAGAAAGAAAAAAGGGGGGGAGGAGTATTTCCCAATTTGTTTCAAGAGACCAACATAAACCTGCTAAAAAGAATTTACAATAGAAAATTATAAGCCATTCTCTTTCATGAATTTAGAAGCAAAAACCTAAACAAAATAACAAATCAAATCTAGTAATTTACACGATGGATAGTTCAATAAGACTAAGTAGGGTTTATTCCAAGAATGTAGGAATTCTTTAAGAAAAACACCCAATAGAAAATGGACAAAAGACTTGTATAGGCACTTTGTAAAGGTAGATATCTGAATTGCCATACATATACGGAAATGTGCTCAACTACACTGATCTTCAGAGACATGCAAATTAAGACCATAATGATATATACTATACACTCAAAGTTTTGAAGTAATTGGTGGTGGGCATGTAAATTGGTATAACTATCTTGGAAAGCCAATTAGCAGAATCTACTAAAGCTGGTCCAGCAATCCCATTCCTGGTCATATTGATAAGAGAATGCAAGTATATGTTCACTAAAGATTATTCGTAGCATACAATTGATAATAGCTCCAAACTAGAAATAAACCAACTGTCCATTAAGAGCAGACTGGATAAATACATTGTGGTGTATTTGTAAAATGGCATGACACACAGCAATGAAAATGAACTATTGCCAAATAACATAAATGAATCTCACAAACACAATGTTGAGCAAAAGAAGACAAAGGAGAGTAGACAGTACATAAATTCATTTATATGAATTTTAAAAACAAACAAAATTAATATATGGCGTTTGAAGCAATGAGAGTGTTTTTCTTTCAGAGAGGTAGAAACTAGAGGTGGAGAAAAGGAATGATTCTAGGATGGTGGTAAATTTCTATTTCTATTTCTGTTTCTGATCTGGTGCTGACTACATGGGCATATTTACTCTGCACACATAGGATTTGTGTACTTTTTTTTGTATTTGTTGTACTTTGACACAAAGTTTAATTTAAAAGACTATAAGGAAGGTCTTACATAAATTATTGAATGTGCTCAACAAAAGAGCAATTCTCTCAATCGACTTAAGAGAATCTTCCAATAAGCAGAACAAGGGAAGATGGGTAGCAAAAGCTTCTCTTCCTTTACCCACAGATCCTGTGCATGCACCAGCATAAGAGGATGAGGTCAGCATAAGGCAGGTGGCAAAGAGAATTCCAGATAAATGAAGGATTGGTGTTATTGGGAAGGGCAGGTTTGAGACAGAGGCCTTCTGGGTGAGGTGAGGGCTATGCTTGAAGTAATTTATCTTGTTCATTGTTAGCTGGAGCTATGTGACAGTCAGATAGAAGTGACCCTGTTATATGCAAGATGTGGCTGTTCCTCAAAGCAGTCATGGAGTTGGTTGAAATCATTGATTATAGGGTGGATGGAAGGTGGGCAAGTAATCTTAACTCATGCTTTAACATAGATTATCTATCTGTTCATCTCCCATCTACATTATACTATGGAGACTGTGTCTTTCCTAGGAGATAAAGAGCTAATTTACATAGTTTATTATTTTGGTTTTCTAAGTACTCTTGTGCTTAACTATAACATGAAGTGTTAATTAGACTATTAAAAAAAGCCCAGATTCCACTTTGGAATATAAACTTTTGTAACTTGTAAACATCAGCTGAGTTTTCACCATTAGCTTATTTTTTCTCCTAATTAGAATTCTGATTTTTTTTTTTTTTTTTTTTTTGATGTATGTGATTTAAGTAGGAGGAGAGAGAGAGGAAGGGGAGAGAGAGAGAGAGAGAGAGAGTGAGTTGACATATAATCTGGTAACAGGGAGATATTAATTTTTTACTCCTTTCTTTGATCATAACAAAAGTTCTTAGTGTATACAAGATACGAAATCTGAGTTTCCTTAATCTTTTGATCAATTTAAGTCTTGTTTCTGTTCGTGTAAGTTCCCTGAAAGTAATTGTTAGCTTCTTACAGAAACAAAGAACGACATGAATAAACTTGTTTTACTCTAGTCTCGAATATAAGCTTAGCTGGGTCTAATACTGATGTTTGTGTGTTGTTAATACACACTTAAATGACCTGAATGGCTGCATTAGAAGAATCAATTTAAAAATATAACTAAGATGAAAGACAAACCCATTCAAGACAGTTTATGATTTTAACTTTCAGAAAATTGTAAATGCTAAGCTGCATTAGGTTAAAAAAAAAATCCCTTCCTATTTGCTGAGAAAATAGTACACTGTAATAATGTATATACCGATTTACCACTCAGAAATCTTATGTAAGTAAAACAATAAATTGGAGCTCAACAATTATTACCTAAAAGCCTTCCAGAAAGGTCCTCTGCAATAACGGCACATTATTTTTAAGAGCTATTAAATGCTGAGCCAATGCCGGTTTATTAGTCCTCACAGTCTCCTGGAAGGAAATAAGTAACAAAGGAAATCCCCATGGATACTCACCAGCTCTTCGCAACAAGAGAACCAGCTGGTGTCTGAACCCAGGTTTTCAGGCCCTGAGCACACCTGGGGTGCTATTAAAACAAAAACACAATAACAGTTAGCAGCAAAATCCAGGGACTCATTTGAGCAGGTTTTGGATTTTGATTCAGAATCTCTGGGTGTGAGGTCTGAGATCTGCATTGTTTTTCTAACCAAGCTTCTCTCAGTGACACTGATGCTCACCAGAGTTTGAGACCTGCTCCCTTAGAGGCCATCTAGTCAACTCCCTCATTTTCAGAGGAGGTTGTTGAGGCTCAGAGAGCATAAATGACCTTTGAAAGGTCATTGAGCCATTTAGTGGTAAAGCTTGAGTGGACCCAGGTTTCTTACCATTCCCAGGCCAAACTCCTTCTACCATGCTTTATTGCTTCTGAGTATTTGTTTCCTCCTTCAGTGAATGCTATAAGCATACCTAGAACCAACGTATACACTCAGAAGTGTGACTCCAGATAATTCTGAATTTCTCTAAACTCACATTTTATTTGATTTTTTAAATTACCGTTAGAGGAAAGTCCAAAGCATATGGAATATTTAAAACTTAACTCTTTCCTTTTAGCTCTTCAGAAAGTGGTAAGACTGAGAAACCAGGAAATCCTCCCTTCTACTACTCATGGAAGTGCGTTAGAGATACAAAATTCTACCCAGTGGAAAAAAAGAACTCTAAAGGTTACAGTTTATTAACCTGTAGGATATTAACCAGTTTTGTATATAATAGAGCAATTTTATCCTGACATTCCTTTTTAGATTGCATATAAACACTTGCTCCTCCAATTCTCATTTGAACTAGGTTTGACATATCCCTGATTCCTTCATTAATTAATGAGTTAAATACAATCTTTGACATATATTCATTATGTAGTTGAATGAGCATTTGAGCATTGTCTAACTTTTAAAAATTATACTTTAATATGAGAGATAAATCATTTTAGAAGGCATGGAGGAGTGAGCGGCACTTCTACAAAGTCTTCTCTGACTCCACTGGAATGCCTGACACTTCTCCTTTCGTGTTCCCCTAACGCTCCACGAGTGTATAACATGTCTCTCGTAGGCATTTGTTGCATTGCAGCAAACATCCCCTCAGGGCAGGGACCATTAGTGAGCCTTGCATCTCATTGTTTTTGGTATTTGTACATGGTGGATGTTTAATGCATTAAAAAAAAAAAAAAAAGATTAGGCTGACTGATTCTCTTAGTGAATGAAGATCTATTATAGAGAGAAAGCTAAATGAAGGCCAGGACCACATCATGCACATTTTTGTCCTTTTCACTGTTCACTGTTCCAAGTAGACCTGCTGAGACAAGGCCAACATGGGCAAAATTCTGAAGAAGTTGCTTTGTTTTTGGCGACCCCTTATTAGTGAAATGGTAATAATATATGCTATTACTATTTAATGCATACATATTACAGACGATGCAAAGATAAGCACTTCTAGTTATATAGATAATATTTTTAACCTCACAATACCCTAGAAGCTAAAAAAACCCTTTTCTTATCCCCATTTTCCAGAGGAGGAAACTGAAGCACAGAGAAGGAACTTAGTTGACAAAATTACATATCTAGTAAGAAACAGATAGGACTTGACTCTAGTTTCTCCAATTCTCAAGTCCAGCAGTTGATCCAGATATCAATTGCTGGCTATAGAAACCTAGGCAAGTTAGCTACCCTCCCTGAGCTTCTGTTTTCTTTATGCCATTTTCGCTGTAGGTTTTTTGAAGATCAGAAACAATGCATGAAAAGCCCTACTATAGTATGTGTCATTATGGTGTCTAATTAAAGCTAGCAATAACCACGATTGTCATTACCTATTGGTTCCTTCTTTCCTTACTTGAGCTTGCCATTCATCTAACCTCTCACTCACCTCCAGCATTTACGGCTCCCCAGCTGTCAGGACTCCAAGCACTTGCATTCTATTATGGTTTATCCCTTGGAGTTTGAGCATCTGCCCTACAGCGGTGCTTCTCAGATTTAACCTGCACAGGAATGCCTCCAGGGTCTTGGTAAAAGTTGCAAGTCTTGATTTGTCCTGTGGGTCTGAGGTGAAACCCAAAAGTCGCCATGACTAACAAGCTCCCAGGCCAGGTGGTGCTCAAGCTCTAGGTCGCTGTACCACATTGGGAGGACCCGCTATCCCTTGCTGACTCCCTTTCTCTCCTCCAATCCAGTCCTATTTTCTCAAAAGCTGTTTTTCTGCTACCGTGACAACAGAAAACTAGCTACTCTTGATTTTCCCAGGTAATAAATTCGCATCATTGATAATTTTCAGCTGTGATGCGGGAGTAATATTTGTGAGTAGAGATAAGGGATAAGGGATAAATGAGGAGGAAGATTTTCAGTACTGTCAAGTCATGTGTCATAATAGCCATTTACCTGTATGGGTCTACAGGTAATAAAATAATTCACTGTACCTTTAAAATTTCTAAAACAGAATAATGAAATCTCTTCTCTATGAGCCTATCTTTCATCTTAAAAGTGGGTTATGAATGCCAGCACAGTATTCCTGTTGAAAATGTTGATTAACTTTTTGTGCAGTTGAGCTGTTAATAGGCAGTACTGCAGCTTTGGGAAATCTGACAAATATTGACAGAGCCCAGTGAAATGTTGTGGTGATTATTATGCCCTTCCTCCTGAGGGTCAACTGGGGCCCTCCCACAGCAACCCTCAGGCAAAGTCTGCCCTTGGGGAGAGATCTAATAACTGACACAATCATGCTTTCTTTATTCAAATTTAAAAATAATTCTCAGAAAAAAATCCATTTTGTCAAATATATATATTTCAAATATATATATATCAATAATACCTTCTAGTTGTGTTATTCATGCTCAACCCATTTTTACAGATGAGGGCATTCAATATAGAGTTTAAGTATCTGGATCATATTCTGAAGGAATTAATTAATATCTAAGGTGGGGGAAATCAACCATTTAGAAATTCCCAGTTTAATTGGCCATTACTTAGAAATATACTTTGCAAATGTCACTATTTTATGCATTTATCATCATCATCATCTTCTGGAAAGTGGCTATGCCTTTCTCATTTATTACTTAAGTGTGCAAACATAGCATTGCAGGCTGGTAAGAGATGTTACATGTAAGTACAAAGGAGTATACTTTAAATGTTTATGTTTAAAAGGAGCTCCCATTAAAAGAAGTTAACTTTCTGTCAGTGATACTGTTGGTTGTCCATTCAGTTGCATCTTGCTATTTCTCCTGCTTCCTTCTCAACTACCACTTCTATCTTGTTGTTAGACTTTGATAGGCAAGAATGAAAGACAAGAAATGACCAATGTTACTTTCCACCCTTACAGCGAGGGTTAGAGCATCTACCCCAATCCAGGCTTAAGGGACCTGAAGGGCAGTCCACAGGAGGTTTCCAGGAAAGGTCTTCCTCCCAGATAAAAAGAGATGCATGAAAAAATCTATCTTTCTTCTGCATTTTGGAGTGATTGTGCGAAGATATAATAAATATACTGAGACAGAGGCAGCCATTTTGTAATCACTGGAGTAAAAGACTGAGGACAAAAGCCGAAGTCTGAGTAAGTGGAACAGAAAGATGACAAGAACCTGGGTCCTCAGTGGTATTCTGGAGCTCTTACTTCAATTGTGGAACTTCCCCCGCTTCTAGACTGCTTGCTCTGAAAGTGATAAATGCCTATTTTGTTTCAATCACTTTTAGTTGGCTCTTCTGTTCCTTGCAGCCCAGAGCATCCTAACTGGTGTTCCAGTCCTTGGAAGGGGACTCCTGGGCGCTTCCAAGGCAGAGTGAGCAGTGCTGTTTGAGCTCTTCCTGAGGTAGCAGAGAGCATAGTTATGGTCAGCTGCACTTGGAAATAGGCTCGATCTCATGGAAGCCATAGGAATCTGTTGCCAGCCCTGATGAGGCAGACTCACCTGCTTCCTTCCTGTGCCAAATTCTTGGTGTCATTTATGAAAAAAAAAATCTCAGGTTTGGAGCCAATGGTGGTTTTTAGAGCTTTCTGTTTCATGGTTAGACAGATGTTTGGGGAAGTTTAATTCTCTGAATATAGCCTATCTAAATTATAGTCTCTTCAGTCATACAAATGGAATAGAATTTGAAAGCAGACTATTAACAGACAGAAGCCATTTATGTCTTTTGCAAATGATGTCATGTATAAAAGTCTTTCCCTTAATAAGATTAACTGTTTCTACTATTATAAGAATTATCTGAAATTAAGCCCAGACCCTCAGACTACACTGTGATAAAAAGGGATATGTTATGAATAAGGTAGTGACTATGAAGTGACGCAATACTATTTTTGAAAACTTACATAATGTTTATAAAAAATAAATTAAAGTTATGTTGATCCTGCCTGTCCATTTTCCTTTCAATTTTTATTACACTGAAAGTTGCTTTTTGATTTAAAACAATTCTCTTTTACACAGATAACTTTTGACCTTCTATAATCACATATTATTGTAGTTGCTGTTTGTGTATATGACATTCAACATTTCAAAAAAACCCTGAAGATTTTTTTTTTACGCCTACAACACCCAGTCTTCCTAGGTGGTCTCCCATCCAAGAACTAACCAGCCCCAACCCTGCTTAGCTTCCGAGATCAGACCAGATCGGGTATGTTCAGGGTGGCATGGCTATAGACTGAAGATTTTAAAATTAGTAATTCTTTACCATTTTGGACTTAAAGCTTCATTGATTCAAGATTTTAAATGTTGACATTATAAAAATAGTGGTTGACCTCTTTCACTTCATCACATTGCTTTTCAAAATCTATTTTTATATACTTGCGAAGTTTACAAACAAAATATATTTCATTCTACATGTATGAAAAAATACATTCAGCATGGGAAAACCATATTGGTAGGTACTCATTAAATTTAGAACCATCTTCTGAGATATAAGTCATCAAATGAACAAACAAAAAAACAAAACAAAAAGCCAAAGCAGTGCCACAGAGGACATTGTATGACAAAAACTTCAAAGTCGTCATTACATCAGCTCTGCCTCCTTGGCTCTGTGTTCACTTTTCTAAAGACTGAGGGAGAAAAAATAAAAAGGCTTAGGGATGGAAGGACAGAGGAAGAGTAGGCCAGGGTGGCCTGTGGTTTCTGCCCCACTTAACTGTATTTCTCTCTTTCTCCCACCTCCATTGTAAATGACATGCTGTGCTTTGAAAATTTTTGTATTATTTTCATAGTGTGAGACAAGTAAATATTTAATGGAGTCCTACAGTAGTCTTTTAAATATAAAATACAAATAAGAGTCTTAATTCTTCCAGAGATAGGGAGCTATTGAAATAATTTTTCTTAGAACAGCATATTCAAAGTTGTGCTTTAGGGAGCTTAAGAAGGCAATAGTGAATAGGGTAGATTGGAAGGAAATGGAGGAGTCTAATTGGGGAAACTGGTTAGAGAAGCATTACATTGGTTTAGATGAACTTAAGAGGTTTTGGCAGTTTGAATTAGGGTAGTGTCCAGGAGAATGGAGATGAGATAGGTGCAGAAGTGTCAAGCTGTGTATCTCCAGGATCTTGCATTCCTCTCTGCTCCGCTTAATTTGATATTCAAGCCCAGTCCTGATTGAATATCCAGGGCCATTTCTAGTCAGATGCTGGAGATGCTTATCCAGCCCCAACCACATGGACTGATGGCTGTATCTTTCACCACCCTTGCTGTTAGAGCAATGTGCTTCAACAACCTGCAGTTTTCTGGTCACCCCATCTTCAGCACTTTTGCTATGACCTCCTTCTAAATTTCCCTCTCCATATCGCCGGGGCTTAATCATACTTCAAGAAACTGCTTGAACATCACTTCCTTTATGTAGCCTTGTATAATACCTTCAGGTAATAGAGGTGACTACCCCTTCCTTTGGACTCTTCTGAATGTGGATTTGGCACTTAAACTGAACTGCACTTATATTTAAACTCTTTCCCAATATCTACTGTGATGGACCATATTAGGTAGTTTGTAAATATTTATTGAATAGTTAAATTCTGATAATCAAAGATCCTGCCTTATTCTTGGGTCCTACACTCCCTGCCTCATAACATAGCTCTTACAACCGACTTCCTGCCTTCATCCTTGTTCTTGAATTTCTCTTGTGCTAACTGCTCACTAACACAGTCATATTCAAGGGCTGATTTGTGTTGTCTTATTGCTCCCTCCTCTGCCATTGTCAGGACGATGGCTGGACTCTATGGCGGTGTCAGCCTAGCAACTTGTTGATAGAACAACCATGAACTATGTGACCAACTATATAACAACTTCCAATTATCATCTGCTCTAGACACCTGATGACTCAACTCTTAGTCTCCCCTTCCTACTGCTCTCCTCTCTTGGCAAATGACCCAGTTTATACCTAAATAGCTCTGGACACTTGACCTCATACTTGTTCACCTGTCTGAAGTCTCTGTTGCAGGCTGTAGATGTCACTAGCAACTATTCCTCCCCTGGCATTTGCTCCTCTCCCCAAACACCCACTAGTGGACATGACTGATGGTTCGTCTGATTGTTCTGTCTCTCTAGTATATAACTGGTGGTGCCCTACAGAATCTCAAGATATAACCGATAAATACATTGAATTTAGAAACTTCTTGGATTTGAGGAAAAGGCAGATGTATGTGGGACAAAAGTCAAAAGCTAACTGAGGCTTGCTGGGTGATTAGGAATGTGGAGGTGGCATGGCAGAAAGAGAGCACATAAGAGGGAATATTTTTAGGAAAGGAAGTAATGAGGTCAGCTTTTAAGAAGAGATGATGAATCCAGTTTTAGATATGCCCAGGGGTGATATTAAAATATTTAATGAGGTATGACGTGACTTCAACTGATCAATACAGATGCCAGTGTTAGGCTATATGAGGGCCTATCAATCTAGGATTTATTATGCTGGATGGAAGGAACAGGCAGAACAACTTATTGGATATTCGGAGGGGCCAGGCTCAATAAATTTCAGATAAATTTCCCTTATGAACTTCAACCTTCGTTTTTCTTCCCTTCCATCTAAAGGTTAGACTGGGCCTATATACCATTGAGTAGTAGTCTTAACACTTTTTCACTGTAGTCTTTAACACTGGTAAATTGGCAGGTGTTTGTCTTATAATTACCTCCCAGGATTCTAGTTAAAGCGCACTATTGCACTCATCCTCATGCCATTTTTTTCATAAATTTGTAATAGCATGTCCAGACCTCTCCCCTTCAGCATACAAAGACCTCTTTTATCCCCACAAAAGAGGGCTGACTGCTATGGATTTATGCAAATTCAGTTTTTAACCTGCCAGCCAAAGAATAAGGCATAAAGATTAATTCTTAAGATGTTTTTCAGCTTTTGAATTTTGTATTCCAGGAAGGATGTTTTTGATTTTCCTTTTTGACAGATTTGATGTAGACATAAAGATGGAAAGTTAATCGTTAGCTTTGGGCATTCAAAGAAGGTGAGGATTTTTACCCACCCTGCTTAGAAAGGACGAACTTATTGCTTAAGGATTTAACTCTGGATTAGTAGCTTCTGATTCAAATTGAAAATACAATAAATGCCAAATAACTAACTTGGTGGAACTGGAGGGTCACTCATTAGAGAGAACAGAGAATTAGCATAGCTAATGAGAAAATCTCTAGCAGGGAAGCAAGAATTTCGGATTCTAATCTTACTTCTGCTAGTGTCATACTGGGAACTCTGGAGAATGGGACTTTGATTTTCCCAGACTCCTTCAGTTCTAGCATTGATCAAGGATGAATGCAAATTTGTTTCTTTTTCTACCTCATAGGTGTGTAGGAGGTTTGGGTATCTGGGAAAGCACTAGCTTACATGTCGCCTGGCACTTAGGCTGATTACAAGCTTTTGTTCTTTTGTTTAACTGGCTTAATAGGTATAAGGGGTATTGACAGCAAGACTGTTTGTCATTCAGGGCAGTCTCTTGCCGAGTCAGTGGAGACAGACTACCACCTGGGTCTTGACTCTGCAGTGAGATTTGCTAAGTGATGACATGAACACCCACTCAAATGTCTGTGAAATGTCTGCCTCTTGAGTGTTCCATTTGATCCATTCCCCACCCAACCTCCTGACACTCATTTCCTCACTGACCTTGCTCTATCCCAGGAGTGAGCTTCCTGGCCTTGATTCTGTGCTGGCAGAATCAGCTACCTCCTCTGAATGTTCAAAAGGCCCCTTTTGGCAAGCATCTCTCTCCCAGATGAGTAGAAGGGAGTAGGAGGCAAATTATTTAGTGATCGTAAGAATGCACTTTACCTGGCTGTAGGCCCAGGGTTATCTGGGAGGAATGATATGTTAGCTGACAACTACATTTGCAGAGATAAGTTTAATGGATTTCCCAGTGTTTTGAGGTATATTCCTCACAGTTAAGATTGAGTTCATGAAAAAAAACAAAGGCTACCTATTCTCTGTCTTTAACTATGCCTAGGTTTTTCCCTACTTTGGAATATAAATCTTTGCTCTCCCTTGTTGTCTTCTCAAACAACTGTGTCAACACAACCACTTTTCAGTGCCAAATTCCTGAACAGGTAGTATTTATTGATTATGTTAATTTCTTCATCACTTATTTTCATATTAAGACTTAGCAATCTGATTTCTACTCCTACAAAACATTGAAATAATTTTTCTTTGTGTTTTTGTACCAGCCTCATGTCATTTTCTCAGTTATTACCCCATTAAGTCTCTCTGAGGTATTTGGTACAGTTGATATCTTCTTTCCTTAGATATTTGTGCAAGGCTCTGTCTCTGTAACTATACTAAATTCTTTCCTCACCTCCTCAACTCTTCTCTCCGTTAGTGACTCCCTTTTCTCCCTTTAACCATTAACTCAGGACTTTGTTCTTATCCTCATACCCATTCATTTTCAAAATAATACTTTGATCAAAACAGCAGTGACTCTCTCCAAATCTTTACTTTCTCACATAAAATTTGCTCCATACTTCTATTTACTATTTATTTCTACTTGGATATCCCATCTCCCATCCTAAGTTCTCCATTCCAGGAAACAGATTGATTGGGTTTAAATCTTGGATCTAGTAATTTATTGGTTGTGGGACTTGGTACAAGTTACTTTTTTATTACCTCTGTTTCCTCAACTGGAGAGTAATATGATGAGTGAAAATAAAGGTGAAAATAAAGTCTACTTGAGTGGATTTAGTAAGTAATATATAGAAAGTAAGTAATATATGACACAGCACCCTGGTGTCATAGTAAATGCTAAAAATGTTAGTTATTATTATTAGTCCTTATTCATAATTTGCCTTCTCTTTAATCTGTATATCTAGTAATTCATTACATTGTTTTTCTTCCTTCTTTTAATCTATTTTTCATCTCTACTTCATTTATGCTTTGAATGAAAGTCTTCATAGCTGGAATTTCAGAGCCTCTTTGTTGTGTGTTGTATTATTTATTGTGCTGCTTCCAAGTTCAAATGGGTTTGTTACTATCAATGAGTCACATTCAAATTCTTCAACTAGATATATAGGCTCAGCATTACTGTTGCTGCTTTGGTGGTCACTTTCATCTCCTGCTACTTAATATGTAAACTTCAGCTCCAGTCAAGGCAATTAACTTCCTGGTCCCTGAAAAATGCCATGCCATTTTCATTATTTGAGGATGTCCTTTAAATGGCAATACCTGCCTTGGGAGAGGTGACATGAGCCCCATGTATTTGCCATCTTTGATAACTTCTTAACAAATACATTTCAAATTAATTAATTTTCAAGGAAGAAGAGAATTCTTTTTAAAGTCTTAGAAATAAGATACAAAGTTCTAGAGGGTATAAAAAGTGAAAAATTAGAAGTACTTAGTTCATATCATCAGAACTCTAAATTAGACTGGCTAATAAAAGCTATTGTTTACTTGATTGAGCACCTATAGTTTGCCAGCTATTGTATAGTAAATATAACCAGCTCTGTTTTCTTCTAGTTGTCATCCAGCCATTTTTTTTTTCAGTATTGAGACAAAGGACTGCATGGAATGTAATGATCATGAGGCCTTTTTTAGAAGGAGAAAATTAGGTTCCAGATTATATTTACAGAATCCATTGCCAAATCCACTAAACTAGCATTTATTAAACAGCATATACTTATTGAATAGTCAAGGCACTGTTTTGGTGTTGGGAGGGAACCTCAAAGAAGAATAAAACATGTCACTTTGCTATACATGTTCTTGACTGGACACCATTTTCAGTGCTGTGCATATTTTTTCAAATATTAGTTTTTATGAAAGAAATATATCTGTAAAGTTATAAATGCCAAATACTATTATGACGAAACACTTATGATGAAAAATGGGACTTCTGCTCCACTCTTCTTTGAGTTTCATTACCTAGAGGAAACCACATTTATGTCTTGTATGTATTTGTTGAGCTCCTTAACTTAATATTTATAAATAATATTTCTTGACTTTTTTATTCTTTCAAAATGAAAATTTAGCTCTCTTATTATTCACAACCTCTGCTATTTCCTGCCTTCCTTTTATTAAAGATAATTATATTTTGGGTAAATATTCAGGGTTTATATTACTATATTTACATAAACACTGTTTGCCAGTCGCAAAGTAGTATATTATGATTACAAATCCTTACTTATACAACTTTTCGTTTTTCTTAGTTAATAATTGCCTTATTTAAAAATTTGTCTTAGTTTCAACTGCTAATTAAAAAAAAAGCTATAAAATTTTTCCCAATATAGTCAAATATTAAATAATTTTTCAGTTTCATTCATAACCACAATTCCACTCTCAGGAACTCTCTCTTGGAATCCTTGATGTTCATGTTCGTATCTGGACTGGCTACTCAGTTTCCAGAACAGCTATCATTATGGGAAATCTCTATCTTTCTCTTGAATTGGATCCCATGTTTTTCTTGTTTTCTGTGTCTTCTTTTTTTTTTTTAAGGTGAGGCAACCCTTGGTTGACCTCACAGATTGCAAGGACCTTGTCAGCTTACAATCCCTTATTTTATTTATTTATTTATTTTATGCCTACAGCACCTGGTCTTCCTAGGTGGTCTCTCATCCAAGTACTAATCAGGCCCAAACCTGCTTAGCTTCCGAGATCAGATGGGATCAGGCTTGTTCAGGGTGATATGGCCATAGTGTTGTTGTTTTTTTTTTTGAGGGCACCCTTCATTGGCTTTCAGGGGAGGGGTTTATAAGAATAAATTTTTCAGATGTCTTTTTTTAACTTTAACTTAAATAATACTAGTTTGGTTGGGTATAGAATTCTAATTTAGAAGTCATTATTTCTCAGAAATTTGAAAGCATTATTCCACTCTTTCATCTTTCAATATTGCTGCTGGTAAATCTAACAATTTGTTGACATCACTCCTCCATTAATATCACTTTTTTCTTTGATATTGTGACTTTTTAACCTTTTACAACATATTTAACTTGAGTTTTTGTTATAGTTAGAGATAACTACATGGGTTGAATTCTCCATCTTTACCTAGGGGTCTTCAGAACTAACATTTCAGAACATCATTGTGTAGAGTTTATTTTTGAGTAAATCTCAGGGAAGTGTCCTGATATGAGCATGCACTGATTATTTAGTGACTACCCATCTAACATTGTTTCCTATTTTTGCCTTGTGTTTAAAATGAATTGCTCCTTTCTCAGGAGCAATTACTTTTTTTTCATCAATTTTCATGTCGAGCTAATTATGCCATTTATACCATTTTAAGAATATGTCCATCTTTACTGATGTCTTGAGACATATTTATTGAGATATAATTTAAATACCATAAAATTCACTTATTTAAGTGAACGATTCAATTTTTTTAGTATATTCACAGAGTTGTGCAACCATCACTGCAATCTATCTTATTACTCTCCAAACAAAATCCTGTATCCATTAGCAGGTATTCCCCATTTTCTATTTTCTCCTGTCTTTGCAATCACTATTCTAATTTCCATCTCCACATATTTGTCTATTCTAAACATTTCATATAAATGGAATCATACAATCTGTGGCCTCTAGTAACTGGTTTTTTGCACTTGTATAATGTTTTCAATGCTTATCCATTGTTATAGTGGATATCAGTATTCCTTTTTTATTGCCAAATTTTACTAAATTTTAATTCTCTGAAGATAGTTTTCATCTTTGTATGCTTAACCCCTAGCATGGTAGCTAGGAGCTATTAGTATCTAACATATTTGTTTATTAAATAGATAGATGGCTAATTCTAAGTCCATTTCAAATTTTCCATTATAGTCCTACTTTCAAAAATTTCACTTGACCATGTCCTCCTCCCACCCCAAAATTTTTTATTTCAAAACAGTTTGATAAAGATTTGGGCAAAAATTAAGATGTTCTAAATATAGATTATTCTTGATTTATCTTTACAGTAGGACTAGAATGCTAGCCACAACCCCCTCCTTCATACCTTAGATCTTTATGAGGATTTTTTGGTCTGTAACTCAGGCATTTAACCAAGCTTATAATCACTGATCACAGTAAGACTGGGACAAATAAGAATTTTAAGCCTGGTTCTAGAGTCTCTTACTTTGCTAAAGGGGATGGCCTTAGTCACCAAACTCATATAATAATTTAGTTCTTATGGAACTCTGATTTAGCACCATAATTTTTTTGTTTTGTTTTGTTTCCCTGCGACCACTAAGTATTTCCTCTTTCAATTCTTTCCATTTCTTTAAACTAAATGGGATTAGATCAAGGCTGGGACACTGGCATTTCTTTCAGTGTTCCGTCAAGAATAAAATTGAATTTTGTGGATTCCTCTCATTCTGTTTCTTTAGTCAACATTAGCAAGGCAGAGAATTTGCTAAGACTTCTGACCTATACTTTCCTGGTTCCCTTCAAACCCTGCACCCTCAAAAGACAACACAAATACACAATGGTTTAGGAAAACTTCCAACCTCAATATCTAAGGATAATTTAAGAAGAGCTCAGTTTGAAGAAAGAAGGGTAGAAGAAATGATTTCCTCAAACTTACCTTTCTGTGATTCTAAAGTGTTTCAAGTCCTAACATAATGATACTAAAATATGTGGGAGATAGTGTTAGGATGGATATGAATTGAGCAGATATTAAAAATTAAACTTATTTATTTGTGGATTATGGTTTTCATCTGGTTTTATGATTATAAAAACAAGGACTTAATTTTAAAATCTAGTTTAATGGCCTTGAATTGTTTTGAACAGCTGGAAATCTTTTGCAGTAACATCAAAGGTAATTACTCCTCATGGCAAGAGATCAGGGGTTGTGTCTTTTGTATTGATGTTAACTCAAGTATATATATATTTTCTGAACACACACAATATTTTAAAAAAATAAATCACTCATTCTGAATTCTATGCCTACAAAGCAGCTTTAAATGCCCCCATAGGTGAGCTCAAACCCAGCAATGCAAACATCTGATTTTATCATGTTTTTTCCTCAAAAAGATGAGAGGGACACAGGGGAAAGTTTGCCTATTTTTATCCATGAAACAAGGTCACTAAATATGTTATGTCAGTTAAATCAAATTCTTATCTTTTGAAAACGTTTCTATGTAGTATGTGTGTGTGTGTGCATGCGTGTGTGTGTGTGTGTGTGTGTGTGTGTGCTATAATTCAAGAATGACATGGGTTCTGTAACTATTATTTTCCTAGTTGGTTATAAGAGTAAATTTTGGGTTGACATTTCTGAAATAAATATAGCCACTGGAGCACTAGCATTCTGATTTAAAAATCTGACTACATTAGAAGAAAATTAACCTTTTCAAAAAGCCACTGTTCTAAGGAATAATTTGAATCAAATGAGCTTTAAATGTTGTACCTGCATTTAGAATTTTTAGAGGGGTTGTAACTCCCCAGTGATCTACTTTTTAAAGGAGAAAAAGAATCAGATAAACTATGGGAAAAGTAACCATGAAAATTATAAAGAAGAGCCTAAATGAAGCTAATTTTCTTTAACTAAAATGACTTTTATAGTAACATCAGGTTCAGAAATCAAAGTAGAAACTGACCTTATTATAAGTAGTTTTGATATCTTCCATGAAAAGTATCAGATTGTATCAATATCCAGGAAACTGTATGTTTTCTGTTGGAATCCTCCATGTTACACTTGTTTATTCATTTATTTCATATTTGACAGGTACTTAGATTGTGCTAAACAGAAATGCTGACGATAAGGCTATGAAGCTGGTACACAGAATTATCAGATTTCATGTACATAACTGACAGTTAAAATATTAAGTACTTCATAATACATATTAAACATTTGGATGAAAATGACAATGCACATGATTTTCAGTCTACAAAGTATGCAATACATGTTTTCACTCTTAACTCTCTGTCAGTTGGCTTAATTTGGTATTAAAGTCTTGATCCCACCAGTTTGTGTAAAGTTTCAGCTCAGGAATTCTTGAGGTTCCTTCTCACTCTGGAGTCAGGCTGAGGTATCGGGGCCTGTTATGGAGTAAATTGTTTCTCCTGAAAAAGATATGTTGGAGTCCTAACCTGTAGTGCCTCAGAACGTGACCTTACTTGGAAATAAGGTCACTGCAGATATAATTGGTCAAGATGAGGTTATACTGGAGTCAGATGGGCCCTTAATCCAATGTGACTGGTGTTCTTATAAGTAGAGGAGAGACACACATAGAGGGCACATAGCCATATGATGTTAGAGACAGAGATTGAAATTATATATATACAGACCAAAAAATGCCAAGGAATGCCCATGCCACCAGAAGCTAGAAAAGGCAAAGAGTGATTCTCCGCTTCTCTATAGGTTTCAGATGGATCATGGCCTTGCCGACACCTTGATTTTAGACTTGTAGTTTCCAGAAATGTGAGATAATGAATGTCTGTTGTTCTAAGTTATCCAGTTGGTAGGACTTTGTTATGACAGCCCTAGGGAATGAAAATAGAGCCTTATGTCATTCAAGGTGTCATGGTGGGTGGCAAGGCATCTGGTCGCTAGTCTTCTGGTCACATGGACAAATGCTGAGCTGGCCATCATCCCCTATTTACATAACCCCTCCAGGCCTAGTGGCCCATGCTGTTTGTATACCATGCTTGGGACTCAGTACTTTTTAGGAGGCCGGACCCTCTGATCTCTTCACTTGATACATCAAGTGGCTACTGTTAAGGCACTGACAAATCCCAGGGCACTGCCTAGGAGAAGTAAGGCTTTCTTACTTCTTCTCCTAGCCCTGAGAAGATTTTTAATATTTTGGGAGGTAGCCCATTTCTCCTGCCTGCTCGTCCAGAATACTCTGTTTCTTCTCTCAAAACTTGTGTCTCCTTTGCCTTTTCCTCAAATTTTGTAAATTCTCCTAAGGGATGAGGCTTTTGGAAAACATCAGGGAAGGAAGCTTCCAATGTCTGCACAGTCCTCACCCCCACCCACAGGCAATGAAACCATAAACAGTAAAGGAGAATGTGATTCAGGTGGACTGGAGAGGGAAAAGTGGAAAATGTAAGTAGGAAAGGCCTATAAAATAATTTATCAAACTATTACTCAGTCACAAAATTATTGAATAGTCTACATTAAGTTATCCAATGGATTTTGAAACTATTTACCTTGTGTTCTGATAGTAAATTAAATTTAGCAGATTGGGGCTGAACTAAGAGATCAAGAGAGCAGACTTTTTAATGCAATATTTCAGTGACAGGAAACCATTAACAAACCTCTCCAAGATTCCATTTTAGGAATTTTTTGCATGAATAATTAACTAGTTCAACCATATACATTACTGATCACCAGATGATATGTGTATTGATTTTTACGACAGATAAAGTAACCAGACACAACAAATTAAGAGCCAGTTATTTTGGCATTCTTAAGTCAGTGATTCCAAACCCGGCTTAGAATCACTGGCAGTCTTTTTAAAAAATTGCTCCTGGACAATGTCATCTGGAGTAGGGGTAGAGAACCTGCAGTTTTTAATAGTTCCTTGGTGATTTGGGCCAATATTGGGGAAGCATTAATCTAAAAGATGTAATTAATTCAATGATCTGAGCAGCAATTATTAATATATGTATCGTCCAAATGAACACATATATTTAGTGTTTCTAGATATTGTCTTCTATCATCTGCATAACCTTGTCCTAGCAGAATTAGTTCATACTCACTCATCTTTATTTTGAAATCTACAATTGATATTTAAAAGAAATTCATTGACTTCTTGGGCAAAAATCTTTACTACTGTCCCATCGGGCTATTTGATAAAAGGAGAAACTGAGCCTGTTTCTAAGTGACACCAAAAGTTAATCAATTACCAGGACATTCTTAATTATCTTTTAGCAGAATAAACTTAGATGTGTTCTTCTAAATTATCCTAGCTCTTTGAGTGCCTATTTAGACTTCAACTAAATCTAGCATTTCTAAAACTAATCATCAAAGTATTCTAAATTAATTCTGTTGTTTGCTAATAAAGATGTCTAATTTTCAATGGCAAGCTGTCTTTAAAATACCTACTTTAATACAAGTCTTATCGGCTTCAGCAAGTATTGTGAGTGTACATGTGAATGTATGTGCGTGTTCTTAAGTCAGTGATTCCAAACCCAGCTTAGAATCACTGGCACTCTTTTTAAAAAAATTGCTCCTGGACAATGTCATCTGGAGTAGGGTGCCTATCACTCTCCTTTTCACATTCCTGGCTAAGATATACCAATCATGAGCAATAACACACCAGCACAATGACAAAAACTAGACAAGATGGGGAATTGCTTACCTTTATGTGTCTAGTAAATTCAGAACTAAGAGTTGATCTGGTAGATTTAGGAAGATATAAAACAAAGTCTATCCAGGTGATAAAGTTCACTGGATTATTCAGTTAAGATAAAAATATACATATTGAGAAGCACCTAACAAAAAGACACTGTCTAGTTAATTGTAGAAAAAGAAAGAGTCTTTGTTTATTGAGGGACTTGACACAGGGCCCAGCCCAGAAAGCCAGAGTGCTGGAGGAAAAGGCTTCCAGGAAAGACAGAAAAGAATGCTAACCAACCTAACCCACTAGAGCTTATCACTTCTCCAGAAGTTGTGGTATTTAGAATTGTTTGTGTAAGAAGCAATAAAAACCTGACAGGCTGATACCTGTTAAGCTGCTGACATATGTTGTCCATGCAGCTTGTGGATTGGCTCTGTGTTCCTTTATGTGGGGCCAGAGTAGCTACACAGCCCTCGTGCTAGCAAAACAAAGTAGAGTTAAAAAAAAAAAGAAAATTCAACTCTAACCTCGGTGCCGCCTCCTTTTCTCTCAACTCCTGATCAAGGGTGATGCAACTTTGGAGGCATATAATGGCTTTGGTACAAAGTCAGCTTGTGGCTTTGAATTGCTTTGCTTGTCTCTTTTCATATGGCTGGGTTTTTTTTTCCACACAAGTTTTCTGGCTAAGTGGCTTCTTTGCTTTTGTTTGCTTTCTTGTTTTGACCTAAATCTGTGTCCTCTGTTCCTTGCTGGTCCTCAGAGACTCAGCATCTGGTTACTCTGATGTGATTCAGGTGTAAATGCAGAGCTTTTGAGAGGAGGGATGACAGTCTCTACTTGCAGATGTTTCCAAAAAAGTATTTCTCAGAAGGTGGCTTAGAATGAGGATAAGCCACAGATCCTGCTCCTCTCTATATGAATATGTTAGTGAATATTGGATTCTAGGTTGGTTTGGAGCATATTTAAATGTTTTCATTCAGTTTATTAGGTTTTTATTAGTAGGTCTATTCTAAAATTATTTGCTAAATGAAATGAAAACAGCAACAACTTGTTCCATAAAAAGAATAACATGTTTTCAGCAAATCAGTTCACTCATTATAGATTTTAATAGTTTGTAAATATGGCGCCAGTAGAAAATGTGAGGCAGGCTGACAGCATTGTGTAGGTGGTGCACTGACAACCTTAGAGTATACCATTTATGTGGTTGTCTGAGGAATGACAAAGTGACTCACCTTGCTACTTGGGAAATTTAATCTCACAGGAGTTTTCCAGAATTATATTTATACATGGGGAGGAAAAAATCCTATGAAAATCAGAGAAAGTGATCTTCATTAAAATATAGTATTGAGAAGTTATTTTTTCACATGAGAGCTGAAAGTTTTGTATGATCCACAACTTTAACCCATTTCACAGCTCATTAAGTGATACCTCCATGTATTGCCTATGTCAGCAACCTGGGCACTGTCTTCGACAGCTCTGTTTCTTTTGCCTTCATGGTCAACCCATTAACAAATGTGGTTTCTTCAACCTCCAAAGTACATTTTGAATCTGTCAAGTTTTATCTACATTGCTGCTCTCTTTTACCTAGATGTAACCCCTAACTGGCCCTCCTGCCTTCCCAGTTGCAGCCAATATTATCTTTTGTGTGTGTGAATTTCTATTTTTATAAAAGTTGTACATGTGCATAGTTTAAAGTGTCATAGTCTATAATTCTTATAATAAGCACTCAGAAATAACAAAGAACTGTCTTCTCCCCATCCTCCATTCTCAGTCCCCAGCAGTAACAACTTTCAACCCTTTTACTTGTTTCTTAGATGTTTCCTCTATATTTCTAAATTGTGCGTTTATACTGCTTTTACTTGATTTTTCTGTTTTAGATATTATCTTCTGACTTCTCATCCATGGAAGACACGAATATATCTTTCTTAAACACCCCCACTTCCTCTTAGTCCCACTCATCTTCCTAATAGAATTATATTGTAATTTTGAGTTAGATAGAAATTCAGTTTGCATTGCTCTGCATGATTTGTAGACACAGCTAGTCATGTGGTATACTATTCTTATATTTCCTTCCTGTTTGACTTCTTATTTCCATGCTTAACAATTGTCTGTTTCTTTGTTTGCATATGTGTATTACTAATCCATTCTTAATTCTCCACGAAAAGTGGAGATCCCTAGCATAAGTACATGTTTATGTTCTAGTATAGTCTGGTGACTCTCAAGGCTTCCTACACCACTGCCCAGGGGTTTTATTTTGCCACCATCCTAAGGCTTCTATTGACTTTCTTTTTTATTAGATCCCCTATTTCTTAGATTGTGATTTTGTTCTATCTTCAAACTTGATTGAGAGAATTAATTTTAGGTCAGAAATAATTTTTGCTCAACATTTTCAAGTAATTACTTCATTGTTTTCATTGAGTAATCCAATGGTATTCTGGTTCTGGATCCTTTGTATGTGACAGTCCCCCATTTTTATCTCATGAGTCCCTTTTAGGACCAATGTGCTTCTGTGTGGGTTTCTTCCTACTCCCTGCATTGGTTTTATTCCCTGTGAGTTCTTTTTGCAATTTCTTTGTTTTGGTTTTTTTACTTTCTCATTAGAGACTTTCCTTAACTCTATAATGATTTCTGGTTTTCTGTTCCTATTTAAACAAGTTGCCAGAAGCTTTGTAGGGAGGATTTGTTAATACTCAAGAACAGGGGTTGGCAAACTGGGGCCCATGGGTCAAATCTGCCCCACTGCTTGTTTTTGTCTGGCACTAAAAATAGTTTTTATATTGTTAAATGTTGAAGAAAAATCACATAAATAATGATATTTTTGACAGGTGAAACTTAAGATATTTACTCTAGCTTGCCGTAGTGAACAGAGTGAGTCCTAGCAGCTGGAATGCCTGTATGGACAAAAAAGATCCTGCATTCCCCTCCAAGAGTTTGTATTCTTCACTAGAGCAGTTCTCACCTTTTTGTATCCCTGATCTCAACTAGCAGAGAGCCTTAGCACCAACACAACCCAGACAGTTCAGGCACCGTCTCCTCACGCTTGCTTCATGTGAACGATTTGAAAAGATAATGCTAATAGGGCTGCTCTGGAAACAATAACACTATGCCCAAAGCGTAATTGTGTTGTACAAAGATTTTCAAGTCCCAGACAGTCCTATGGGATGATCTGTACCAGAGGGATAGGGTAGGAGGCAGAAACACAGCAGAGATATGTGGGAACCTATGCATGCATGATCAGCATCTGAGGTTATGTAATTTTTTTGAGGTGAACAGAATTTTTCAAAACTATTGATGAGTTCACATCATTCTATTACTCAAACATTCCCATGATTCTCATCACATTTAGCACTAATCTCAAGTTCCAGATCACAGCCTGCATACCCTGCATGCTCTGGGCTCTCCTCTCCCTAAACTCCTCTATTGTTGGTTTACCCTTTGCTTACTGTGCTCCATTCGCACTGGTCTCCTTGCGGCTCCCTGACTGGACCCAGCTAGTTTCCTTCTCAAAGTCTTTATATTTGCTTTTCCCTCTGCCTGGAACACTGTTTCCCCAGATCTTTAGACGACTTAATCCTTGCTTCATTCAGGTATCTGCTCGAATGCAACCTTCTCAAAGACATCTTTCCTAACTACCCTCTGTAAAATAGTTCTCACCCACCACCTGTAGCTCTGAATCCTTCTTTCAGTGAGCTGTGTTTGTTGTTTCATCTCAGACTCATTCTACTACTTCCTCTACTCTCTCTGTGCTTCAGAGACTGATCCTTCCAAATTACATCTCCCAACCTCTTTTGCCCATTGATTTTCAGTTAAATTTGCTTAGTGAGAGACATTTGTCTTTTGTGGGAGGGGAGGAAGAAGGAAGGGAAACAGAATCCTCTATGGTTCCAACATCTGCAAAGTGACCTTGGCCTCTGGGTTTCAATAATATGACTTCTTTCCTTTATTCTTCAGCCTACAGGGCAATTGCAAATCTCTGGGTTGCCTCATTGTCACCTATTGCTTTTTAAGCATTTGTGACATCATGGCAACTAATTATCCATTTAAAATTCTGGACTACTGTTTATTAGACTATGGTTTTCCTGACTTAATCCCGACTGATATCATTTCCATAGCCCTTATTACTACCTGTTATTATTGGTTTACTTGTTTATTTTCTATCCCCTCACCCCCACCCCACATTAGAATGTAACTTCCATGAAGCCCACATGCTTGAGGATTCTGGAGCAGACATTTGAAACTGCTGAGAAATAGAAGAAGACACATTTCCATTCCTGATCATTTACCAGAGAAATAGAAAGAAGGGCTAGGTATGAGTTTCTCCTAGAGGGTGTTAGGTAAGGAAGCAGGGACATTCAGAAAGGTGGAGTCTAGGTCAAGTGCTACACTGAAAGCGCTAAATACTCTTAGAAGTTCTCTATTATATTTCCAGCTTAGGAAGAGATGTCTAAGTTCCACCTCCAGAAAGCAATTGAGAGTGATGGGAGGTAGCTCTGTGGCAAGGAAGAAGCACTGTGTGAGATTTTTGAGCACACTCAAAGATGAAACCTATGAATTGGCAGGGGAAGGAGGAGGCAGAAACTTTTACTAAGCTGAGTAGGTATATTAAAACAATAATAGATGATGTTGGATGTGTGACACACTGCTCTGTGTCCTATCCTAAGAGTTTTGCATTATTAACTCTCATATGAATGTACATGAATAAAATTATAAAACTGTATTAAACTACATATTTGAAAATACCAAAACTAACCACATGTTGTATATGTTTTTTAAAAGTTGGGCAATTTAATTAGTGCTTGGATTATTCATTTATTTTTAACAGAACAAATCAGTGATGTAACTAAGTAAACCAGTGAATATCAATCCTAGACACACCAGCATGTAAGATGAGAAAGGGTAACTGCTTTGCTGAATGTAAAAATGATGGATAGTAATGAAAGACAACTTCTTGTCTCCTCACTGAGGGCTGTGTGTATGTGATATGTGGGCATCTTCTTCTCCATACCATTTTTAGTAGCTGCTTTCATTTCCAAAAGTTATTTAGTAATATAGATCTTAATTTCCAAGTAAGTAAAATTGCTTGAGTATTTTTATTATTTATTCTAATTTTATTGGATTATGATCATAGAATATGGCCTGTAAAATCTCTACTTTAAAATTTTTGCTAAGAACCTTCTTTTGTGTGGCCATTACATGATTGATTTTGTAAATATGCATTGGGCATATAGGAAGAAAAATAATATGTCTATTTGAAGCACCTCTACATATATTATTGAGTTTATTATATCATTTAATCCCTTTTTTCTTACTTATGTCTACTTATTTTTACTTTTCAGCCCACTTCTGAACAGATGTTTTAAAATCTCCCAGTACATTTTGGTTATTGTTTGCATTTTTAGAGGTTTTTCTTATTTATATGATATTTTGTGCATATAGATCTATAAATGTTACCTTCCTTGAGAGATATAATTTTTATTTTATGACTTGTGACTTTTATCATTACAATCTCTCTTGATTCTATTTAATGCTTAGAACTTTAAATTTAACTTATATGTTATTAATATTTCCTCTGCTATTTATTTTTGTTTGTGATTGCTTCTCTTTTGTTTTTAGCCCTTAAAAAAAATTCCATTTTTGAAAGCATGTTTCTTATAAACAACATGCAGTTCAGGCTTTTTTTTTTTTTTTTTTTAAGTAAGTATACCAAGGTGACAGTATCTTTAAACGGGAAAAGTCAGTTAGGTTACATTCTGTGTTACAATCGATATACTTGGTTTTATTTCATCCATTTTAATTAATGACTACAATTTAGTTTGTTGTGCCCTTATTTCTTATTTTGATAAGTTTGATCAAGTTAGTTTTTATTCTTTAATTTCTCTTATCAGTTTAGACATTCTCTTGAATATTTTGATCGGTATTTACCATTAGTATTTCCCTTTCATCATCATTTTAATCAAACACCTATTTATCTATTGGATTGACCCCAAGTTATGAACTATGCAAAACCTCTATGCCTTTAGTCAGTTATTAAATGAATTATGCATCTCAAGAGGCAATATTTTCCTTCCTATTAATAAGGTTTCAGGAGCTTGAGCCATTAATGAGAAAAAGTCGGCACAAACTGATGGTAGAGTTTGTGAAGAAGTTAAGATAAGGAAAATATAAATGAAAGATGGTACCCCTCTCCTCACTGGGTAGTCACACAGGACTTACAAAGTGAGCGAGCCACAGAGGTCTGAAATGGGATTAAGAGTCATCTGCCACAAATGTAGTGAAGGGTCAGCATGTGGGCCGTTAGTCTGATTCTATAGAACTGTCTTTCCCGGGTCTTCTAGGGTTTGCCTTAGGAGAAAGAATCTGGTTTTGGTAGCCACATACTCCTCTGATTAGAAGAGTGCTGAGAAGTATGAGGTTGGAAAATACAAATTGTTCAGTTACTCTACAGTGGAAAGCCTAATGATCAGTAGTAAGAAGAATGACCAGAATTTTATACTAATATGGAATGGCAATTAAAGTTATCACTGGGTCCTCATGTTTCTTAAGTTAAACATGACAGCAATGAGCTCACAAAAATAACTCGAAAATTGCGCTAGTATCCATGAAAACATTAAGAAATTGTTAATTAGGGAATCTTGTTTTCATCTATTTATGAGGTTGTCCGAGTCTCTGAAACTAGCTCTCCCAAACCTATGTAAATTTGAACTTCCGCTTCTTAAGAGCATCACTTTTTTTCTATAGAATGGGGTCTGATTGATTGGAGGCTGCAGCCCCACAGAGGCCACCTCTCTGGTTTGTTTCTTCCCCATTCCCCTCCTCTCTCCTATTGTTTTTGAGTGTGTGTGTGTGTGTGTGTGTGTGTGTGTGTGTTTTAGTGAACTCTGGAAAGCTCATTGCTTTCTCCTAACATATTTAGACTTTCCAAACTGCTCAAATTTTTTTCAAGGTTAATCTTTTTCAAGCGAGGTCCATGAATAATCTCAGTCCATTTTATAATTTTGGCTTTGTTTCCTCTACCCAATTTTAAAGACGTATGTATAAATATATTTCCTTTTCTTATCCAAATAATAAGCTCTTTAATGTCAAAGAATGTATATTTTGCTTGATTTCCTTCCTTTTTCTCTAGAATAGTTATATGTCAGTCTTAAATAATTTAAAAAACATTCGTTTAATCGATGTTTGCACTGGAAGTATAGAAATACGCAAATATAAAATGAGAATGAAAAATCTTTAAAACATCAGAAGAACAGCATTATAAATTATTTTAGGAAGAACCATTGAAATATGAATGATAAGGAAAACTATTTTTGGAACTATAAAGAATCAGTGAAGCAGAATTCTAGCACTAAATGATGTTATTAAAAATGATGAAAAAAAAACAACAATACCATAAAAATGGATGAAGGATATAACTCTTTCACAAAGACAGAAATACAAAGCCTCTTCTTGAACATCAGAAAAGATATTCAAATTCACTCATAGTAATAGAGATTCCTATTAAACTGTTAGGAACTTCTGATTCTGGCCAAGACAGAGTAAGGGGACCAGATTTAATCTTTTGCCTTAAAAGAATACAAACCTAGACAAAATATATGAGGCAATAGTTTTCAGATATTGTACATCAGCCCAGGTCTGTGATCCTTGAGGAAAAGAAAAGAAAAAAAAAGAAGAAGAAGAAGAAGAAGAAAGAAAAAAGAGAGAGGGAGAGAGAAAGATTTGTAAGTGCGCTGGCTTACTGTACTTGAAAATAGTTTCCAGGCTCTAGTGCAGAAAGAGGGAATTCAACAGGTCTGGGTTCCCTCTTATCTTACTGAGAAGAGGAGAAAGGTCAGAGTGCAGGGATGCCAAAGGCCAGAAACCGAGGGGCAGATACTGGAAAGAAGGGACTGGCTCAGAGAAAAGGGCTCTGGTGATCTGCAGTGGGGTTTCTTGAATCTTTCACTGATTACTAATCTACACTTGCTTGAGAGGAAACTACCTGCAGCTGGGTTAAAAACCAGTGAGCATCAGAAGGCAGACAAATTCCAAGATCTCACCCAAGGTTGGGCATAGTTTGTGTTAATACCAGCCACAGTAGAAAAATCTAATACTTGGCATTGAGTACAATATTAAGATGTAGGGCTAAACTAATCCCAGACTACAGTCTGATCTGTACCTATTTTAACAAAGTTCAAAAACAATCCTCGAAATAATCCAACTTACCTCAAATTACTTAATTGTGCATAAAAACAAAATACAACATTGTTTAAAGGAATACAAGAAATCCAGCAATGAACAACATAAAATCATAATGTCTAAAAAACTTCCAGGCAAGTACAAATGCAGAGAATATGAACTATAGTTAAGAAAAACACAAAAGCAGAAATGATGGAACTGAAGATAAGAATGTGAAAACAGCTATTATAACTATGCTTCACATGTTTAAAAAAACGAAAAGTATGAGACTAGAAATGGAAGACAAAATTAATGGCACTTGAATAAAATATATTTTATATTTTCAAATAAATGAAAATTCAATACATGACACAAAAATGTATTACATGGAATTAATATCAATTAATAACTATAGAATAAATGATCAATGAATTTGAAGACATAGCAATAAAAACTATCTGAAACGAAGACCACAGGAAAAAAAGATGAAAAAACTAACTAAGTAACAGTAACCTATAGGATACTATTAAGTATTCTAACATACATTTAATTAGAGCCTCATAAAACAAAACGAGAGTAGAAAAATCATTTTAAGAAATACTGATCAAAACTTTCCAAATTTGAACTCAAACTCATAAATCCAAGAAGCTCCACAAATCTATCAGACTAAACTAGATCAAAGCACATCATAATCAAATTGTTGAAAACCGCTGACAAGAAAAAATTTTAAAGGAGACAGAGAATACAGACACATTATGCACAAGGAACAAAGATAAGAATGATAAAATTCTTATCAGACACTATGCAAACCAGAGACAGTAAAGAGACATCTTTAAAATACTAAAAGAAAAGAAATCTGTCAACCTAGAGTTCTTTAACCAGTCAAAATGAAAAGTAAAAAAAGACCTTTCGACATACAAAAGCTGAAGGAATTCATCATCGGCATCTTGGCACTTCAAAAAAATTTTAAGAGTTCATCAGGGAAAGGCTAAACAATACTGGAAGGACATCTGGATTGGTGCAAAAAAAATAACGAGCCCTAGAAATGGAAAATATATGGTTAATATAACAAGCACATTTTTCTTTTAAAATTTTTTTTACAAGTTAACACCTGTTTAAAGCAAAAATATCAACAACGTATTGTGGAGGAACAGCATATATAGTAGTAAAAAGATGATAAAAATAACACAAAGGATAGGAAAGAGGAAATGGAAGCATAGTATTGTAAAGTTCTTATTCTATGCATAGGTAACATATACACTGTAAAATCTTATTTAAAAGTAGACTGTGATTAATTAAAGGTATTAATTGCAAACCCAAGGCAACCACTGAAATGAAATAGACATACATAATAAGTCAGTAGTGGAGATAAAAGGGGATAATAATAATTAAAAAAACAATTAACTTAGTAGAAAGTAGAAAATAGGGGAAAAAAGTAGGAAAATAATAGATTTCAATTCAACCATGTTGTTAATCACATTAAATGTAAATAGTCTAAATGCCCCAATTAAAATGAAGAGACTGTCAGATTGCGTAAAAATGCAGGATCCAATGACATACCTTTTATAAGAAACTCATAGATCTAAACACACAAGTAAAAAGTAAAAAAATAAAAAATTATAATATGCAAACACTATTGAGTAAAAAAAGCTGGAGTGACTTTATTAATATCAAACAGAGTAGAATGTAGAACAAGGAAAGAGGAACATTAATGATAAACAAGTCAGTTTTTGAAAAGAACATAATTCTAAATGTACATGCAACTATAATGGTGCTTCGAAATACTTAAAGTAAAAACTGACAGAAGTTAAAGGAGAAATAGATAAATCTGCAATTAAAGGTAGAAAATCTAACTTTACTCTTTTGAGTAATTTATAGAATGAGTAGAAAATCAGAAATGATATAGAACACTCAAACAATGCTATCAACCAGCTTGACCTAATTAACATATCACACTCCACCAAATAGCAGAAGAACACACATTCTTTTCAAATGAACATAGAACATTCATCAAGAAAGACCACATCCTGGGTCAAAAAACAAGTGTCAATAAATATAAGAGGATTAAAATCATACAAAGTATATTTTCTGACCAAAATAGGATTAAGTTAGAATTAATATACAAAAGATACCTGAATATCCTAAATGTGTGAAAATGAGTTAACACATTTCTAAATAATCCATAGTTCGAAGAAAAAATTACAATGATGAATTAGAAATTATTTAAGCTAAATGAAAGTGTAAACATGATAAAAACAAAATCTGTGAGGTACGGCTAAAGTGGTGCTTATTAGAAGGAAATTAATACCATGAAGTGCTCATATTAAAAATGAAAAAAAATTTTAAGTCAAGCATGCAAGCTTAAATTTTAAGAAACCAGATAAAGAAAGTTAAGTTAAACCTAACATAAATAGAAGGCATGATCTAATAAAGACAAATCCATAGTCATCGAAATAGGAAACAGAAAGATGACAGAGAAAAACAGTGAAACAAATTAGATTTTTGAAAAAGATCAATATTATTGGTAAACTTCTAGTCAGATTGATCAGAAAAAAAAGAAATAAAACACAATGAATATCAGGAATGGAAGAAGTGCAATACTACAGATTCTACACGTATTAAGAGGATCATAAGAAAATACTACGAACAACTTTGTGGCATTAAATCTGATATAAAAATAAAATGAAGTAATTCCACAAAATACACAAGTTAGCTAAATTCATTTAAAGAGAAATAGAAAACATAAATAGTCCTAAATCTATTCAAGGAATTGTTAATAGCTTTTCCTGAAAAGCTTCACTGGTTAATAACCAAAAATTTAATTAAAATTTTTTCTATGCAACCTCTTCTAGAAAACAAATGAGAAAAGAATGCTTTCCCACTCATTTTATGATGCCAGCATAACATTGATACCAAACCCATAAAAGACTATAGACCAGTAATCTTTATGAACATAGAGGCAATATCTTTGACAAAGTTTTAGTAAGTAAGAACCAACATCTAAAAGGATAATACATCATGAACAAATAGAGTTCAGTGGAATTCACCATACTGATAGACTAAAAAAAACACAACCATATAACCATCTCAACAGATGTGTAAAAAGCATTCGACAACTTCAACTTTCATTCATAAAAAAGCTCTCATTAAACTGAGAATAGAAAGAAAATCCCTCAATATAATAAAGGGCAACTACAAAATAATTACACCTTACATCACAATTAATGATAAAAGACCAAAGCTTTTTCCCTCAGATGATGAACAAGGCAAAGATATCTACTCTCATTATTTTTTCTCAATATTGTACTAGAGCTATTAGCTAATGTAACATGGCAAGAAAAAGAAATAAAAGCATACAAATAAGATACATTTTAAATTCTATTTCCAGATAACATGATCACATATTTAGAAAATTAAGTGAATTTGGCAAGGACTCATGATATATGATCAATATACAAAAATCAAAGATATTTCTACTTCATCAACAAACAACTGGAAATTAAAATAAAATATCATTTGCCAGCACATTTTAGAACAAGTTTTTTTAAAATTCAAGATCTGAACAATAAAACCTGTAAACTATTGCTGAGGAAAATGAAAGAAGGTGCAAATGAATGAAGAGAAAGGGCATGTTTATGGGCTAGAAATCCCAATATTGTTGTCAATTTTCTCCAAATTGCTCTACAATTTCAGCATGATTCCAGAAGTATTTATGAAATTAACAAGGTGATTCTACGATGTATATGGAAATAAAAAAGACCTAGACTAACCAACATTATTTTGAAAAATAACAAAACTATAGGTCTCACACAACCTAAATTTAAGACTTACTATAAAGCTAAAGTTAATTAAGACAGTGTAGTATTGGTATAAAGATAGACACATAGGGCAATGGAACAAAATGCAGTTCAGAAGTAGACTCTCATATATATGATAATTTGATTTTTGACAAAAGTGTCAAAGTAATTCAAGAGGGAAAGTATAGCTTTCCAACAAATGGATATCTATATGTAGAAAATGAAACAATACTTACCTCACATCATACACAAAAGTTAACTCAAAATAAATTATAGAAATATAAAAGCTAAACTAATAAATTTCTAGAGAAAAGCATAGGTAAAAATCTTTGTGATCTTGGTTAGCATAGATTAGTTAGGAAACAAAAGGCACAAAGTATAAACTAAGTTGCTATATTGGTCATTGTTACATTGGTCTTAAAATTAGAATAAAATATTAGAATATTTTGCTGTCCAAAAGAGTCTGTTAAGAAAATGAAAGGCAAGTCATATCCTGGAAGAAAATATTTGTGAAACATATCTCTAATAATAGACTTTAACTGAAATATATAAAAACATTTAAACTTGATAATAAGAAAACAACATTATAAACGCTGGACAAAATATTTGAATAGACATTTCACCAAAGAAAATATATGAATGGCAAGTAAGCACATGAAAAAACATCAGTAGTCATGAGGAAAAAGCAAATTAAAACCTCAATTACCATTACACACTCACTAATGTGGTTACAGTTTAAAACTGGCACTATTTTGTATTAGTAAAGATATGGTTCAAATGGAACTCTCAGATATTGCTTGTGAGAATTTAAAAAATGGTATAGCAAGTTTGGAAAACAATTTGACAGTTTCTTATAGTGTTAAAAATATATATCATACAATTCGGAAATGCCATTTCTAGTTATTTATCCAAGAGAAATAAAAACATATATTCACACAAACACTTATACTTAAATATTCATGGTAGCTTTATTAATCATAGTCCCAAACTGGAAATAACCAATATATCTATCCACTGATAGGTGGACACATTTTATTTTATTCCTTCAATGGAATACTACTCTGTAACAAAAAGGAACAAAAGACTGGTTTACGCATCAACATGAATGATGCTCAGAAACATTTTGCTAAGGAAAAGAAATACAGAAAAAGAGTACATACTATATGAAGTTCATGTAAAGTTGTATAAAAGACAAAACTATAGTGACTGAAAGCAAATTAGTTGTTGTTGGGGCTGGAGCTGGGGGTAGGCAATTGGCTATAAAGGGGCATGAGGAAATTTTTGTGTTTTATATAAATTATACTTCAATAAAGGTAATTAAAAGTGCCCTTAATTAATTTTTTACCTAAAGAATTGGTAAACCTCCAAAAGTTCAATAATGAACTGTATTGATAAGACTGAAGAAACAGGCACTCTTATGCATCATTTGTGTGAGTATAAAATAATTCATTATATGAGAAGGCCATTTGGTAGTAATCTGTCCAAATCACAAAAGCATATAGCCTTAGACCCCAAAATTCTATTTCTCAGAAATTATCCTTGCCATATAATTGCATATGTGCCAAAAGTTAATGTATAGGTATATATCCCACCTTGCGTAATAGTAAATAATTGGAACAAATGTCTGTTAATGAGGAACTGGTTAAACAAATTATGGTACATCATATTATGGAATGCTAGATAGTTGTTGAAAAGAATGTAGAAGACTTTTCTGAATTGAAGATACATAGTAAATTGGAAAAGGTAAGGTGCAACAGATATTTAAAAGAAATGTAAAGAAAAGTAGGTGAAAAAAGAAGCCATATTGGCTTATTCAGGCTTACAAATTCTCTGGAAGGATAAATGAGAAGTTAATAAAATGGTTACCCATTGCAAAGAAGAAAGAACTGAAAAAATGAGACACTATATACAATTCAGATTCTTTGAGTTCAAATTCTAAAAACTATAGTTTAAAACTAAAATAATAGAAATGGGAATTAGTAAAGGATATGTAATATACATACAAATATAGGAAAAAAATTTCCCTGAGAAGAAAAAATGTTATCTAAGGGGAAACAAAGAATATGGATGCTAAATAAGAATTTGAATGAAGTTAATTATGATGCAAATTGATTAGACATTTAATTAATGTTCTTAAATCTTTCAGACATGCATGAAAGATGAACAAATGATGTCTATAAAAGAAGTCTATAAAAAAAATATTGAAAACACACTCATTAAAATGTATTAAAATATTCAACTCAGTGTACAACCTAGTAGCTATGGATGACATTAAGATAAGTACCATCTTTATTTAGGAAATAATTATAGAAAACTTACTGCAGCTATATCACTACGACTACAGTGTGTATGAACCAGAGATATACTTCTTGTCTTCAGAAGGCTAGCAATTTTTGATGAAGACAAGCCGAAATATGATCAGGGAAGGCTTCAGCAAGGAGATGGTCAATGAGGTGGATCAAGAGAGTGAACAGGAGTAAAATGGGAGAGATCACCCTTTCCGGGATGAGGTGCATTGTTTGAGCAGTGGGAAGGAGCAAGGGGAGGGAATGAGACAATACAAAGATCAGCCCAGAAGGAAGAACTCCACGGGAGAGATGGGGATAATAAAGTAAGGACGTAAGAGGAGGCACAATTATGGAGAACTTGAACACTAGACTTCAATGTCTGAACTTCTTGTGGGTGCAAGATGCCACCGGAAGCTTTGAGCAGGGATGAACCCTGCACAATGGACTTAATTTTATTTGAAAATAAAGCATATCTGGCTGCAGGGAGCAGGATGGATGGTAGAAATGAGAGACTTCAGGCAGAGACCAATTAGGAAACTGCTATGATGAATCAGATGTGAAGCTATAACTAAGATTCTGGACAAGGGTGTGGCTGTAAGATTGGAAAGGAAGGCACAGATACAAAATAGATTACTTCACAAGAATCAATAGACATGGTAACTAGTTAGATATGTAGGAGAAAGGAAGGAAAGGGAAGAATCAAAGATGTTTCCTGGGTTTGAGAGAATGATTGTGCCATTGAGAGAAATAATGGAGTCAGGAAGAGATGGTCCTAGAGGAACAGGAGAGGAAGTTTGATTTTTTAAATATTGTGTAGGTGTGGTACATTGGATATCAAGTAAAAATGTCCAGTAGTAATTAGGAAGAGAGACCAGACTTGGATAATTTAAATATAGAATTCATCAAGGGACAGAAGGATAAAGAGAGAAATGAATATAGTTTGATTGAGCAGGAAGCTGATGCAGAAGAGCAGAACAAATAAAGAGTGGCTCTATTCAATAATGGCTAACACCATTTGGAAGCCAAAGGGACTAGGACTGAATAAGTCTATTAGCTGTGGCGCTTATGAGGTCAACAGTTCCAGTAAGGTGGGCAGCTGAAGATAGGTTTCTGGGATTGTGGGAGAAGAAGTTCAAATGCATTAGACTCAGGTAGTATTGACTACCTGCTTAAAGAGGGGTCAAGGAAAGCAGAAAGGAAAAAAGAGTATTACCAAATGGCCATATAATTTGGGAAGCAAAGCAAGGAGGAATCTGAAGAGACGGTGCACATGAGTCCTAAAAGTAAGTACTGTTAAGCTTAGTATACACAGTGGTATTAATAAAAAAATTTTTTTTGAATGAACATTAACATTTTTATTAGTGCATATATTTAAAAGAATGCTAGTCTTCAAATACAGGTAAAGAATAATGCATTTCTTGGCACTCTAGAGCAGAGGTCCCAATCTATCACCCCATAGGCTGAGTCTGGCTCACAGATATGTGTTGTTTGCTTAAACGGTTTTGCTTGAATGCCACAGTCCCCACCCCTCCTGGTTATCCCATAGCCAGCCTCAGCCATGTGCTCATTTGCATTTGCAATTCTGGCACTAATATTTTCTAATACTAAACTAGCCCAAAGAAGAAAAAACATTAAAATAGCCCAATAATTCAAGACAAACACATTCTGACTTTGTCTGAGTATACTATATATTTTTAAACAAATTGGATTCAGCACATTTTACTTCTAGCTGTTTAATTCTGAATTATCTCAAAGTGCAGAGCCCACCCCTGCCCTCACCCCCAGGGCTCCCTCTCAAAGCACTGATTGCATTTGAGTGCTCACTCTTGCCTTCCCTGTATGCTCCCGGTTGCTTGAGTGTTCTTTTTATCCCGTTCTGTTTACTTACCATGCAAACCCTCTGTTGAGTTTTTAATTAGCAAGATAGCTTCATTTGAAGACTGGAAACCCTGGGCTCTTTCGGCATATATTAGACAACTAAAATATGAAATTAAAGAAAACAGAGTTTTAGCCAACAGAAACAAGTGACTCATTTCCTTGTGAAAACACACAAGGTTTATGTTACTCTGGCAACGATATTCCAGAACAGCGTCTCTCCCCTCCCCTTTTAGGATTTTTATGTGTTCCTGTTACAGTCTGTGTTCTATGGTGACCTAATGTGGAACCAAGTCACTCTGTGATTCATGAGACAAGAGAACTGTGCTTTCATGTCGATAGCTGTGTCCTTTTGACCGAAGGAAGAAAAGTTTGCTTTGTACAAAGAAGAGAACTATGAGAGAAAGAACTCGACTGAGAGCTGTCCTAGGGTGTGAGCTGGTCCTGCTGTGACTTTCAAAATACCACAACTGGTTCCAGTATGTTAGAATTCTAAGTGCCTGTTTTTCTAAAGGCAGCTGATTAAATCATAGTGTGCAACCTGTATGTTTGCTGCATGGGGAAATGAAGATTTAGAGACTCGTTACGCAAAATCCCCAGATGTTTCTTGGGACTCACATCATATCACGGGCAGGAATTTCATGGTGCTTAGGGCCAAAATTTCAATCCAGATCACGGCAACTCTCCAAAGCAGGAAAGTATAAGAGCAAAAGCAGTCACACTAACACTATTTTCTTCTAGGTTTGAAACTCTCTGAGGTCCTTAAAAACAAGTGGAGGGAACCTTCAATTTATTAGGCTCTTGCTGCTGATGTTATTTAAAAATTACGGTATGGAATGAAAGGGGGCTTCAGAATTTTAAGTTTAGAGAGTCTTCATTGAACAGCTTTATATTTTTATGGAAAACTCAGTATATTTTGTAGCTATTACAGTGTAGCAAACCCAAAATTACTGGTGGTATGAAGAGTTTTTGTCTTTCTCATATTTACAACCTGTCTACAAAAGAGATATTTTCAGCTTTGCTCAGTTGTTTTTTTCCCCCTGAAAAGGTGTCTTGCCAGTTCTCTTAGAAAAAGAATAGGAGAACAAAGATATAAATGGGAATAGTGGGAGGATGAAAGAGGACAATTTAGTGTCGATTTATATATAATGTCCTATTTACATATAATGTCAATTTATATAATGAGGGGCTAGGAGAGGAAAGATAAGTTGAAAATAGTAGAAAAGAGTATAATAGTAGAAAGTAGTAGAAGAAACTGAAGGTAGGGGAGAGTTTTTGGAGGATTTGAGGAGAAAGGTCCAGAAATAAATCATGTATGACAGTGACAGATGGGGATAGAGGAAAGAAAGAGGATTTTAAGAAGAATTGCTGGGACTCATGTATCCTCATCATACTATTCAGGGAATAAAAGAAAAGACTTGATTTATTTTGAAGTTGAAATTAGATTTGTTTGCAAGGATTGCATATTTTAAATCACAATACTATCCTGGGACAGGAACCATATGGGTCATTGTATTATAAACTATAAAAAAGTGTTAGTATTAAAAAATTGCTCTACATACTTGAACTTATTCCTATTAGAAAGAAAATCTTACCTTGGGTACTGTTGAGTAGAAATTCTTCTTTTTCTTCTGTGTGTAATACCCAAATATTAAGGCAGAAGGCGAACGTCAACAATAATTTATTTAGGTCAAAACACTCATGCGATGCTGTCATCAGGAAGGTGGCTCTGATATGAGTAATTTTTTCTTCCAAGGTAAACAAATGAAAGGCATTGGGAACAATTTTAAGTTCTCATCAGTATATTATAATTTTTTTAAGTGAATTTTTTTATTGAAACAATTTACTGAAGTTTTTATCGTGACTTTTTTTTCTTAAACATCATCTCTGCTTCTGAGTATTATTATTATTTTTTTAAAAAAGGAGTCTATCTGTTGGACTGTAGCCTGTGAAATTACAATTTCAATTCCCCAAAGAAATACTGATGAAATATTTTCTTTTTTGAAATTAATAATTCAAAGTAATTGCAGATATTTTCAATTTGTTCAGCAATGTAAAATGAGAAAACTAAACCATTTGCTGTACAGGATAAAGAAAACAATTTTTTCATTTTTGAAAATTGTAATTGTCTACAATAAACATTAATGGGCCACATCTAGGAACATAACTGTATGAATCAAACAGTTTGTACAGATTTCAAACTTGAAATATAAAATATGAATGAATAATTGACTATAAGAATCAAACATGGATAGAAATAAACACTAATCAGAGCCTTTACCATCAGTCTTAAAAAGATGTTATGCACCACAATGTATTGTTTATGAAATACATTATTATTATTAAAGAAGCAATGAAATAAGTGTCAGATTCCCTGTTTCATTGGCCAACAGTTTGTTGGCCTAAACATTATTAAATTTCAGAAAATATCACCAAATTTGTTGAGCAATATTGCTTATGCAAATGTAGGAGAAAATTCAGGTGATTTTATTCTATAATAAACATTGGCTATGTCTATATGATATGAGAATGAATAAGACTGGGGGAAACTCTGGAATCATGGAGCCTAAAAAGTCCTTGATTAATTAAAAAAAATTTTAATTGTGATAAAATACACATAACATAAAATTTATCATTTAACCATTTCTAAGTGTACAGACCAGTGGTGTTAAGTACAATCATATTGTTGTGCAACCAATCGCCAGAACTCTTTTTCATGTTGCAAAACTGAAATTCTATACCCATTAAAAAACTATTTCGCATTCCCCGTACCCCAGCCCCCAGTGACCACCATTCTACTGTCTGTCTCTATAAATTTGACTAGTCTAGGTACCTTATGAATGTAAAATCATATAGCATTTGCCTTTTTGACTGGCTTATTTCACTTAGCATAATCTCCTCAAGGTTCATCCATGTCGTAGCATGCGACAGAATATCCTTCCTTTATAAGGTTGAATAATATTCCATTATATGTGTATGCAGAGTTTTGTTTATCCATCCATCCATCAGTGAACACGTGGGTTGCTTCTAACTTTTGGAATAATGCTGTGAATAATGCTGCTATGATCGTGGGTATGCATATATTTCTCTAGACCATATATTTCTTCCAATTATTTTGGATATAAACCCAGAGGTGGAATTGCTGGATCATATGGTAGTTTTATTTTTGTTTATTTATTTATTTATTTATTTATTTGAGGAACCACCATACTGTTCTCCACAGCAGCTGTACTATTTCACTTCCTTACTGGCAACACACAAGGATTCTAATTTCTCCACATCCTCACCAACAGTTATTTTATGTTTTCTTTTTTTTTTTTAATATCGGACATTCTAATCAATGTGATGTTGTCCTTCATTAAATTTAACTAAATTCAGACATTAAAATTATTAAATAGAGTTAAGCCTGTTGAATATGTGGAAAGAACCATAACTCAATTTTTGCTTAAGTAGCTTATTCTTTTTTAAATTTTATTTTTAACAGTGAGATATTTGTTATGTAATAACACATTTTAAAATAAAACTTCATATTTAGGCATCTATTTATCTATTGCTGAGCAATAAAGCATCCCGAACTTAGTGCCTTAAAACAACAACAATAATTTGCAGTTAATAATTTAGCTCAGGAATCAATGATTTGTGTAAAGTCTCTGGAATGGGCGTGTGGAGGATGAAATATTCTGAAGGCTTGCTCACTCACATGTCTGGTGGTAGATTCTGCCTCTTGGCTGGGACTTCAGCTAGGAATGTGAGCAGGAATGCCTATGTTTGGCCTCTCCACATAGGTGCTTGGTTTCCTTATAGCATGGTGACTGGATTCCAAAAATAAGTGTCCCCAGAGAGAGCTACAAGGAAGTTGTATTGCTTTTCATGTTCTATTCTCAAATATCATATAGTGCTGCTTTTGCTGTACTCTATTAATTAAAGAGGTGATAAAAGGTCACCCTGGTTCCAGGGAGGAGATCTAGATTTTTACCCCTTGATGGGCGAATGGCGAAGTTCTGGAAGAGCATGTGGGATGAGAAGCGTTCTTGTGGTCATTTATGGAAGCCACAATCTGCCATACTTAGTAACTGACTAAACCAGGTAACTGTATGTGGAAGAATCTTACTCTAACACTAAAAACAGTCACATTTATTTTATGTTCCAAAGTATATTGTAGATTGGCTTAACCATGCCATAACCATGCTATGTATATAGAGATATACTAAAAACACTTGTTGGTGTTTTCTGTGTGTGCAAAAATTCTCCTCTATTTACATACAAATAAAGTCTATCTGTCTATCCTGCCCCTACATGTATGGCCCATAGTAGGTTTTGCAGGCCTGGAGCAAGAGTGTAGCTGGAAAACCATATATCACATATTTAAATATTTAATAGTTTCAAATCAAGTTAGCAACATATTAAGTGGGATTATTTTTATTTTCTTACCTTGAGAAATGTTTCTTCATAACAACCTGGAAGCTCAGATTTTAACGCAGAATCTTGGAATCCTATGGGTTCTATGTCAAATGTGATTGGGAGAAGCTGCCACTGACTACTGGCTGCTGTCTCCTCTCTTGTTCCCCTCCCAGCGCCATCCAACACATTGAAGGACCTCAAGTATACACACATGTGGACAACCTAGGCCGTGTCCAAACCCCACATACACTCCTATACTACAAGTGGCTATTCTTTGGCTGTCTCTCAGAGCTGGGTGTACATACATCAGAGGTGTAAACCACCTTCCAAAAGATGATGCTGAAAAAGTGCCCATGTAAACCTTGGAAGCTTACATGGCATCTGGGGGCCATTTGCATAGAGAATTCTAGGGCTTAAAGTTTACAGAATAATATTTAGAAGTGGGGACATGGGTTCTGAGTGACCATGTCCACTTGACCCTGTTCCTTTGGCTCCAATAAGATGGAGGAGGGCTAGTGCAGGGCTCTCTAAAGCTCAGGACCAGAACAGGGGGCCTCTTGCCTGGGTCTGAGGATATTACCTATGGGAGGGTGGGAAAGAGTGAGCAGAGCTGCTGTCTGTCCTGGCCCCCTGCCCTGGGCTCTGCTTTAAATGTTATCTGCAGCCCTTTTTAATCCCTTCCCAACTTTTTTTTTTTTCTTTCTTCCTTCCCTTTCTCTCTCTCTCTTTTTTTCTTCTCTTTCTCTTCTTTTATTTCCACTTTTCTTTTTCACTTTTCTTTCTGGATCTTCCTAGAGTTCCTTTTGTTTCATCTTTGTGCACCTTCCCCCCACCCCTACCCCATTCTCATAGTTAAATGTTAGGACTTTGCTGCAGGCCTTGTTTTGCGAAAGCACCATGGGCTGGGACTGAGGTGATTCCCCCCGCCCCGACAGTGGTCCTGCTGCCTTCATATGCCACCCCATGTCATTTCTCCACATATCTAAGTTGGAGCCTGAGCCTGCATATTGGTGCTGCCAATACACTACTCACGGTTTGAGGCTTTAAAAACCAAGCTTTATCATATAGGGACCATTTAATTTCAAGGTAACCAAGAAATGATGTGCCCTACTGACCTCTAACCATGCAGGAACAAACAACTTTTCTTAGAATTGGTGATACTTGGAAAGGATATTTGGAAAGAGTGAGTTAAAGCTGTTTGTATCTTGTAAAAAAAAAAACATTTTTTCCCCCCTGGTTTTTAGTTTATTTTAATTTGAGTAACTTACCAGATGCTTTGGGTCCATTTCCAATTGTTCTCTCCAAAACTAATATGACAGAATTTATTACCTCACTATTCACCTCCTTTTTCTCCTATCCTGTTTCATGTTCTCCCTTCAAGCTTCGCCTTTGGCTTGAAATATTTTGCTGTCTTATACCTAACATTTTATTTCCTGTTTCTCAACTAAAAGTTACTTACTGGATTTATACATCCTCCATGTCCAGATGGGCGATGCTAAGAGGTAACTAAAGTATACTCCAATCAATTGCATTTTATGTCATTATATCTGCTGGCTCCTGTCTCTGGCAAAATTCTAAAACCTAAATGCTGATATACACCTTTTTACACAAAAATGAACAAATAAAAAACAAGAAAGTCACATCATGCCAAAAACTTTTCAATATTAGTAATAGAGCAGAACATGTGTTAGTTTCAACATTTTCCATTTAGATTTTAACCAGGGAAGAAGCTTCTGGATTGTATATTTACATATGTTTGGAAGCTCTCAGTGCACATTGGATATACAGGTTTTAAGGCACTGAAAAGCGAAAATGAAAATTGATATAAAAATGGATCTAGATGTCAACTTTTAATCCCCAAAGATATAATATGAGCTTTGAGACGTTAAGGACGGAAGCATTGCGCCATTACAAAATGTTTCAATTTTTCTGATGTAATCTGCCTGACGAATTTTAACTTTTGGTTATTTTTGAGATGACATAAGTTTTCTTTTTTAAAAAAAACACTTATTGTTACTTTTAGTTTTCAATGTAGAAAATTTGGAAGAGAAAAACATCATTAATAATTTTATAAACCAAAGATATCATTTATTTCTATGCATGTTTTTTTATTTAACATGATATATTTTTCCATAACAAAAATAATCTTCTACAGCAATATTTATAAATATTTTACAACAATATCTAAAAATATTTTTAAGTAGCATATGCACAAGGTAACAAAATTTCAAACTATATGGAAAATAAAATTTTCCCCTGAAAAATGTGATATGCATTCTTATGTCACTAAATGTGTGCTGTCCCAAGGAAAATATTACTAAAAGCAAATTAAGAAGAGAAAGTGAGAGAAAAAGAGATAAAATCACACTGTAATATGAGAGAAAGAGGATGAGAATGAAGATTTAAGTATCTCCATTGAATTTCTTATTTGCCGTGATGTTTTTAATTTCTAAGAACTCTTTAGTATTCTTTAATTGCATTTCTTAGCATTGTATTCTTGTTTTCTTTATTAAACTTGTTCTCTAATATTTTTAAAGTTAAAAGTTATTGTCTGTTCCTGTAATTATCACTGTTTTTTTTTTTTTTTTTTTTTTTTTTTGTAGTCAAGTTACTTTGTTTTTTCATCAATTTATGGATAAGGTAACTTGTTTGGGTTTCTTTTGTAGGTGTCTAGATCTGCTGACCCAACAAGTTTCTCTTATTCATGGAGAAATGAGTGTGAATAGGAACAGAGAATGATGAATGGAAAGTTTTATTTAGGGACTAAGACCAGAGAGCGGGCAGGCCATTAGACCAGTTAATCCTGTTTCATGCCAAAAGAGGAAGGCTTTTTTCTGGAGCACTATCTTTCCTCAGTGGTCCTACTCTCTCTTCCAGGCCTGGTGGTTAGTTTTTTAGACATTAGTTCTTTGCTTTTACCCTAGAAGCAAACTTTGCGACCATCCTAGGGAAGGTAGGATAGGGTTGAGGAGGGGCCAAATTGTATAGTTGCTGTGCAAATAATCCTTGAATTAATCATCTTGATTAATTCATGCCTACTTTAGAGTCTCCAAGTTTAGAGCTTCTCCTTGGCTTTGTGGCTGAGGAAAATTACTCTTACTCTTCAGGGAGCCTTTTCAGTGTCCATTCTAGTTTCTTCCAGAGATTTATCAAAGCTTTGGTTGCCTGATGTTTCCTCCTCTCCTTCATAACACTGTTATGCACTTATTCTTTTTTTTACTTCTTTACTGTCTTTACTTTGGGATATGCTGTCTGACATATTAAAATGAAAGACTACACAGGATATTAATGGTTACTTGGTATTCCACTATATGGATGGACTGTAATTTGCTTAAATAAACTCTGATGACTTATTTAAGCAGTTATATTGTTTCCATTGTTTGGTAGTTACTCTTATAAATGTGTCAAGAGAGACAAAAATGTTATTTTAAGAGATAGCTGTTAAGTCTCTCTGGGTGTAGCTGGAATAGGCTGGATGAGTCAATCAGAGAGCTAAACTGTTCCTCATAAGAAATAAGATTTTGGGGAAGGAGGGAGTAAATAAAGTGGGGAGGAGAGGAGAAGTTTGCAAGATCAAGATGGTCCGGCTGCACAGAAGGAAACTGAAGCCCAAGGGAAAAAAGATAGCCAGAACTAAAAGAGACTGTGTCAGGAGAGGGGTGTCTGAGGTCGGCTGTGCTCTGCTTCCATGTCACATCCTCCATGGCCTCACACCTGTAGCAGTCCACTATTACAAACTTAGAGAGGGAAGGAATTGGTCAGTGTCCAGCAGTGAAGGGTGACATGACACAGAAAAGAAACTTTGAAGATGAAGAATGCAGCAGTCATAGGCACTTGAAACCAGAAGATATGAGAAAAAATGTAGGCAAGAGCCTTCCTCCACCAACACACACACAGACGTGCACACATGCGCGCACACACACACACCTATGGATCTCCAGAGACATTGGAAGAGGGATTGGGTTTCCCACTGTGTATGAAATAGGGATTCAGGAGCAATTTTACTTGAAGTGCTAATTTCCCATATTAAGTTTTTTTCACTCCATGTCAATCTATTCTTATCTGAGGTATACTTTGGCAGAAAAAGTCCCCTTCCTTTTGATCAGAAAAAGTTTTCAGGAAGCCTTTGATGAATGGGGATTACTACTGACTTTACACTAATTCCACTGTATGAAGCCTTAAGCTTGGCCAAGAGAGTGGCTGAAGGACCAGCTTGCCTGTCTCATATCTTCTGCATCACTTAAGAGGGCTTAGACTGTTGTGAGATTAAGCTCAACTCACATGAGCTTATAAAAGAGGGTGAAATGATTGCCTTATTTAACTTCAAGTCATAGAGTAGGGTAGGCTTTAAGTTATGCTTCATCTTGTCTCTCTCTTTGATTGTCATTGCTCTTCAAGGAGTCGGAAAGTGGCTGCAGATGTTCCTGGCCTGGCATGTACACAAAACAACACCCAGTGCAGGAAGAGAGGACATCTTCCAGATGCTTCTCTTGAGAGAAAACTTTTCTCAAAAGCTTCCAGCAAACCTCCCCTCCCCTCTCACTGGTCACATCTCCATTCTTAAACCAATCTCTGTTCTCAATGGCTTAGGTGGATCCTGAACCAGACAAGAGAAATAGGGTCACCGTGATTAAATAGAGTGAAGAAAAAGGAGCAAGGATGTTAGGGAGACAGCCTCAATGTCCAGTGTGTCCTCTTCTTCATAGTCAAAGCCACTCTTCTCCATCTCCAATGCTCATATGGTAGGATCTCACCAGCACAACTTCATTCATGTGCTTTCTCTGATTCGAGGCCTCCATGAAGGAGAGGTCACGGTTAAGCTTGGTTTCTCTTTACGTTCCAAGCCCGCTACTCTTTTCTTACCCTTTCTAACAAGCATTAGCTTATGTGTCTCCCCAGATTCTCAGCATCAAAGTAGTTGTTAAGAAATTCCTGTGGTCTCTACAACCTACAAAATGTTTTACCCCATAAGCACCATGCTTTGTGCAAATATTGGTGTTCCCAGTTATCTGTGGGATTTTGCCATGAAATTCCTATGCCTCCTCCTCCATGAAGACTGTGGTTTGCTACTTACCAGAGGATATAAGTATTTCAAATGTTGCTAGATATTTCCAATTGCTTTTAAAAGAGATTGCACCAAATCATACTCTCATAAATGAGAAATGGGTGTCTGTTTCCTATCACATCCTTGCCAATACTTTGTACTCTCAAGCTTTTTGATCATTGTGAATTTTACAGGTTAAAAATTACAATTATTAATTTGTTAATCTCTTGGTCACTAGAGTATATCTTCAAGTAATGTGTGTGTGTGTGTGTGTGTGTGTGTGTGAATAGTCCCTGCATGAAATATTTTCTAAGCCCTTGTATATCTAGGACTATCTATTGTCTACATGCATGAATGACAAACCTGAAAGTTCTAGTACAAATGTATCTTGGTTGTTGTTGAGAATTGTGAGACTAGGCTGATTTTTATCTTTGTACATAGCTTGATATTGTTATGCATCCTTGAAAATTCTAGGGGCTTTTTCTTCTTGTCATTTAGACTTTCTTTCCAGAATTTATTTAGGTATAAATACGTGTGTGTGTGTGTGTGTGTGTGTGTGTGTGTGTGCACACTCTAGTTTCTCTCAGGCATATTTTCTTATATTTCAGTTTTGTTATTACCACTGTCTATAAGTTCTAGTTTCTTCTTCAGGAAATCCTAGTTTTTATAAATTGTATCTTGGCTCCCTATTCTCTGTGGCTGTATGCATTTTATATCTGGTCCATCTTTTCTTTACTAGCACAACATATGCCATTTTTGCACATGGTAAAACTATAATAAAACACTGATGCATGTTGGTTTCTTTATTCACATATTTCATACAAAGGCATTTAAAACTTTTATTCTTTAGAGTCTTACACTTAATAAGTACAAAGATAAGATGCTTGCAAAGGCATTCAGTTTGTCCATAACTAAATACAGGTTTTGAACCATATAAGCAGATTTTGCCCCAAACTTTTCTTTGTGACAGTCTAGGTTGCTTGCACAATTCTTATATAACCATATCTGTGTTGAGGAATTAAAGGCCAAAGGGGGCGACATGTGTTTAACATTATACATTGTTACGACCTTTATTTCAAGATTAAATAGTTAAACATTAGATAACCACACAATTCTTGCAATCATTCCTTGCTTCTTACATGCCATTGTTGACATTTATAAATAAAAGACTAGGTTTCATGAATTGCTAGAGTAGATAATTATGAGTGAATTGGCTGGAGCAATTATATGAAAAACAAATCCAGCCGAACCCTAATGTATTTCAAAGCTAGAACAACATAGATGATGGTCAAAAACAGTAGTTCCTCATCTTGTTGCACATTGGAACCATCTGGAGACGCATGGGTGAACCCAAGCACACTGACCTCTCAGACACAGTGCTTCTTCAAGCACATCCAACCATCTAGACATACTGACAATCTTAATATCTACCAAAATGCACAATGCATATGCTCTTTCATCTAGCAGTTACATTTCCAGGAATAGGTTTTATGGAAATACTTGTATATATGCACTAAGATTTATTTTCAAGATATTTATTCATCCAACAATATTCATGGAGCCCATATTCAGGGCCAACACTGTTCTAAACACTGGAGATAGTGAACTGCCTATTTTCAGATTACAGTCTGTGGGAAGAGCTAGATAACAAACACACAAGTAGATACACTGGAAAAGTAACAAAAACATTGCTATGTGGAAAATTCAAATATGGTACCCAGTGAGGCCCTTTGTAACTTCTACTTCTCACACAGGACTAAGGGAGACACTATTTTAGGCTTCCCTCTGCTTTGATTTCCATGTTATTTCCACCCTACTGTGGAAGACAGTGCTGGGGAAAAACCTCTGTGAAGTGTCTCTACCTAAAATTCCAGGAAGGTGTAGGACTATCTCCTGGAAAGCAAGGAAATCTTTTCTGTTCTGAGTTGCTCCCAACCTTACCTGTGAGTTCTTTCTTTTTAAAAATTTATTTTATTTTTATTCTGGTAAAATACCTATAATATAAATTTTACCATTGTAATTATTTTAAAGTGTACAGTTCTGTGGTATTAAGCACACTCACACTGTTGTGCAAACATCATCACTATCCATCTCCAGAATTTTTCATCATCCCAAATTGAAAATCCATACGTCTTATACATTAACTCTCCATTCCTCTTTTTCACAGCCTCTGGCAATCACCGTTCTACTTCTTGTCTCTATGAATTTGACTGTTCTAGTACCTCATAAAAGTGGAAACTTATGCTATTGATCCTTTTGTGTCTGGCTTATTTCACTTAGCATAATGTCCTCAAGATTCATTCATGTTGTAGCATAGGTCAGAATTTCCTTCCTTTTTAGGGCTGAATAATATTCTACTCTATGTGTAGACTACATTTTGCTTATCCATTGATCTTTTGATAGACATTTGAGTTGCTTCTACCTCTTGGCTATTGTTAATAGTGCTGTTATGCTGTTGCGAACATGGGGGTACAAATATGCCTTTGAGATCTTACTTTCAATTATTTTGGAAATACACCCAGGAATTAGATTGCCAGATTATTTTATCTATTTTTAATTTTTTTGAGGAACTACCATACGATTTTCTATAGCAGCTACGCCATTTTACATTCCCACCAACAGTAAATAAGGCTTTCTGTTTCTCTACATCCTCATTAACAATTGCTATTTTCTGTTTTCCTTTGTTTTTATAGCAGTAATCTTAATAGGTATGAGATGAAAACTTCTTGTGGTTTTAATTTACATTTCTCTAATAATTAATGACATTGGGCATCTTTTATACACTTGTTGGCCATTTGTATATCTTCTTTGGAGAACAATACTTTGTCCATTTTAAAACTTGGATTTTCTTTGTTGTGTAAATTCTTTATAGATTGTGACTGTTAACCCTTTCCTTATATATGTTCTGGAAATATTTTCTCTAATACTGTAGTTTGTCTATGCAATCTGTCGATTGTGTCCTTGGATACACTGTTTATTGATATTTTGATTTGTGAGAGAAGTATACTAGAGTCTCTGATTATGATCTAATATTTACCAATTTCTCTTTACAGTTCTATCATATTTTGTGTTACATAGTTAAAGCTTCATTGTTTGCTGTGCGAAGTTTCTTGATTGATTATACTTTTTATCAATGGAAAATATAACTTTTTTTTTCATTCTAAAAATGTGTTTTTCCTAGAATTCCATTCTGTCTGATATTATCTGGTATTAATAATTCCACAGTTGCTTTTAAAATATAAGATTTTACATTCAAAATGTTTTTTTCCTCAGAACTTTGATAAACCTCTCCTTTGTCTTCTCATACTTGGTATTGACAATAAAAAATTTGTTACCATTCTGATTGACTTGTTTTTTATATAATTTTTTTCTTACTGGAAATTTTGGGGATTTTCTTTGTAGCTTCGAAATATCATTATTATGTTTCTTGGTATTATGTTTCTGTACTTCTTCTTTTTAGCTATCAGTGATCTCTTACACCAGAGAAACCGAGTCTTTCCTGATTATTTTATTGATTATTTGCTCCACCTATTCTCCACCCTCTCTTTTCTTTTTCTGACTCTCCTATTAGAGAGATGGACTTCTGAGTCCATCATTTATGTCTCTCACAAAGCTCTCATATTTCCCGCAACTAAGTTCTTTAAGCTGTACTGTGAGAGACTCTTTGGATTAGTCTTCTAGATGAATGTTATTCTTTAGCTGTGAATGTTCTATTCAAATTAAATGTCATATTTTTAATATTATTAATGGAATGGAATATTTAACTCATGGGAATTTTCTGTTTGTTTTTTTTTTCCCCAAGATATTCATTGTCCTCTTAAATCTCTCGGACCCTAATTTTACTTATTTCAAAGTCTCTGCTTGCTATCTTAACTTCCTTTTCTAGAGGATAAGTTCTTTTGTTAGTGGACTTTCAGGGCTCTTTCATGACATTTATTGGCTTTTCTCAAATATTTAGGGGATTCTGCCATCTATGTATCTAAAAGTCCCTATTTACTGCCCCTTGAATATTGGCTCTGCTACTATATATCATCATTGGCCATTGTAGGTGAAGGACAGAAGAACCCGACAGAAAGCTGTACTAGAAACTTCTCTTCTTATTAGACATCACAAGTTAGAAATATTTTTAAAAATCAGAAACAAAAATTTCAAGGAATATGTTGTTTCTATAACTCAGGAAAAGATAATAGTAGAAAAAGTACATATGCACATTTATTTATTTGTTTATTTATACTTATCCTTGGAAATTAGGACATCAGAAAAGAGCAGACAACGAGAAAGAGGGAATCGTGAGATTGACAGGGACAAGGAATGAACTGATGATGAATTTCAAAATAAATCGTTTGAGATAAATATTTGCAGCAATTTATTGAAATCATTACATATACACTTGTTATCACTTTCAGGTTTTGAAAGGAATAAGTGGTGGGAAGGTAATATGTTGTTTTAAAAGAAAATTCTCAAAAGCATTAAAGGATAAACTTAATTTCTGCATCTAGAAAATATATTGTAAGGTATTATAAAAAATTTATTTTTAAATTCCCATAAAAAGATATGGCTTAATCACCATCAAAGATTTGGCAAGACGAACTTTAAGTGTGTTAATTTGATGTATTTCTTTTGACAGACACTGATCAAGGTGATACATGGATTATATTAAAAAATTGTTATTAATAGTTTATGGTCCACTTGGAGGGACATAAAAATGATTTAAACCTTGAAAACCAGCTTCTTCCATGTCCCATAGATAAAATATTGCGGGGCAATTAATGGTGTTTAAGAAATTGCAGGAATATTGGGTGGATGCTTTTGGGAAACTTGTCTTTGTACTGAATGACTTGATAAGGAGAGAATAAACTTCATCTGCTGCAGGAAGGATTTAGATTAAAGATTTAAAAAATCTTTTTTTATCTAGATGTGAAACATTAGAATATATAATCATCAGAAATCATAGAGGCTTATCCTTTGGAACATCATGAGGATATAAAGAATAATTAGAATAATTAGATGTACAGGAGAAGATAATCTGAAAGATGGTACTTCTGAGGGTTAGGTTCTAGACTAGTGTTTTACTTTCATTAATAATCTAGATTACAAAACAGAATTGAAAGCGCAGATTGCGTTCCCAGACTTCTGTATCATCACAGTAGTTTTAAGAGACAGGTGGTCCATCAGGCAGGGCTTGGGGCCAGTGGTGGGCCACCTTGTTTCATATTTCATAGGGAGAATAAGAGTGCTTGGACATAGAAAGACAATGGTCTGAGGTTAGCTATGGAAATATTTTTGCCTAGAAACTCAAGCTTCAAATTGGATTTGATAAAGTTGAACACTAGTCAGAAACCAATACAACGCAGCTCGATAAAAATAAATGGAAAGTAATAATAATAGTAGCTAAACATTTCTATAACACTCACCAGATAACAGCCAGCATTCTAAACACTTTCTAATGCTAACACTAGAGGGAAATAAAAAGTACATGTATAATGTAGAATGATATATTCTCAACTTATATGGGGGGAAAGAGTTGAGATTCTCATTTAAAGAAATATTGAAAGTTTTTATTCTTATGAAATTCTGATGAATGACTCAAAGTTGGTAACATATCTTTGCGTTTTTAAAGAAAAAATAAAGCCAACAAAGTGATAGATATGAAACCTACATAAAAAGAAATCTCCAAAATCCTGCTATGTGTTAGGCATTGTGTCACTTATTGTCATGTGGCATTTTATTTAATCCTCACAATAATCTTTACGAGTAAGTATTATTGTAACCATATTGCAGATGAAGAAATTAAAGCAGTTGTCCCTCAGTTGGCTGAGATGTTCAGATATCCAGATTAAAATATGGACTATTTCCCTATTATTTAACTATTTTCCTATTATTTCCCTATTATTACCCTTTAGATAACAGTCATATTGGTGATCAATAAAAGCCTGAGTGGAAAAAGTGAAGGTTATAAAATCATGCATCTTATAGATTACAGCTAAGAAAGCACATATGCATTTTGTTTCAGTCATCTCTCTTGCTCAGCAGTAAGTACCTTAAAGGTACGAAACAGCAATCATTTTAATATGCCCACAAATTCTTCTGGTCAGGAATTAGGCAGGGCATGTTGGGGTGTCTTCTCTCTGCTCTATAATGTCTGAGTTCTCAGCCTGAAAATTCGAATGGCTAGAAGTGACTGGATCATTTGGGTCTGGAATCATCTGGAAACTTCTCTCAGATTCCTGGCACCAGGACACAAAGGGTAGGCTCAGCAGGGACTATGGACTACAGGTTTTATTCATGATCTTACCATGTAGCATGGGCTTTGCCAGCATGGTGGCTGGATTGTGAGAGGAGGTATCCTGTGAGGGAGCATCTGGAGGGTGAACATTCCAAGAGAACCAGATGGACACTGCATGACCTTTTCTGGTCCAGCTGCAAAAGCCATGTGACACCACTTCTGCCTTGTTCTATTGATTACCACTAAGTCACCAAGGCCAGCTCACATTCGAGAGAGAGCAATGAGATTCCACCTCTTGATGAGGAAGTGGCAAGGGCACATGCAGAAGAACAGGTGAAATGGAAAATATTGTTGCAACCACTTTTGAATAAATCAGTCTGCCACACATAAGACCAGTGTTGGATGAGAACGCAAGAAGGTGAAAATCATTTATCTGGAAACATTGTAAAGTGTGCGTGTGTGTGTGTGTGTGTGTGTGTGTCTGTGTGTGTATCTTCAAAATTTTTCTCTTGTAAATTTCTTTTTTTTTTTTTGCAAAAACATTTTAAATGATAACCATGTCCCTTGGAAGTAAGAACAGCTGTAGTCTGCCCAGAAATGTTGACTCTACTTTCTGGTCTACTTATCATACCCTCTTGATAGAAGTGGAAATCGCAGGACTTATTTCCTAAATTAAACTGAACTTAAGAGAAAGAGGTAAAGAAGAGCTGTGGCCTAAGCTACATGTGGCTTATATATCCTTATTACTGTGACTTATTAGAAATGGTTTAAACTGTTGCTCAAAGGATTTAGTTTAGATCCAAAGAAGAATCTCTGGTATAGTAAAGTTTGTTAGAAACTCCAGTGAGGTTTCTGGAGGAAAATTGTGAAATTCACTTTTAACTGTCAGCCTCACTTGAAGGTTTGCAAAATAAACATAATTTACACAGGAAGAACAGGACAATTGATAACCCATTAGCAGTTAAGCAGATGTTTTGTCTTAACCTTGGGAGGCCTAGCTCTCTTAGTGAGTGCTACTGGACTAAATTTACCATTTCAGAAGAGAGGAGTGGAAGGGAAGTGTTCTAAACTCAGAGGTAGATTGTTTTCCTCCATGCTCTGAGTCTAGAATTTCCCTGAAACTTGTAATAAGGATGGTTGAGTTTTGTGGTGTTGGTGAAAGAGCTCCCAATGCCTGTGCTTGGAAAAGCACTGCTCAGATTTTGCCCAAATATTAGTTTATGAGCCTGAGTTTTATTCCCAAGTCTTCATTGGTAATTTTTTGGTAGATTTCTGTTGCTTAGTTATTTATAGCAAGCCAATGTGAATGTGAAATTAAATCCATAGGACTAAATGTGCACGATGAATACAACTTTGGTTTCTGTTGCTGAGCCTCGGAGTATTACTGAACTTGAAGAAACAGGGGGCAGCCATCAATGAAAACTTTGTGCTCTGCAAAAAACAGCCTACATAAATATTTTACTTCGCTGAGATAATAACAGATTCCTAGAATAACTTTTTTTACTGTTGCAATCAAATACGATTTGATCCATGAAATCCAAACTATAAATTTACCTGCAGTGACATTAAGCAGTTATTTAGACACATCGCAAAATTAATTTTGCCTTTTAAAACAGTACATGGAATCTAGTCAGGTGGGATCCACAGCTCTCTTTTTTTGAAAGTGGCCATTTCCTCAGTTATGGTGAATATATTTTGTATGTAATTTTCCAAAAAGAGTACTTTTAGAGTTGATACATATCATGTTATTGATTTTAAAGATAATTCTTAAGAAACCAAGATAATTACATTTTGGAAAACACACTGTGATTTGAGAATTTCTAAGAGTACAAAATATAGGAGATGGGCTGTTACTATAATATGCTATTCCCTCTTCACTCTCCTTCATGCCCACCACATTTCTGCCCTCCATCTTTACTTGAACACCAGAAAGAAGTAAGAACAAGGAAAGCAGTTTAATCCTCAAGAGGAGAGATTATAGTTAATTACAAAGCAGAAGAGCCTGTCCTTGAGGGTTGTTAAGCAACAAATGCTGATGCCTGTGAATATCCTTTTCATATTTTAAAGTTGGATCGGTTCCCAGGTTCAGGCTGGGAAGATGGACTGTAAACCTGTCACTCTACTCCAAAGAGAACTACTCAGTGTTGGAGGACTTATCAGTCAATGTCCTCTTCCCCAGTCTTGGTCAGCCGAGGCCAGGAAATCTTAGTGGAATTGAAATGACCCCCCCAAAAGAGCATTGTCCCCCAGTGTAGAGACAGAATTGACTTGTTTTCTAGATTCCCACCCAGCCTCACGATTCTCATACTGTCGTCCTAAGACGATGATGCGGACACAGACTAGCAACAACAATATCGACACCACAGCAGCAACCACCACAACCATAACACAGCTTACTGAACCCACTTATGGAAATAGCACTGCTTGATCCATGAAAAACATATAGAGTGACACTAGTACAAATTATTCATATACTATTGTAAAATAAATGTTCTACCATAGTCTTTAGCTTGAAGGCAAGTATTGACAGCCATACTTTTTTGGGGGTAAGATTAATCATCTAACTTTACAAGTATTTTTATTCAAAAGCTCTTTCACTTGGGTGGATAAAATAACATGATTGAGATTGATAAAAAAAATTAGCTTTAGTAATTGCCAACGTTTTCTGAGTACTGTCTAAGTGCCAGACACTGTGTGTATTAATAGACACCAGAAGTCTAAGAAGTAGGCACTCTTATCACCATCCCGTTTTACAGATGAGTACCCCGAGGTTTACAGAGATTAAGTAAATTGCTTGAAATCGCAAACCCGTAAGTGGCATAGTCAGAATTAGACTGGCATAGTCAAACACTAGCTCTGCCTGACTCCCAAGCCCTGGTCGCTGCCTTCCTGCTCACGAGGTTATGAAGAATGACAACAGAACACAGTGTCATGCTGATGTGGCAAATTCAGAAATTGCTTAGTTCCAGTGATTGACAAAAACAGTTTGCTCAAGAAAATTCTTATCCATCCAAAACTCCAATTTAAGTCACAGTGAAGTGATGCAAGGAGGCCAGGGACATTAATTTGACAAATGAGAAGTGTACGTTGTCACCCATGGGCAAGGAAGTACGCTGTCAGAATAGAGTTGCCCATCTCTCTACTAGTTTGTAAACCTCGAGCTTTCTGTATTCCCAGGTTGAAATAAAAGCCCAATTGGGCATTACAAGAATCAGACCTAGCCTGGAGCAATGACTCACCACCAATTCAAATATTCTACTAATTCAGCAAAGGATATCCTCCCATTTGGAATCTACAACTTGTCAAAAACTGTTCATATTCCAAAGGTAATTTTTAGTGAGTATTAATTTCTATAGATGTTAATAATAAGAACTATCTTTTATTGAGTATTTACTGTGTACCAGGTACCTTGATGAGCTTTGCATGTGGACTCGCTATATTCTCCCATTAACCTTATGAGCAAAAGACTGTTATTGTCATCTTTTCTAGTCAAGAAGATTAAGGCTTAAAAAGGTTAAAGAACTTGTCCACGGTCATGTGGTAAGCAGGAGAGCCAGACTTGTATGACTCTAAAGCCAGTGTTTGTGGCGTAACTGTCCTTATGATTCTGATGTATAAGGAGGACATGCAAGAAGAAAGAGAGTAGCTAAAGTCAGAAAAAAGAAGAGTGTTGGCTGCCTTTTCCTTTTTCTTTATTTATGGAGATAAATCTTTTAGAGCAGCCTTTAGGTTGATAGGAGTTAGACATTCTTTAGCCACAAATTTTCTCCCAGTTTACTAGTGACTGCCTACCTCCTCTTTCTACCACTGCAGCTAATGCTCTACATTTTATATTCTCACCTATCTGCTTCCACTATTTGCCTTTATTCCTTGTTTTACCACAAAACCTGGCACACAGCCTCCATTCCTGGGGGGAATCCAGCTATTGTAGCCTTCTGAACTAAGGCAAGCTGGCTCCCAGGAACCACTAGAGAAAACTCTCAAGCCAAGTGGTGGCCCCACTCTTCAGTGATTGAGTAGTACTTCAACAGATGAGTGTACACCCCTAGGCAGCTGCTTCTTCAATTCTTCTCTATCCCAATTGTACAGTTTTACCCTCCACTCATTACTTCACATCTTCCACAGTCAGGCCCAGGAGAAAACCTCCCGGTTTTCCTCAAGAAGGAGCAGAACTCCTTAGCCTCCTCTCCATAAACTTACCTCCACCTAAGCTGGACCTTCTCCATCTCGTCCCTTACTTCACCCCTGCAGGGACCCATATTTCATGGGAAGAAGTGGATTATTCCATGGGAAGGTTTACGGATGGCAGCCCAAATCTTGGGCATGGGTGAAATTGCTCCAGTGTACAGCAAGAAGCTAAGGGGACTAATACAGTGGCTGACATTTATTGGGTGGTCAGAGAAACAGACATAGTGAAGGACCAGAGAATAGAATGTCAGAGAGGGAGGGAACCAGAAAAAGGTGATGTTAGAGAAACCAGCAAAGGAATGGAAGGTCCATGATGTTAAATGTTGCAGAGGAATCAACTTAATGATTGAAATTCAACTGTTGGATTTCATGACGATAAATTCATCAGGTACATTTGCCCAAGAAAATTCAATGAAAGGACTGAGATACAAAGTTAGATTGCTATGGATTGAAGGACAAATGGTAGGTGTTATCAAAATAGAGAATGTAGAACATTTTGTGTTTAGGGGAGTGATCAGGCATCTATCAGACTTTCTTTGCCTGGTCTATGCTTGCTTTCTCTGCCTAGCTCCCAATGTGCATGATTTACCAATACATGTGGCAATACTAGAACATCTTTCAAGATGTTCGATTGTAAACAAAGGAGAAATATACAGAAGAAGCTAAAGATTAACATAGGGTTGGACAGGAGTTTTCATATTTTAAGATGGGAAAGACTTGTGCATAATTGGTTAATCAGTAAATGCCTACTGAGTACTTTAGCTATACTCTGCAAAGCTGGGCTGTTGCCCTCATGGTGTGAGAGTCCATGAAAAACAACAGACATTAAACAAATAATTCTAAACAATTAAGAAAACAAATCATGAAGTGTCAGGTGCTCTGGGCATATAAAACAAGATTGCCTATGGGTTTGAGGAAGGAGGAATAGAAGTTGGCTAGGCGAAAGTAATGAAATACAGAGAAGAGAGAATTCAAGCATAGTGTAAAACCTATACAAAGGCTCTGAGGTAGGAAAGCACGGCATATACTTGGAACCAATTGGAAGTGCAGTGTGGCTGGAGCACAAAGAAAGTGGTGAGCGGCTGAAGTGATGCCGGAGATGGGGATGGGGACCATGCAGGGAATGTGGCTCCAGGCTACAGCGAAGCAGTTCACAGAGAAGGTGGGTTAGAAATAAAAAAGAAAGAGGGAACAATTGCCATAAGAAGTTCCTGGAGAAATCAAAAGAAAATGGAATTATGACTACTTTCAGGCAACTCCACGTGGGTTTTCCAGAGCTGTTTTCAAACTATAAAAAATGGAAATTATCTCTTCTGAGATTTCCACTTCCCCTCCCCCAGCTCTTTACCCTATATTCTTTTTCCCAGGGAATAATACCAACCATTGACCAAGATGCTTACTTTAGAAAGTCATAGACCTGAGGGTGGGATTTCTATAAGTTCCTAGTAATAGTCACCTGCCTCATGTGATTAGTCCCTAAGTCCTGACAAGTTTATAAACATAACAGCTATCAAATCTGTCCTCTTTTCTCCATCTCCAGAGACACTGCCCTTTTTCAATCTCTCAGTTTCTCTTACATGGACAATTGTAACATCCTCTCAACCCTCTTCTTGTCTCCAATCCAAAGTAGTATATTGAATATTCAAATACATAGATATGACTTTTTTCCATTAAAAACAAAAACAAAAACAAAAAAACAACAACCTTTGCTACTTTCCCCATTGTCTGTAGTATAAAATCCAAACTCCTTAGCTTAGTTCACATGCCTTTTGAGGTCTGGAGTTCTTCAGTGTCATCCCTTGTTTTGCTATCTCATGCATGTTTTAGAGCTACTTGCAACCTCTCCACTTATGTACATCAGCATGGAAATCCCCTCTTCACCACATCTACGTGCTAATCCAAACCATCCTCAAGGTTAAGTGTTACTTCCTCCAGAATGTCTTCCTTTTTTTCCCAACCCAGACAAGTTATGTTCCCTCTTCTGTGCTCTCATAGTGCCAGGTACGTGCACCTACCATATTGCATATTAAAAACTGTTACAGTTATAGGTTTGCTACCTGTTGCATCTACTTAACTATGCATTTTGGGGCTAGGAACTGACTGAAACTTATTAATTTTCAAATTCTCAGAACCCAGCACAGTCTCTGGCATAAGGCATATAGATACTCAACATGAATAATGAATTGGATCTATTTCTTTGACAGTTAACTAAGAATAGAAACTATATAAAATTTTGCTGGAGTCCCCTAAATTCTAGCAATGAGACAGCTTTGAGATTTTTAATTAGAAGTCAGGTTAGTCAGAAATTATACCTCATATGCCTGAGTTGTAACCACATCATATCAGAAACTATTTGAGAACATTTTGCAGTAGCCTATTATAATCTGATATGTTTAATTTGTTATTATGACAGGCCAAGAGACTTAAAGTGGCTTATAGAGATAACATAAAATTCCAGAAGATAATTGTGTTGTCACTGCTGGTTGTGATTCTCCTCATTTTTTCTATCAAACCCTGATTTTGTCCAGAGGGCAATGGGCCCAGTGCCCCGCGCCCCCATATGATCAAGTTATAGCTAACGAAAATAAGAAGAAATGGTACATGTCTTTGACATTTGTGTTTCTTCTTCATTTCTGGAATAAAGATTTGGTGATGGAGTAGAATCACCATCTTGAGAGCACAAGGCAACAATTGTGAGAAGGAAAGTCTCTTTCTCTCCTGAAGGAAAAATTCATTATTATGTGAGCAAAGCAGGACTCTACCTGCTAAAGCATCTATTTGAAGAGTTTTTTTGTGCTCCTCGTCAAACTTAATTCCTAATTGATAGAATAATAAATGTTAGTGGTAGGTGACAAATGTGAGATGAAGGGAAAACAAGGCCAAGAATATAAAATAGAATCAGGAATGTACTTAGTAGAAAAAGTACACACTACGAAATGGTATATACTTTCTATGGGTAGGCCATATATTTGTTTCTAAGATGTCTGTCTGGAAGACAATAGAAAGAGGGACATGTGATCAGTTACTTGTCTATAAGAGAAAAAGCAAACTTACTCAGAAGAAGAAAATGAATTTTGATAGCAAGACAAGACATATATTTCTTTGCAAAGCCTCTTTCTTATAAAAGGTACAGCATGACATAATCAACAGTGTTGTTGTCAGCACCCTTACAGGTACAAACATCTCTGCCTTGTTCTAATAACTGATGGTCTCATCTGAAATGCAATGAAGCAAAAACAATTAGATTATTTAGATAAATAGTGGGTCACGCTTCAGGCAATCCTCCATAGATAGGGTTGCGTTAATTGTTTTAGGTGAACCACATTAAAAATCTGATTGAAAACTGTGGGTCCTCCAACAGAAAAACTCACAAACACACCAAATTTTAACTATAATTTCAAAAAGTTTATAGACTTTTAAGATTGGGAAGTTCTAGGCTAAAAATCCATTCCAATCTGGATTTTTTAAATCTAGCAGCATTGTGGACTTATTTTACAACACATCTGTATTGTCATGTAAGTAGAGTGACCAACTGTCCTGGTTTGTGCAGGACAGAGGGGTTTTCTGAGATGCAGGACATTCAGTGCTAAACCCAGGCAAACTGGGATAGTTGGTTACTCTACATGTAAGTGCAGAACCATATGCCTTAACAGGCGGCCAAATTTCTGTGTGTGTGTGTGTGTGTGTGTGTGTGTGTGTGTGTGTGTATTATTATTAACATGTAATATTATAGAGGTGAGCAGACTCCTTTCTAAGAAAATTAAGCGTTTCACAGGGATACATGCTTGAATTTCTGGCCACCTACTAAAACAAGGGACTCTCACAAGCAGAACCAAGAGATTATCAAAATCAGTTTTGAATCTATGCCAATGTACAAATGGATGATCATGTTTCTAAAATCAAACCCCTTTTTGTAAAGCTACAATGATTTGTATCCAATACTCATTTTGGCTGTTTTTTATGTTCCCAGAAATACAATTGCTGCTTCTTGATATATCTTCTGAAATAAATCTTTTGCAAAATATATCCCACAGTAACTAAATGAAGAGATTTGCTATGCAGAAAAAGGTAGCTATCAGCCAGTTACAAATTGGGGAGAATCATAAAAAATATATAACTTTGCTTGCAGAATGGTTAAATTTAGGTTTTAGAATCATTGAGGTCTTTTGTAGTAATATTTGCATAACAGGGCAAGTTTTGGTTAAGGTCACCACTAGACTCTCATATTAAAATCACATTTCTAGGTGTAAGAAAATTGCTGATTTTAGAAAGGTTGGCCCCCAAAAGCCGGATAAGCAACAAAAAATGGTTATGCTATTGGTAGAGAAGGCAAAATCTGTCTCTTTTTTACCTGTTTGGCGATAACTGTTAAGTGCCCAGTCAGGAAAGCTTTTCTACCATCCTTTCCTTCTAGTGAGCAGTAATTTCATAAAATTCTGAAGGGGCATCAATGGTCAATGTTCTCAGTTCAAATAGTTTGGCCTATCCTTAAATTCGGAGGCTTGTAAAAGTCAAGAAGAACTGCAAACAATCATATTATTCCTGAAGATTTCTTCATACAAAAATTAAGGGCCCCTCAATTGCAGGAGCTGTAGAGGATGCTGGGAGCCGCTGGTTGTGTTCAAGGTGGAAAAAGAAGCCAGATAACAATCTGGAAGCATTTCGTGTAAGCATTTCTGGCAAGAGATCTCAGGAAAAATATCTAAGACTTCCCAAATTTCTTGTGATGGCTTCTCTCATTCCAAAGTGTACCTAATTTGTAACCCTAATTTTGTGTTTGTAATTTTATACTTTTTCTCTTAAAAATTCAAATTGTGTAAGCTTCAGGTCTCACAAACATGAGATTGCCCCTGTCTGCAGTCCACTAGATCTTTATTTCCCTGAGACACTTACTATTTGCCAATAAGAGACTAACATAAGTTTTCTATGGAACACCTAATAAATTAACTAGAGACAAGGTCTAGCTTCCAGTATATGATTCAAATCTAAAGAACAAAGATAATGGAAGGCAGAGCTCAGAAGGTGGATGTGTTCAGCAAATTTCTCTGACCACCTGAAATGGGTGTAAAAATAATATTTACCATGCCCTGTGCAAGTTCCAGGCTTTAATATAAATTAAGGCGGGGCAAAGTAGGATCTATGGGCAAAATCTTTGTTGAGTAGAAAGGAAAACTGATGAAGGTAGAGCCATTATGCATTGTTTTGCATTATACAAACAGAAAGTATACTAGTACTTTCTGTCTGAGTAAATAAAAGTACAATTTTATTGTACAAGTTCTACTGTGTGTGCGTGTGGGGGTGTGGGTGTGTGTGTGCATATCTCTATTCCTCCCTCTCATCCCAAAACAGAGTTCTGAATGTGGGCTCTTATAAAAGATGAAAATCACTCTAGAGTCTTCTTGAGTTAGATAAGTCTTGTTACTTGAAAAAGAAAATTATGAGATTCCACATGTGATTGGCAATTTTTCCCTTTAACCACCCGATACCAAGTTATGTCAATGTATCTTAGGCTGAGAAGAAGCAGTCACTTAGTTTAGCCAATGTAACCTGATTCATTATATTTCCAAAATCAAAGTAAATGACTTCCTATAGAATTGATTGATCTGGGATTCAGGTGTCAAAGGATCATTAGGATAAGAATAAGAACTTTAAGAAAAATAATCATCGCATTTAGTTTTATGGATAAAAGATACTGATTTAGTACAGCAGTGATTACAAGAAGATGAAATTTCTCTTAAAATCAAAAACAGTCATTGCATAGGTAGAATACACTTTGGCTTTCAAAACTTTTCTAAGACTAGAGAGAGCAGATGGAAAGAATTTGTAAGCAAAGTTAGTCTTAGCACTAGTGATATATTGAAAAAATACAGTACATGTTTGCTAAATCTCAGGTTATACCCCAATAGAGTTTGAAAAAGTCAGAGTGAAGGCTTATTAATTAGTCAAGCACATTATTGACATGAATGCTGAAATTCTTTATTGTTCATTTCTTATCTCAATGCTCTCTTTGAATGTTTCCAGATTATTGATGCTTCCTTTCAAAGGAATAAGCCACTGGACTAAGAAAAATATGCAAATACCACTTTAGGGCAAGGTCAATGAATTTTGACATTTTAGGTATCCAAGTGGAGAAAGGAAAATGGGAGTGGGGAATGATTCAAAAGAAACATTGTAAGCTGAATATAAAGAGCTTGTTGACTTTGGGGGTTAATTTCTCAGTTCTTCCAATTGAAACTGATGTTTCTATCTCTATGAATTTCTGCTATATGCTATAACTTTGGATTTTTAAGTAGTTTTTCTTTCTTTTTATTAAAAAATTAAAGAATATCTTTCATCGCCTTACCAAGTAGATTCTTGCTATTTATGAAGAGTTCTCCATTTTCCCTTCAGTTAAGGGATACATGAATTGGTCTTAGTAATATAACAACTAACCTTGAGCCGAATTTGAAACAATCTTATTAACACAAACCAAATTTCTCCTATGTGTCTTCATTTTACAAGGGCATGTTCTGAAATATGATAAGAAAAGCTATCCTTGAAGTATTTCTAGACAAATTAAAAGCAGGAAATACCAGAGATTTCATGTGCTAAACTCTCATGAGATTTACTGCCCAATTTAGCAGTTTCAGCATGAGCCTGGGATATGCCTCTGTACATTTTGACACGAATTCCAAGTGGACTGAACTTGTAAAGCTTTAGAATTTCATCCATCATTTAGCCTTTCTTTGATTCGGGGTTATATGTCACCATTAATCATAAAAAAGCAAGATCCCTTGAAGTATGGCCACTTGGGTTCCTCTGTGGAATTAACAGAGTATAAATGAACAAACCAATGAACAAATCAAGTTGACCTATGAGTATAATGATCGAATTTAAGTTTAAAAATTATATTTATGATTTTATATTTTCAAGTAATTTTCAAAATGCCTTAAGTACAGCATTGTCTGAAGTGTTTGATGTGACTTCCTGAACTGCCTTACTCTGCCTCAACAAGGAAATTTAGCAGCAATTGTGGAATCTGAAGCTTCATATACTGCCCCCGATATAGCTATCACCACATGATTAACGTCCTTTGATATCCCAGTCTCCACATTGCTAAAACAATGAAATAGGCAATTATATGAAATAGTATGGGACACATGACCAATGGCCCAAATGGAATGCAAGAATTATTTTTATTTAGAAAAAAAGAAAGTTTGTATAAATCTTTTACTTGAAATTTTTCATTAGTTCTTCATTGGCTACCTCTAAGGTTCTAAGATTCAAGCTCATGAAATGAGCACCAGTCTGTGATAAAAATTTTAGCGTATCAAAGTTAAAGGAAAAATTTTAAAAATTATTGGAATTTTTTTTTCATAAAATCAAATTTACTCATTTAAAGAACATTTTTTCCGGAGTTATGCTCTTTCTACATTTTTTTGGTATTTAAAAAAGTCCTTTCCTTTGTGAAATGCTGGTATTTGCAATGTAAGTTCAAGAAAAAAAAAAAACTCAACTAGGTAAAATAAAAACTTGGTCATTTAAAGATGTCTTTGAAATTTACTGGTGTGTAAAATCCAAAAGTCTAGGAATCATTGCCCTGTGAGATGATGATTAACTTCTTATTATGGCATTTAAGGCCCTTCCTACTCTGGCTGTTGTTTATTTTCCAACTTCGTTCTTCACCACTTTAACCACAGGAATTTTGGAATGGAGACACGCTTAATGAGTTGTATCACATATTTCTAAACTATGCAATTCCCTCCATTCCTTGTCCTTCTGGAAAACTCCTAATTATCCATCAAAACTCAGGGGAAAAAAATGCTACCTCTTCTATGAAGCTCTCCCTGAAAATCCCATCTGGTCTCCTCAGGACACTTCTTGTTTTCCATTCCTATTGCTTCCAGGTATGACATTGGTCACATGATATCATAATGATGTGTTTGCTTGACTGTGTGCTCCACATAGCGTGAGACCTTTGGGAGTGGGATTTTTCTTTCCTGGTTTATTTCTTTATCCTCTGCATCTAAGTCAATGGTTGACACATCGTAGGTGTAAAATAAATGTATGATTGGATTTCGATGAATGAATGATTAAATATCTTGTAATAATCTTGATTTTGTTCATTCACTTGGTAATTTATAAAGAAATAATTAAGTGCCTATTATGGAATAGCTTTATTAGGTTCCCTGATAGCTACACAGTATAAATATAGTTTTTATTTGTACTTTGCTTATAACCCAATTGGGAAAGACAAAGAATCCACATAGGAAATGTTATATGACCAATACATAAAATGATCAAAGACCAGGGTAGCATATGCTACATGTGAATCAATGGAGCCTCAGGTCAGTATTTTCTACTTTTACTAGGAAACTTTGTTACAGTTTACATTGGCCAGAGGTTTCAAGGAAGCCTTGGAAATTGGTAAGAATATTATGAGCCCCCTGTGCTACAAAGCCAGGGTTACACAAAATCAGGACTCTTGTTTTCTCTCCCAAAGCTGTTCTCTCCATCCATTTCATGACCTTTTGACTTGTCTGCCTGTTTATAGCCTCGCCTCATCCCTCATACTTGACACCCAGGACCACTTTTCTGTCTCTGATGCTTCAGTTTTCTTCCTTAACTGTAATTGATACTTGCTGGTTGATTTTGCAGCCTTCCATGAAGGCCTAGGGTAAATAACCCACCTGGCACTTTCTACTCTAATCCTTTTATTTTAATGACAAGAAATCTGAGAACTGGGGTGGTCACAACTCACCTGAGATCCTCTAGCTATCACTAAGGTTCTTCCTCCAGGGTTCTTCCCATCCTCCTACTTTGTATTAACATGGAACATCTTTAAGATGTTCAAAGTAAATTAAAACGTGAGTCTCTCTGAATTGAGTTTTGTTGCTTCCAGGAAAGGATCTATAACTTATTGCAGCAAGTGTGCATTAGATTTTCTTTCATATGGATTCTACTTGGTTTTGATTTTACACTTTTCTATGTATTAAAAATGTTCAATGTGAGTAGAAATTTAATAAAAAGAAGCCACGGGAAACCTTCAACATGAAGTTTGCATCATGAAGTGGTTACCTGAGTTCTACATTACATTTCATGAGAACCAGTGGCCTTCTCTGGATCTCAGTTGGCTAATAGGTAAATTTGGGGAAAAGAAGAGAAAATCACTAAGGTCTCTTCCAGCTTCTAAATTCTAAAATGATTTGTAGGCATGTTATACTAAAAAATTCTTTCATTTATAGTAATGCACGTTTAATTTAAAATGTTCAAATAATACAGAAGTATGTAAAATAAAAACTGAAAGTGTTTTGTTATTTACATACACCCACACCTCACTTAAATGTATACGCTTACACTCACACTCATATTCAGAAATGTAAGACAATGGTCCCTCTTTATCATAACTCACTCGTTGGGTATTTTTCAGACTGGTTTTCCTAAGTACATAGCCATACAAGACGCTACATATCGCTACAAGACACACACACACACACACACACACACACACACACACAAAACTTTCATTCTTCCTAATTTAGGCTGATAGGTGGCATACAAATGTTAATAATTTGCAGACTTAAACTCCATAGAACCTTAGTAATTGTTTACAAGAAAATAACTATTTATAATCCTAATTGCAATAAAGTAGAAAAAAGTCAAAGGTCATTTTCATCTCTATTCAAGTTGCTAGATTTAGTTTATTTTTTAAAATCAACTTCCCAGCAGCATTTAAATATGATTTTGTTTAATTTAAACCAATTTGTAGCCTATTTATATTTACTAAGATATGACAGAAGTCCCAGCTTTCCACTGTTTTGATTTTGTTTTTGGATGAAATGTTAGTTGTTTAATAAACTTCAATATTTATATTTAGTTAAAGCTCTGCTATCATTTATAACCAGATGAGACAGCCATGGAAGATAAATTGATAATTTATTCCTCTTGCATTAGGGAAACAGTTCTTGTATTTACAATATGCTTAGCATAGCAATTCCCTTCCTAGCCTCCTAATATTTGAGTACATTTTATGGTGGAGTGTGACTTTCAAATTAAAAATGATTTGTTGCAAGAATATTGACTAGATATGCATTCTGAGAGGAGATAGCAGAGAGGATGTAATGAGACTTTTCGCTACCCTTAGCCTTGGGCTATTCAATAATTTTTCTTCTTTCAAGCTCTAAGAGGAAGAAAGGGAACCTCAAACTGAGTGACAGATGTTAAGTCAGGAAATGGAAAACTCCACCTTCTCCAGAGCTTCAGGTCATCTTCATGACCTTTGTGGCCTCGTTGAAAGGCCTTCTCTCAACTGAATGACAACACAGAAGCTGTGGGTAATATTGCAAATCAGAGAATGTCGGTGTGACTGAGAAGCTGTGACCCTTGCCCTGTGTGGTAGTTCAGACCTCGGTTAGGGGTGAGGTGTGAAGGGCTTTGCAGTGCTGGGTGGTCTGGCAGGGTCTGAGGTCCTCCCACCAAGAAGAGAGCTAAGAGACTGACTCAATATGCTCCTATTTTGGCTCCTGCTCTGCATCTCTCGGTCTATCGTCCAAGCTTTCCTTCAATGTATCCAAATTGACATCCTGAATTGGGTACCATTTTGTCTAGAGATTTTCTAGAGTCAGTGCAGATATGCAAACACAGGCAACTGCAGTATACGACAGCACACCATTCTTACCTCCCTCTTCAGGACAACTACATGGCAGTGTGGCTCAGAACAGACCCAAGGTCCTGCAGGAAGAGGGAACCAATCAGTATGGGCATAAGTGACAGAAAAAATGATTCTGAGAACATGGTCCCCCGCCACCCCCAGCTTTATTGAGATATAATTAACACATAACATTGTGTAAGTTTAAGGTATACAGTGGTCCTCCCTTATCTGCGAGGGATACATTCCAAGACCCACAGTGGATACCTGCAACCACAGATAATATCGAACCCCTATATATACTGTTTTTTCTTATACATACATATCTATGATAAAGTTTAATGTATAAATTAGGCACAGTAACAGATGAACAACACTTACTAATAATAAAATAGAATAATTATAATAATACTGAAATAAAAATTATGTCAATATGGTCTTTCTTTTTACCTCTCTCTAGTAATTTTGATATTTCTCAGTCCAAACTTATTTCTGAATCTGTGTAACCATCCCTTACTTGCAGTAAATGGCTTGGTATTACTCATTTCGGGGGATCTCTTGCTAAAGTCTTCATATAGGCTCAAGCTTTCTGGCACAACCTGATGCCATCATTCAGAACACGTTTTCTGTTCATATCATCTACCCACAAATTTAATACCTTTTCCCTCTTAATTATGCCTGTAACTTTTTTCAGTTTGAGGTGTGACTGCAAAACTAGCATGAATTTCCCTTTTCTTTTTCATAATTTCACAGATAGATTTGTTGTTACCATAGATCTTAGTAATATCAGCATATACTTTTTTTTTCTTTCCTTATGAAGTTAGGAACTTTTACCTTTCCACTTAAGGCACATTATGGTTTCTCTTTGGAATATCTGAATTGCCAGCATCACTAATCTTGAGCTGTGGGGCCATTATTAAGTAAAATGAGGGCAACTCGAACACAAACACAGTGATCCCATGACAGTGGATCTGATAACCAAGACTACTATGAAGTGACTAACTGGCTGGGAGTGTAAATAGTGTGGAGATGCTGGAAAAGGGACAATTCACATTCCAGGTGGGACAGATTGGGGTGATACACAATTTAAATTTTATGAATTGTTTATTACTGCAATTTTCCATTTAATGTTTTTGGTCTGCAACTGACCACGGGTAACTGAAACCTCAGAAAGGGAAACCACAGATAAAGGGGCAGGGGGCTACTGTACAATGTAAGGATTTGATATATATATATATATTTAGAAAAGACATTTTATATATAGAGAGAGAGACAGAGACAGACAGAGAGAGAGAGAGAGAGAGAGAGAAAGAGAGAGAGAGAGAGAGAGAAATAATTACCATTACAAGAAATAACATCCACACCTCACATATTTGCTTCTGGGTGTGTGTGTGTGTGGTGTGTGTGGTGAGAACTTTTAAAACCTGCTCTCAACGTTCAAGTAGGTAATCAGTATTGTTAATTATAGTCACTGTGCTGTACATTATATCCACAGAACTTATTCATCTCATTAAAAAAGTTTGTTTTGTACCCTTTGATCACCTTTACCCATTCCCTGCACTTCAAACCACATTTCTACTCTGTTTCTATGAGTTGGTTTTTTTTAGATTCCACTTATGAGTGAGATCACCCAGTATTTGTCTTTGTTTTACTTATTTGAACAGGATCTTTTAAGGTAGGACTTTTTATGCAAATTTTTGTCTAAGTAGAATTCAACGAAATAATACTGTTATAATCTAAGCTTTAAGAAATGTTTTTGTTTTTATGTGTTTTTAAGAGATGCCAGTTACTAAGAAATTTATTGTCTTCTTCATTAAACTTGGTTCACGTTTTTAAAACCTACATTTTTTACAGTTTATCAGAGCTTCTTCTCTTTCTCTGAATGCATTTATCTAATTTGCATTATCTTTTGTTCTCCCATCCTTGCTTGTTAACCTAGTAACCCATAGAATATGTGCCTTTTAGCAGCTTTCCCTGCATTTCCGTGTGTTTAACCTACTGCTAAGCAAAAGAAAATGGTATTTATCACACTAGGGCAGGTTTTCACTGCTGATAAGTATCAGCTGTTTAGAGAGTAGACTTGGGGAAGTTATACAAGCAGTTTCTATGAAGAAAACATAGATAAATGAGAACTACTAAAAGAATGTTTCACCCAGAGGGGCTAGCATGCATCGCAATCAGGATGAAGAAGAGATGGGAAGAACTCTACAAAAGAAAAAAATTAGCCAAGAGGATGAGAGGGAAAAGGAGAAAGGGTTAGCAGAAGTAAAATGCTTTCTAGATCTCACAACATGGCACAATGATTTTATTTGAAGTAACTGGGCAAGACCATCTGCTATGAGGAGGTAGCTCTAGGCATAACTGATCATTTTCCTTGATCTGGTCTGTTGACTTTGGAGAGAGGGTAAAGTATGTTCCCTGCTCCAAGGGATGGAATGTCCTCCAGGAAGCTTACCTTGGTCACTGGCTGGCATACCTTTATCAGAATATTTGTCATACTTGTCTCTTTCTTTGTCTATTTGTCTTTCGCTAGGAAAAATAATAACTAGCATAATTCTTTTGTGTGTGTACAGGAGAGGCACTGATGGACTGGAAAAAGAAGGGATTAGAGTCCCAGGAGATGGCAGTACCCATGGAGTAAGCATTGGTCATGATAAGACACTGGAATGAAGGCACTTCAGATTTTAAAGAGTATAATGTTTTGTGATGACAAGTTCTGGGGTATGGCTAGAGCAATGTGATGCAAGAGTGGACTAGAGGTAAAAATCAAGAAGCAGCATGGAGAGAAGCTTCAGCGCAAGGTGCTGAGGTTTGTCCATATAGAGTTATGAAAAAAACAATAGATAAAGGCAAAAATTCAAATATGGAAAGGTATAAAATGAAAAGTCAAAAATTTTCGTTCAAAACCCTACGGAGGTGTTGATTATTAAAAGCATACTCATTTTGGTGGTGTTTGGAGGTCAGTACAGTGCTTAGCCCTTGCAATGGACTAGTGTACTGGGTTGCCAATGATATTATGTTTCTTGATCCAGGTACTGGTTATATTGAGTTTGCTAAAATTTATCAAACTTTACTCTAATTTTTTGGCATATTATATTACGTAAATTAAAAAGTTGATTTGCTTAAGCTATATTCATTTAAAAATATTTTAGATTTACAGTAGGTATTAAGAATAACATAGAAAACAAATACCCATATGTCACTACCCAGTTTAAGAAATAAAATGTCACAAAGACCTTGTGCATCATTACCTGACTACATTTCCTCCTATCTTCAGGTAACAAATATTCTCATTTTGTGGTTTTTCTTTCACATGTATTTCTGCTTTTACCAAATTTACATATATATGTAATTTATATACTGTTTGAGTAGTTCATGGTTCCTTCCATTCCATGTGTATCTCTCTGCAACTTATTTTTTTAAATTGAGCTAAAATTTACATAACACACAACTAACCATTTTAATGGAACAATTCGGTGGCGGTTAGTATATTGACAATGTTGTACAACAACCAGCTATCTCTAGTTTTAAAACTTTTCATCACCCCATAAAATACTCCATACTCATTGAAGACTCACTCCCCATTTCTTCCTCTTTCCAACCCCTGGTAACCTCTAATCTGCTTTCATCTCTATGGATTTGCCTATTTTGAATATATCACATTAAAGGAATCATATATGTGACCTTTGTTGATCACCTTCTTTTAATTAGCATAAATTTTCTGAGGTTCATCCAAGTTGTAGAATGTTTTAGTACTTCATTCATTTTTGATTAAAGCCATCATAGTGGATGTGAAATGGTATCTCATTCTGGTTTTAATTTGCATTTCCTTAATGTCTAATCATCTTGAACATTTTTTTCATTTGCTCGTTGAACCATTTGTATATCTTCTTTGAAGAAATGTCTATTCAAGTCCTTTGCTCAGTTTTTAATTGGGTTATTTGTCATTTTATTATTGAGTTATAAGTATTCTTTATATATTCTGGCTACTAAGCCCTTAACAGGTATATGATTTGCAATTATTTTCTCCCATTTTCTGGGTATCTTATCTTCCAGCTAGGAAAATTTACTTACATAAATGACTACAACTTGGCAATACACAACAGATATTTCAGATGTGCCTTCTCCAGGCAAAGACCTAAGAACATCAGGGACAGTTTGATTTGGTGTAAAAAAAAAATCTAAAATTAAAAAAAAAATTGGAATTGTGCAAAGATCAAATGTCTTTCTAAATATACTTTAAGGTTCAAAGCAAGAACTTTTCTTAGATATTTTAAATTTCTTTTTCTAATCATCCATGATGTCTTAAATAAAAGATGTCTTTAATTTAGAGAAAACAATCACCAAATATTTGCAGCATTTTTCTTTTCAAATGTTTGAATTGTCAGTTTTATTTCAAGGTGTTTTTTTAATTTCTCGAAATAGAATTGTCAGCCTGTGCTATTACAGGGGATCCTGACGGTATAAGTCGAATGACAGCGTTAGTATGTCTCTCCATTATTGCAGAAACTCTGTTTTTTTTAAAATGCCTTTAGTAGGATTCTGGGAATTCACTGTAGGTTAACAGTGGGGCTCCCACCATTTAGAATTATTTTCTCTTAATGAAAGAATGCTGAACCCTTGAACTCTGTCAGGGACTTAGGCATGTTCCCTGGGCCTGATTTTTATCCTCAGAAAATGGAGGTCAGATACATGTCAGAGTAAAAGCAGGGTCAGATCAGAGTTCTTAAAGACTCTGCACGTGTCCAGAGGACGCTAATGTGTGGACCACGGTGTCAGGAACCTGCCAAGCACTTATTTGGTGAGTGAGTGAACCAACAAATGCTTGAAGGGGTAAATAATGAGTAAAAATGACAGCAAATAGTCAGGGAAGTAATTAATTATATGCATGACAAAATGACTTACTTTCAATACGCTTGCCTGAGCTAAACAGAGAATGTTATAAAAAAAAAAGTGATTTCTCCAATGTGCTCCTTTTCCAAGGGACTGAGGTAATATTTGGTAATGCATTTTCATTAAAAAAATGACTATTGGAGATGCTAATTTAGGATTATAAGGATTTTATCATTTCTTATAAATATTGGCTTTGATTATGACCACCTGACCTGATGATAGTATCTATGCACCTCATAACCATTTTGTACTCTTATTCATATAGTTTAATAAACACGTGAAACAACATAAGGAAGAAAATCATGTCTGTGTTTTATCCTTGTAATTACAACTATAGTGAGTTTATGAGCTCAGGTGTAAATGACATAAAATTTTCTTTACTATGTCTTACTCTGTGGGGTTTTGCCATCATCTTGGTGACCTTATTGGGATGTACTTCCTCTCTCATCCCAGCCTCCTCTGCATTATCTTTCACTTCTCTTGCCACTCCCCCACCTCCAGAAACACGTCTATCTAGCAGAGGGAAGATCTTTCTCCACATTTTTTTCCCCCAAGACACTCGGTCTGTGGCTTCTAGTGAAACAAATGTGAGATAGATTTACAGGGAGTGTTAATGTTCTGCTCTGCCACTTATCTTCCTTACAGACGACTCTGTGAAAGAGGGAAAGGGAAAGAGAAACTGAAAAAGTAAGGGAAAAAACAAACAAACAAAAACAAAATAAAAAATAATCCATAAATAAATATCTCAAAATAACAACACAGATTGAGAGCATAGGTGTGAACAGAAGTTAATGTTATAGAGTATTTTCTGTTCCATGTACTCTGCTTGATTCCTTCGGATGTATTATCTCATGTCATCATCGCAGATTGTGAATAGATGTGTTCATCCTCTTTTTACAATCAGAAACTGAGAGAGAGATTAAATAACCTGTTCAATATTAAAATTGAAGTCAGGTCTTTAAACTTCTAATTTCCATACTTTCCTCTATTTACTTTGTTCCACTTTACAACCCTACAAAAATAATGGTCATTAAGAGCTAGTTCACAAATGAAAACTATGGAAAGTAGTTATTTAAAATTATATTAGACCAGTTAAAATCTATATGAGGACATTGGGACTGAGAACTAGGGTCTGAAAGTTATGGTCCAAATAACATGGATCTTACTCCTCTCAAAACACACAACACAAAGTTGTTCAACCCAAATATCCCTCAAATGGAGAACTGAGAAACAAATAGTATTACATGGAATACTACTCAGTTATGAAAGAGCATGAATTACTGAATACACTCAACAACATGGATGAAACTCAAATGCCCAATAAGTGAAGGTAGCTAAACATAAAAAGCGACACAGTGTGTGATTTCATTTATATGACACTCTGCAAATTATAAGGGACTGTTTCATATTTTGGCTGATGTGATGGTTACATGACTGCGTATGTTTGTCAAACATTGCAGAACTGTACACTAAATGAGTGAATAATACTACATGTAAATCATCCCTTAATTTTTTAAATGAGAGGAAAAAACACAGTGTTGTTTAGGATTAGGTGCTTAATTGACCTAATTAGAAATACGCTTATGGTTTTTAGGTAAAATGTGAAAAAAAATGTTTCTTAATAACCAACTTCATTTTAATATTATATATAACTCACAGCAGCACTAGGGGACCTCAGATACCATTTTGCCTCAACTAAATAACCAGTCTGAAATTAAGATGCTTCTTAAAATAAATAATAAAAGAAAATTGACAATTGCATGCAGATCAATAAGTTTTGATGTAGTTATTATAGTGAATGTATAAAATATACAAAATTAGCCAGTGAGTAATTAATATTGACTTTTAATTAAACTTAGATTTGTTGATTTTTGTTTCAAATGTTCTCATGTTATTTTGCACACAGAAGATTGACTAATAGCTGGCAGGCAATTCAATTTAAGGCAGAAGAAATTGCCAAGTCCTGCATAAATGTTTCAAAGGTAAGAGATTTGGGGAACCATCAATTGATGTATTTGAAGAATCATTACTTAAGCCCTGAACATCTACCTCTGATAAAACAGTAAAAGCCTTTGACTCTTCTTTCTTGCCATGGAGAAGTCACTGGACTACCTTAATTTCTGGGCTTTTAGTGGTGGTGATTGGGTCATGGGTGAGAGAAGGGCAGCCGATTTGATTAATTCACATTGAGAAAAGCAGAAGTTGTCTCATGGACAAGAGAAAGATTCAGAAAGCTGGAGGGAAGAGAGAAAAGAGAACAGCCAGTAGAAGATGGCCTCTAGACAGAATTTTAGGGAACTGTTGTTTTTTTCTGTTTGGCTGGGGACAGAGCCAGTGGAATGAATGAGAGAGAGATGGAGAAAGAGTATTTGAATATGTTTTCTATGTGATATAAATAAAATCTTCTTCTGGCATTTTTTAAAGTTTGAACTAAAGATTTAAATGGTTTTTGATTATTTCTGGACATTCGGATTTTTTATTTTCTCGAAGGTGACAACATGTCAAGATGGACCATGAAGAGCTTAACTTTTATGAGTAACATATCTGTCAAAAGCTTCAGGCCGACTTTCAAGAAAAGCTGTTTAACTTTCAGTGCTATGTAATTTAATGAAGGAAAAATATGGAATTATTAGTTTGACCAAATAGGAAATGCAGAAGAAATGCTAATATTTTCAATATCTCTCAGAATTATACTGTCAATCTTCAAGAGCTAAAGAAACCAAAATGATGAGCACTAGTTATGAGAAACAGCTTGTCACCATGATGCCAGGCATATCTGTTAGGGCGCTAAAGTAAATCCAGAGATTCTTTAAACACCATATACAAACAAATTTTCAACTCTAACTTTGCTGGTTACACTGAAGAAGAAAGTTAGTCTATAATTATATGGATATATGAATGCTTTTGTCGGTTATTAAAAGTAAATACTAACACAATTCATTTGTGGGCCTTCTCCCTCCTGGAAAGCTACTATTAAATCTATGATGCATTATACAATTTATGACATCTTAGAATCAGGTTCTAGATATTCCAAAATTAATTTTCCAGTTACCATATTTTTCTTCCAAGAGACTCACAACAGTATTTGACTAGTGTATTTTCTCGGTCCGACCCCTATTTTCCAGCATTGTTCTCATAACCTCCAAATATCCTGAACTGTTCTCATTTGGTATTTGATCAGAACCCCATATAAGAATATATGATATGATGTAAGACACACACACGCACAATTTCTTTCAACTTTTTGCCCTCGTTTACATGTGTTACTGTATGTGTGTGGGGATGGGGTGGGGGAGAGTAAGCGAGCTGATAGTGGAGAAAGTGACGTAGGAGAAAGAGGAAGGGCAAAAAATGTTGGCAGGGGTGCCCTGCTTTCCCCAGAATGTGACCCTGAACACTTGCCCTCAAGCACAGCATGTGTGAGACAGAAGGGTTGACAATGAGGTAACAATGCTGGTTGGCTCTTGCCTTTTTATTCATACCTGCGGGGTTTTGCAGGCCTTGCTGCCTGCAGTTCGGGGTCCCACTTTCTTCTCTATTTCTATGGTTTATGAAGAATCAAGTGATCACGGAACAAAACCTCTTCCAGGGAATTTGGAAATGTCTATCCTCTGCCCTAAGATCTGCTGTCAGACTGGGGCTGTGGGAAGATATGGGCTTTTTGAATACATTCAGCAGCACCTTGGGAAATTCTATTTTGCAGAAAGACTATCTCTAAATTGCTTGTATACTTGGTTTTTAGGTGTTTTTAACTAGCTCCTTGCACTCTTGTTAATCATTTATATTCGAAGGAACTCGTTCGTATTTGAAGGGAGCAATAATAATGAAAATAGCTCTAGAATTTGAAAAATTCATCACTTTCCCTCAATTCTGATCTGTTTCCTTGAATATTAACAGCTCGGCAGTGTTTAACTACTCATAAATAAATAGTGTTTAATTAGTTCTATGCAGAAAAATCAAGACTAAAGCAAGAATTCAAAAACTAAGAAAATCTGACTTTCTAGGTAAGGCAAGTATCATGTATTCTACTTGATACAAATGGGAGATCAATTAAAGACTAACTAGCCTTGAATGGAAGGATTCTGGCTTTTTTTTTTTTTTTAATCATTTATTCAGCGAATGGCTGTGCTAGGCATTGTTCTGGGTGGCAAGTTTACAACTGGTGCAGAGCAACCGAGTCTTGATTCGAACACTGCCTACATTCTGGTGTAGGAATAATGCATGGCCACAGTCAGACAGTGCTTTATTCAGAGCATGCTTCACTCTAGACTTCTCTGAGCTCATTTCTCCAGGAATTTCATTCATTACCTTCTGCCAGGTGCTCATTGTTTTCTTTTATAAATGAATTGGCTAAATGACATGCATTACGGTTACATAATATTTCAAAAACTCCTGAACCTAAATTCTGATAAACATAAGCATTTGTCTTTAACAGAGGAAGTCACAAGAGCAAGCTGTTAATAGCAATGGTGAGAACACTTCAATATTCAGGAACCATGTTTTTCAAGAGTAAATGACACAATTAATGCTTGATACTGCATTGTTAACAGATTTTCTTGTGACTCCACAGCTCTTTATATGTCAGTCTCAAGCAGATGGAAGGGTGATTCTACGAGGCTTAAGCAATAATTCAAATATTGGTAGATGAAGCTGCTTTTAAAAGTCTTGATAGGCTTTTATGCATGGTAGATTTACACATCTTTTTTTACTGTAGCAAAACTTCAAAAATTGCAACTAAGAAAATAAAAAATTTTGCATTTCTTCAAAAGATAGCTAAAACATAAATATTTTTACACATGTCCAAGAAGACCACAGTAGATGAGAATAGCCCACACAAGCTATGGAGCCAAATAGGCTGGACTCGAGTCTAGGCTCTGCTGCTGGGTGACCTTGGGCAAGTACTTGCTCTCACACTGCCTCAATTTTCCCATCTGTAAAATGTAGAGCATCAAATACCTACTTCATGGGGTTGTTATGAGTATTAAAGTAGTTAAACGTACATTGCATAAAGGGTTTTGCCCAGATAAAGCATTACACAAATGTTTGTTCTTATATGTTTCATGTATTTATATTTGAGCAACATTTAGTTTTAGTAAGATGAGACTATTACTTACCTATTATTTTCCTAAAATTCTCTATGAAACAAAGAAACTAAATATATAGGAATATCTATTTTATTTAGATTTTTTTCCCCAGAATATGTTCAGAAGTTATTTATAGTACCTCAGTGTCCTCTCAGGTCTTGCTGCAGGGGTGAAATGATGAGCAGAATGGAACTGTGGGAGGAACAAGACCTTCGGAGTCAGGCAAACCTGGTTCAAATCTAAGCTCTGCCACAGACAGTGGCTTAACCACTTTTGTCACCTGAAAATGGGGGTTGTGACACTTATCTCTTATGATTGTTGTGAGATTAAATAAGATGTATGTACTTAGCACATTCTTAAGATCAACAAATGTTGGTTTCCAACTGGGTGAACAGTCCTACTCCATTCCATGAGCAGAAATGGCCAATTTCTGTCCCACACAGACCTGCCTTCTCCTCACATCCCACCTTGCCCCATGCAAACCTCACAAATCAGTATAAACAAATGGCCAATTTAAGCAAATGTCAGACATTTAACAGGCTGACCTATAACCTATACAGTCAATTGTTGTAAAAATTCCTTCTCAAATAGGGACAATAAGCTCAGCTTGGCTAATTGGCACCTGTTTCAGTGAAAAAATTTGAAGTGTTATTTACAGAGGGAATGAGCAGGAGCTAAAGAACCAAGGTTTGAGGTGGTCAGGTGCACACACGTATTTTGACATAATGAAGAAGCAGAAACTGTGAGACAGCAAGAGAATTAAGGGAAGAGAGAGTGACTTGGCTGAATTGGCAGCAAAAAGAGCAGAAAAAACAAAACCCCAAAAGCCAAGTCATCCTGATGGCGGAGGCTCCATCAATTCCTGCTGCTGAGGGGGCCCTTAGAGCCGTGGTAGATATGAACTCTCCAACTAATTCACCTCCCTGGGGTTGATCTCCCACACTTCCTACTCTTCACCTGAAGCTAGGGGTTTTATCTTTTTATGAGTTTCCAAGACTTGGCCCAATGGTGGAGGTTCTTGTTTTATCCACTTCTATTTCCATTCTTAAGATAAACTCCTATTTTACTTGGGCTCGCTTAAGTAAGTTCCAGTTTCTTTCTTCTCCAAAATTACTATTGTACCAAAAATAAAGGAATGTATATGATTCCAAGGGAAGATGGCTTCTGAGTGTGGAGTCCCATGTTACCTGTGGAATTAACCTTTTAAATTCCAGGTCACAGCTTGGCTAGCCTTGTTTGTATAGAGGCCAGTAGAAATTGGCTTTCTAAGCTTGAATTTTAGGTGTCAGACACCTGTAGTCACTAACTCACTGTCCTGACAACCTTTCATTTTTGTGCCTTTAGACAGGGGTCAGTGTATAGAGAGGCGAAGAACATAGCTCTGGTATCAGATTACTTGGGTATAATTTCTACTACTTACTAACCTGGGCAACATTTTTAACTCTCTATGCCTCAGTTTCTCGTGTCAATCTTATACCAAAATACTCATTTGTTATATTGTTTACTTATTCATATTTCTCTTATTAGACTCACAGCTCCTTGAGAATAAATGGCAAATACTTTTTATTTCCATTACTTAACATATAATAGGTGCTTGATAAATTAATATTGCCTTTTCTAAAACAATCTTTCTGTAAAACTTTCATCCTGCTAACTTTCGTTCTCTGAATCTTACAGAGATTTTTAACTCTTCTTCCACATATGGACATGAACTTGTAGTACATATTATGCTTGCTTTTTTCATTTATTTTAATAATTGGTCTGTTATTTAATTAGCTTCAGCTCAACAAATTTCAGCCTCTGTAAAGCCCACCTTTGCTTAATAAGTTTGCCCCTTCTGACATACTGTTTTTGCCCTATTTTTACTCTGAAGTAATTATTGTACTTATCATTTTGAGTGTCTTTCTACCTAGGTCTATCTGCTTCTACCATTTAGCAAGGTCATTTTGAATTCCAAACCCATCTGTTAAGGAGTATATTTTCTCTCCAGGTGACTACATCAGGTAAATCAATGAGTTTCCTATTTCTTCGAACAGGTCATTAATGAAAGTTAAAACATACAGTTTATAAATATAAGATGTTGTTCTCCAAGGCTATAAGACCATGAGTAGATATGTGAAAAGCCAAGTTTAATGAGATTTCAGTTGTTTTGTAGAAGATATTTTTATGTAAGAAAAACTTTTGACTGTGAAAATAAATGGTTTGATAAATCTTTAATTGCTCAGTGCCCTGCAACTCAACATTTTAGTTTATTAAATCAAGAGTTAGCCTCATGTGATTTTTTTTTAGTTGTTTTAAAGTCATATCTGAGTTTATTCAGTAGATATACATAGTGTCATATATGTTGGTAAAAATAAAAATTTGGCAAACCAGCACATCCTAATATATCCTAATTTTATCCTAATTTTATTTTCCCAATTTTAGTGCAATTTGGATGAACAATTCTTACAGCCTAGGTAAAAACAGTTTGTATAGATTTTCAGCAATAATTGGTAGAATTTTTATTTTGATTAGGTGGAACTCTGATGCCAAGGTGTATTACTCTAAAGAAAAAGATGAATCAGCAGATCAAAATTTTTAATTGTTTCATTTGATGAAAGTAATAAATCTAAATAATGGTTTGCGGGTAAAAGGAAATTATTCTCGTTTTTTATCTTGGAAAAACACATCCTTATAAACCCAAGATAGCTTCTTGAGTAAAGTTGTGCTCTAAAACACTTTGCCATGTTTAAAAGTGTGTTCACCTTTTTTGGTGTTTATCCAGGCAGTTCATGTCACTTTGCAGGTCACAGAAAGTGACCTGAGCTCTTTACCAATGGCATCCAAAGGTTTCTGTCAAGTCCTTAAGAGAACACCATTTCATTGTGCTTTTAGCCAAACAGACCTACAGCAGTTTGTTTATATGATTATCTCCTGGAAAATTAGAAAGACTCATGACCAAGGTAAAGATTTACAGTCATAGTCATAATTTAGGCTGAATCTTAGTGCATTAATTTGCTTCATTGAAAAAAGCCTTTTATAAGGATATGAAGACTTTTTTAAGCAAAGACTGAAAAGGTCTCTCGGGGCTTGCATCCTGATGTGTCGTTTTACCAATTGGAGCTTTTCCTTAGGTTGTAAATTCCAGCTTTCTAATGTCAGATCCTCTGTTGAGCTTTAAGGCATTTCTGGAATTACTCAGCAAAGGGACTTTGACAATTCCCTTTCCTGTTCTTAGGTCATAGAGCTGATTTATGGCTGAAGGAAGTTCTCTAAACAGTAGATGAAATTGGTGAAATGTTATCCATTTATTAAAGTGGATTCAGGAGTTCCTCTTGCTGATGGGTGGGAGTTGTCTTTAAAAAAAAAGAAAAGAAAAGAAAGAAAGAAAGAAAGAAATCAGCCCTGAATGCATTGACTAATTGCTATTTTGTGAATTTTATCACAGGAAAATTAAAGTCACCTATACAAAAATTGTTTAAGGGTAGAATCTAAAGCGTATACTGATGGTGTTATGGCAAATTCTAAATTTGCTATTTCAGGTTGATAGCATAAAAGCAGTTTCAAAAATGGCTGCTTTTATTAATGTAAACTCACAAATTCAATATTTCTTCAACCAACATTTATTGAATGTCCTTTCTGTTCAGACACATCTCTAGGTACTGTGGACACAGCAGAGAATAAGACAAAAACTCTGTCTTTAGTAACTTATTGGGAACAGACACCAAGTAATGACAAATAAATATAGAACAAAATGGCAAGCAGTATTCAGTGTTATGAAAAAAAAAAAACAGCTCAGGAGGAGCATGGAGAATTGGGAGTTATAGTCACGTTAGGTATGTATAAGTTTTTACTGCTGCTTTAACAAATTAATGCAACTATAGTAGTTTAAAATAATCTATATTTATTATCTTATGCTCTGTATATTAGAAGTCCTACACTCCCAAATTCAAGGTGTCACAGGCTCTAGGGAAGAATCTTCTTCCTTGTCTTTTCCAGATTCCAGACACTTCTTATATTCCTTGGCTTGTAGTCTTTCCCCCCATCTTCAAGGCCAGCAACATCACATCTCTGACTCTTCATTTGTCGTCATATCTCCTTCTGACCACAGCCAGGAAAAGTTTTTCTATTTTAAGAGCTCATGTGATTACACTGAGCCCACTGAGGTAATCCAGGACAGTCTCTTCTAAGGTCAGTTAATTAGCAATCCTCATTCAATCTGCCACCTTAATCCCCTTTGCCACACTAGAAAACATATTCACATCTATTTAGATACTAAAATCATCTCAGATTTGGTCTGTGGGAGCCTTTTCAAGCTGGGTCCTGTGTCCTTCTGACAAGTCTCTCTCATAATTTGAGCACTTTCTTACTTCTGGCACAATAAAATGATCCAGGACAATTTTGTACTCTCCTAGCTCCAGCCCAAGAATCTATCAGCCATTTCTTCAAAAATTCCTTTTAGTGAAAAATTGGTAAGTAGTTGTTGATATGCTCATTGTTTTTGAAATCTATATATATATATTTTAAAGGTGGAGTCCAAAAGTATGAAAAAAAAAAAAGAACAAGAAGAAGAAAATCAAGGATGAGTACAAGGTTTCTGACCTGAACTAATGCAAGGAAGGAGTTACCATGAACTGGGGAAGGCTGAGATGAAGTAAGTTTGGAGGGAGGAACTGGAATTCAATTTGGCCATGTTAAGCTGAGATGTCTATTTAGAAATTCTAGTGGAGATGGCAAGTAGGCAATTAGATATCTGGGTCTATAGCTCTGGAGAGAATCCCAGACTGGGGTTAAAATTTTGGAGTCATCGGTGTACAGATGGTATTTAAATTCATGAGAAGAATAACATCATTAAGGGAATGAATGCATATAGTGAAGGGAAGACAGCCAAGGTCTGCCTCCTGGGGCACACAGGGAGAAGAGGAACAAGAAACAAAGGAGACTCATAAATAGTGACCACTGAGGTAAAAAGAAAACCAGGTGAATTTGGTGTTCCAGAGAGCAAGTAAAAACAGATTGTATTAAGGAGTACAGAGTGATAAACTGTGTCAAATGCTGCTGCTAAGTCAAGCAAGGTGAGGACTGAGAATTGAACATTACTGGGGAGGCAGTGGCAGTTCGCCTGATTGGAGTGAGCTTAAGTGAGAATAGGAAATGTGGAATTGAAAAGAACAAGTGTACACAAATTATTTCAAGGGGCCTACTGCAAAAAGGAGTAAAGGAATGGGGGGAGTAACTTCTGGAAAATTAAAGTCACAAGAAGGTTTTTTAAATAGATAAAATGGAAGAAATATTAGCATGTTCGTATGCTGATGGAAATGATTGATTGAGTAGGGAGTGAAAAACTGATAAATGGCCGCAGGTGGGATGGATAGAATCTGTCTCTTTGACATTTCTAGCTTCTAGAAGCTACGCACGTTCCTTGGCTCCTGGCTCCCTTCTTCTATTTTCAAAACCATTAATAGCAGATGAGTCCTCCCACCTCTCTGACACCTCTTCCCATCATCTCCCTCTCATGGCACCCAGGAAAGATTCTCATTTTAAGGATTTACAGATTAAATTGGACCTACCCAGATTATTTAAGAGAATCTCCTCATCCCAAGGTACTTACCCCTGACTACATCAGCAAAATTCTTTTTGTCATGTAAACTAACATATTCACAGGTTCTGGAGATTAGAATTTGGACATCTCTTTAGAGTCATTATTCTGCCAACCACAACATCCCAGAGGTATCAGAATACTTGAAATAGCTGGTTGTATTATGTAGACTGGGGTAAAGTTCTTGTGAGTTCTCACGAAGTCTAGATGAGTGGAGCTTAATCCTGCATGCACCTATACATGGGCCTCATGGATATGTCATTTAACTGATGTTAATTAGCTCTGCATTTACTCAACTATCAGGAAAGAGAAGACAGATACAATTCCCAGACTGATACCCCAATCTTTCCCTGCAAATGTTTTCCAGGCTTCCTGACATCTGGCTTCTAGCTAACTCCCATCAGTGGAGGCCTGGTGAGAGATTAGACAACAGGAAGAAGGAAGCAGCCACAGTAGCTCTCCCTTTCTATTTCCACCTCATGGTGTGTCATTCTGAAGTTTATAGTCCCAGCACCCCTGGGCAGCCCCCTCCATGGTTTTAGCTTCGGCTGGAGGTTGGCTTTTGGATTCTAGTACCACTTCCTCCTCTCTGGGGATGCTTGTGGCTTTCTGCTATTGCAAATCTCTGGGTTGCCCCATTCCTTATTTAGCTTCTTAATTCTTCCATCATTGTGTAATCCATTCGCTATATTAAATTTCCTCTATTTGAAATATCTACAGTAGGTTCTCTTTGCCTGACTCAACTTTCACTGATAGAATGGAAAATAAAACTGTGCTAATTTCAATCTTGCATTCCTTAGTAAAATCTCCTTACCTATCTGAAAGGGACTCTTTCTCTTAGAAAATAAAACTTTTGACAGAAAATCCATTCCATTTGTTTAGAGGTATATTTAAGAAATTTAGCACCCTCATGGCATTTCTGATATGAAATTTCTGACATAAAATATGTGGCTTGATGTTTACTTACTAAAACTGATGTCATAGGGTGAGCTCTACTGGTACCTGAGAAAGGAATTTCAGGAAGCTACTCTGTGAATTGCTAGAGATTAGATTTCTGAATAATGAGCCCGGTGGTGTTGGTGTAGCAGAAGACAGGACTGTATCCCACTGCCAGTGTCAATCAAGAACACTCAATCATGGCTTTGGGGCACAAAGAACAGGATAAAGAGACTGCCACATGTCTAAGAAGTGGTTTCCTCTATTCAAGGAGAGGGAAAACTAAGGCAAGAATGCAGTTTGGTTTGGTGAGTGACTGGCTCCACTCATTTCTTCTTAAAAAAATAATACACACAGTGGAAAAGGGGTGAAGGGAACTCTGCTCTCTTCTGAATAGTAAGGCTATTAACAAGAAGAAAAAGATTAAAAAATAATTTGCATATGTGATTATTAGGATAGAAAAGGATGACTCTAACTGCAGTTCTTGACACGACTTTGTGGCTTTCTGTGGTTGAGATAATGTACATAAAGCAGAGACCCCACCATCTGACTAATTAACTCGGCAGCAGGGAAGGAATGGATGAAAGGATAATTAATAGGTCAAAGACCCAATGCTGTGTTATGATTATTTGAATAATATTATGATAATTTGAATAACGTACAAGAGTTTGTGAAAATTGGTTGCTGGCTAGGACTCCAGCTGACAAAACATTTGAATCATGCTCATTTAATACCTCCTGGGTAGCTTTCCTTCCTTCCTGAAAGTACTGAGCATATGTTTGAATATAGGGGGTAAGGTTAGGGGACAGAAAGAAACGGGTGGGAAATGACTGTGGAAAAAATACCATTTTAAATGTCCATTGCAGAATTATACTGTTTTAAGCATCCACAGCAGAATTCCTCCATTTCTATTCACATTGAAATGACCTTAACTGGCACCGCACTTGAGTTTGTAGTAACTATTCAGTAGAATGAAAAACCCAGTGCTTATTTCCTTGTTTGAAAAAAAGTGAATTACTTCATTAGAACAAGTCTGTGGTTGATGGATTTCTATCTTTATTTAGAAAAACAAAACTAAAGAATCATTTTTATTTTAAACAAGTAAGGACTTAAAACAAGACATTTACTTAAAAAATTTTAAACATGTTTTGAAAGTATTATAGATTGTTAGCTAATGTATTTATAATATACCCACACTTGACATTTATGCATCCCTATATCATTTTTTTATTTCAGTGGCTCTTTTTTTCCTTTAGTTTCTTTTACTGAGAAGATGGACTTCACTGTCAACATCCAAGCAGCAATCTAGAACATGGCCTGAGGGTGTTTAGGACAGGTAATAAAAAGGCCAACCTGTTTTCTGCTGCATGAATTTATTTTCTGCAGTCGGTGTGAGTTTTATTACTTATATGAAAAGAATAGCTTCCTTCCACCTTTCCATTAGCCAGTAACTCTCAACCAGGGGAGATTTTGGCCCCTGGGAGACATTTGGCAGTGTCTACAGAAAGTTTTGATTGTCAGGATTTGGGGGAACTACTGCTACCTAGAAGGTAGAGACTAGAAATGCCGCCAAACATCCTATATGCACAGGACAACCCCCACAGCAAAGAATTATCTGGCCTCAAAAGCCAATTATGTTGAGATTGAGAAGTTGCATTAATTCAAGGGTGGCTTTTGGTGAATGCAAGAATGGAAATGATGCTGCCTACTCCAAGATCCTCCTTAAATGTACTGTAAGACTTCGTTCTTCACTTCTAAAAATAGGGGAAATGGGGCACCTCATTGCATATGACTAACTAATTTTTATTGCTGGCATTTTAGGTATATATGTTATATGGCTACTATTTGGTTATTAAGGATTAACAATAAATGAATAAGTGCAAGTAATTCTCAGCTCCTAGAAGTCAAAGGTCAAAAAAGAATCTAGGAGATAGAAAGAGTATATTTTTCTGAAGTGCTGTTCAGCTACGCAGCGGCCTTGGGGGAGCTATAAGGCTACTGACAGACTTTTCCTGTGGCCTGATATAAGAGAGCTGTGAGTTTCAAGAAACTTGAGCATGATTTCAGAACAAAGCTATGCTCTGTATCTCCTAATGATGCAATCTAGTTGCCCACCTGCACGGGGTTGCAATTCCATATATTCTCACCAGCTATTGTTTTGTTTTACTTTGTTTTGAATTTTTATAGGAGTTTATTTGAGTCAAATGAAGACATATGCCAAGGAGCAAGATCTCAAATGCTTCTCACTAGCTATTTTAAAGAGTTTTCATTAAAGATTTAGTTAAGGATATACCACATATTTATTACTATGACTGGTAGGTGAATTAAAGGGACAACTTTATTCCTGAAGTAGAATCCCATGCAAGGGCTACAAGCTCTCAGGGGATGACGTTGATAGGTAAGAAAGTGCTATTGGTATTTAAGAATGTTTATCATAAAATTCGGTTAAGAATTTGATTTGTGATTTGTCTTTTGGAAGTGGTGACCGGGCTTTCGATCAATTTAGAATTTTAGTTTTCTAGCTTAAGTATTCTCTCCTTTATTTCACTTCCTAAAGCAAACATTATTTTTTTAACTGTCATAAAAGTGATTATTTTATTTTTTAATTAATTAATTAATTTTTTATGTTGGCATTGATTAATGAAATCTGGTAAGTTTCAGCTGAACATTTTAACAATAAGTCATACATATATTTACATTGTGTGTTAGATTTCTTCTAAAGCAAACATTTTTAATGTTTAGGTTGCCAAGCAGCTTATAAGAAGCACCTGTATCCACCGCCCAGTAAATAAATAGAAACTATAGAAAGTGAAACAAGTATCATTGTTATGTAGTCAAAGACTTGATATAGGACAAGAGATTATACACATTTTATAATTAGAATGTAATTCTCAAACTACAAACATATGTAGTTATGTGTGACTGTGTAACACTTGCGCTACAAATGTATGAAGTTATGTAGGTATCTTTGAGAAATAACAGGAGTTGGTCAGATGCAGAAACTTTCATTAATTACATGTAGTGAGAATGTAGAATAGTACAATCTCTTCTGCTTTCTTTTACTAACTAAGCCTTGTATTTTAAATGCATGTGTCCTTAACATAAAGGAAAATTCAATGAAATCTTCCTGGGATGCAAAAACAAAGACATATTTTTTTAAAATGTTGAATTTTGCTGTTGTAGAAGGGTTTTGAAATAAGTGATAAAGATACATCCACTGTTATCCATCAATACAGTAGGAGATAAAGTATGTGATATTATACTTTAAATTTTGATTAAATAATAAACCATATTTAAGTAATAGGCATATATACACATATTGTGACATTAAGATATGAAGGAACGATTGTGATCTTTAGCTTTGGAATTTTTGGTAGATAAATTTGGTAGTATTTTGGTACAAAAAACACAGTATTTCAAAAACAGACTTATGTTGGGTTGATATTTGAAAAACCAATTTATAAGTAGTTCAATTTATATATAGTCCAAAACATAACACTTTTGTAGCTTGGGAATTGTCAAAATGCTCTACTAGACCACTAACAGGTATGATCTGGAATTGATGGCTCAAAACTGCAAATGATAAGAAAATAATGAGTAACAGTCATTACAAGAAAGATTAAAATACAGAGGTGTAGCGTTGTCATCTCGAAAATTTCTTCACCAAAGCAAACATCAGTTCCTTAAAGACAGATACAACCATAAGTAAGCTGTGGAGTCTTCTTAATTCAACAAGAGTCTGATAGACATATAAGACATAGTTACACAAGTGGCGCCTCTGTGGTGTCCTTGAGTCTCAAGACAGGAGAGGAATCAGTTGGAACTAGGTTTGGGAAGATGTGCTTCAGCAGAGAAGATGGCGTTCCTCAAGCCATCTTGTTCCAGTCAGTTCTTGGTAGCTCTGAGAAGAGCAACTCTATTGACTTGTTAACATCAGTTGACAGTAAAGCAATGGTGGCCTATGACTTACTTCTTGACACACTATTATAAAAGCATGCCAGCCAGAAGTATGGGTCCTACCTTCAATTTTCAGAATACCCTGAATTTTCTGAGTGAAATTTTTAGTGGGGGCTCCATCTTTCTCACCAAACATTTTTCATATTTGCCAGCAGTGTGTAAATTTGTGATTTGTAGTTGAAATTTCTTTCCAGCCTCTTACTTACTTCATCTCCTAGCCTTGTATTACTGACCCAACTCCACTGAGGGTTCTGGTCCCAGCTCATAAAGTTTGTCTCTAGTTTAACTCCTAAGATGATTTTGGGTCAGCGTAACATATGCTGTCAGTGCCACAGCTCTATCCCTTGGCACTCACTGCTCTAATAACCACTAGTAATGCTTCCTACAAACACCTGTGACTGTCTTCTAGAGCCTGAAGTGCCAGGAAGTTACAGCTGTCAGGAACCGCCTTCAATGACAATAGAAAGTTTGGGAAAGAAATACCCCAGCTTTCTTACCACTAGAGGGAGTGTGGTTCACTGTGACAAGTGCTCTATACTGTCTCCTAGAATTACCCAGTAGGATTCAGCCCCAGTTGCTCATAATAGTAATGATAACTTATAAATAAAAAGGCCTTTCGAAATGAGAGGCAAAAAAGCGTTTGTTTGAGGTCAGTAAGAGTAGCTGTTTGGGATGCACTGATTCAGGCAGGAGCCCAAATTAGTGTTCTGATTAGGGGACAAAGGCACTGGGTATTTATGAAAAGGGAAAGGGGAACAATTATATCAATAGAAGAAAGACATTTCTATTGATGCAAGTAACATAAAATAGTGATACTAATTCTAAACAATGTTTTACATTTTTAGTTTCGTAGTCATCAGTCCAGTAGTCATATAATTGCTTTCTTGTTATCTTTGCACAGTTCTTGCCGATACAATATTGCCTTAGGCCTAGACCTAAAGTTATTTTGCCCTGTTTTAACATTTCAAAGATTTGGGGCATAAGATGTGCAAGGCAGCTCTTCTGGCCTGGCAGCCCAGCTCCATTTCAGAGTAGCTCCATTTTTTTGAACAGTAACCTGATCAATAATGCACACTAATATTGGCTTCCTTCATTTTCCTCTGCCATTTTCTCATTTTCCTATCAGTACTTCCTGAGATCACCTCCCAAATAAACTTCTTGCACTTAAATCCTTGTCTCAGGATCTACTTCAAAGGGAACCCAACTTAAGAGAGTCATTTCAAAGTCCATGTAGTCAACCCTTCTACTGCCTTTGGCTCATATAAGAGTTCTTATAGTCCAGTTACTTTGGTACTTAAAGTCTTGGACTTGCTTTTATTCCTTGGTCCGGTTCCAAATTTGAGGTCTTAGACTTCAGAATTCTGTTCTTTGAACAGATGTGCAGAACCACTTCTCCCCAACTTAACTGTTCCAAACCTATACTTTCAATCTATCAACACCTGCTGTCTGAGTCTCCCCTGATTTGATGTTACATTCCCCCATATCTATACCCATTGTTGGTCAGTTGATTATGCCCATTTGAATCCTCATCTATTGTCTTAAATCCTTGATCACCTTCTACTCTGACCTTGAAAATCCTCAAACAGAGATTAATGGAACCATGTAATTTAGATTCAACTTCCCACCTCCAATCTTATCCCTGTGCTTAAGACATTACATAATAAACCTTCTCATTATTCACTGAAAATGTTGTTTTTTCATGCCACCATACTTATGTTTCTGATGTGTTCTGGTCTTTGGCACTCCTCTGTTCCTCTGCTTAAAATTTACCCCCTCGGTGGTGCCTTCCCTGATAGGCAGAATTCGTTGCTATCTGTTGTGGTTTTCATGGTATTTAATATAATATTCATTGGAAAAATTATCACATGAAATTGTAATTATTTGTATATCTGCCTTCCCAGCCAGAGTATAAACTGGAGGACAAGGATAGTCTTTAATCATCAATGTCCTGAGTTCCTAAGGCTGGATTCGCTATAAGATAGCAGATAGTAATTTACTGTGTGATGAATGAATAAGAGTTACTCATTAAAATCACAGCACTTTTTCTCCAGTACTCCATCTTATTTTCACAGAAAATGAATTTGTTGCCAGTTATTTCTGTGGGACCTAGTTGTTGCAAACTCCTTTAATAGCTTAATAGATTGGTATGTGTCACCCCCAATTCTGACATGATCTGCCCCCTGGTTTCTTCTGCCCACCTGTCTTCCACTTTAGCTAGGTGTTTTCAATTACTAACACAGCCCAGACTGACAGTAATCAGATTGGTTTCTGCCATCATAGAAACCATAAAACAGCTTTGGGTTTGATTTGATTTGCTGTCTTCCAGGCAGTCTTACCTCTAGACTTCTGCTACAGTAGATGTCCTTATGGTTTAAGTCACTGTTGTTTTGACTTTTAATTAGTTGTAGCTAAAAGAAATCCTATATAATGAACATATGAAATAATAATTTTAAACGGCATTAAGGGAAGGACACATTTTAAGAGGCAGACAGAAAGGAAGGGTAGAGGTATGAAGTACTGGAGTGAGAAGAAGTTAAAAGTGAGGAATAATTAACCCACAGAGGTTTTATGTCATTGACAAGTCTTAAGCAGAGCATTAAATAAGACAGAACATTGTTTGGTAAAAAGAGAAAGGAGCATTCTTGAATGGGCATGTTTATGACTCAAGATAGGAGAGAGTAGGGGAACTCATTTCCTCAAAGAAAACAATAAGCTACTTAAAACAAATATTTAGAACACAAATGTAAGTGAGTTAGAAGAACTCATTATTTCTGACTTATGGAGAACACTATTTATATGGATAGCAGAACATTATTCTGCATAATGGAGAGACAATTGTACTTGGCACCATGATGGTGGTATTGAGTAAGAGAACTTCAATGCTGCCATGGGCAGTAGTTCAGGAACACCTAGCATCACGTAGACAAGCATGTATAAAGCAGATCTGTACTTTTCTGATTATACTAATGAATAACAGCATGATGTAGAGCTAGCCACTTAATACTGCTCAGTTTCTCCATTTTTGGAAAAAGGAGAATGAGAATGAAGATTCGTGGTCCTTTCAACTCAACATCCATGGCTTAATCGTCTCAAAGTTGAAGGATATTTTTCTATAAGTTCTATCTTCTATCTTCACGCCTTTATATTTCCTGAATCTTTGTTTAAAATATGCTAACTGAAGTTCTTAAAAATTACCAAATGAAAGTGTAAGAGTAGGGCATTGGAGAAGGTTATTAAGAAAAATTTTATTTTATATTCAATAAATTTTTTCTGAACCAAATGGCTTCTGACAGAGAATTTCCTACTTTCACTGCTTTTACTGCTTGTTGCTTTTAGCCAGTAGATAGGTGATTAATGCTTTGAATTGTATTTCAAACACTAAGTTTTGTTACTACTAAATAAATAATAAGAGTAGTTTCTGCTTCTGGACTTTTGAACGATGATCATAAGATTTTTTAATTTTCAGAAGAGTGAAAACATTTCCCTTTCTCCAAGAGCAGACAGTTTTCAAGGATAACATGTGAAATATGCATTACACTTTTATTAGAAAAATAGTTCCTTTGTGGCAGAGAAAAAAATGGTGGCGTAGGACATGCTGGACAAGGTCTGGTTCTCGTGGAAACCAGTGTTCACAGATCCTGACAGCACATGGCCACCTGATGATCTTGAATCAAACAGCTGCACACGGCATCTCAGCTTACATTGTCAAATGGAAAATAACCCCAAACTCACAACTGAAAATTCATGAGGCACCTTGACAGATGTTGATAATGGCCTTGGACACACTAGAGCAGACATGATTTAGAACCACTCCTGAGCATTAGAAGATCTTGAGATGTTAAATCTGTCTGCCTCCAAGACTGTATTTGTGAGAATAAATAAATTACACTTTCTTTTTTTAATTATATGATAAAAATTTATTTAGCCAATTAGTTGGCTCTAGCTAAAAATTTTTGAAAATAGGACATGTGTTTCTCTAAACAAAAATGGCTTCTTAAGGTCAGTTCTGTATGCTCTTTGGTAGTATTTAGCTTTGTAATGTATATGAACTACAAATATTTTTTAGGCTACACAATAATATGAATGATTAATTACAACATGACTTAAAAGCTTTTGTTTTTAACCTTAGGGGACATACTTGTATTGAGGGTTATGTTTTGTTGTTATTGTTTTGTTTTGTTCTCTTTAGGTCTGAACTTCATTTCACTCTTCCCCTTATGGCTATGGTGTGAAGGATAATTAGATTTGTACTGAGTTTTGTGAACCCTGTGGAGAAAAGCTTTATATTGGCCTAGGAAATCTTGGAAGCATGAAGTTTTGTACAAAAATTCTGGGATTACTATTCTTATCTTGTTAGAAATCTTGAGAGTTAGCCAAGAAGTAGGAATGTAGAGCACATCCAGAGAATCTGGGAAAAAAACTGGAAGGACTGAGATTAAGAAATGGAAAATGTTTAGTCCTTTTCAGAATTTATCCTGAGGTAGCTGAAGTAAATTATCTAGATCAGATTGGGTCTAGAATGGAAACATACTAAGAACTGATTTTTGAATAAGATATGAAGGTGCTGATGGTATCTAATCATAAACAATAGGGTTTATACATAATCGTTTTAGATATTTAATCAATGAGCAACATTTTTATATTAATCACTTTTACCATTGGTGCATTTCAAGGTAGACATACGAGATTCAATAGGAAAAAATTATAAACTGAAATTATAATAAATTCTATAAGCCTCTTCTTGTATATGAAATGGGAATGCATATTCAGCATGACATTTGATGGTTAAATGATCCACTGAGTACTGCATATACACAGAGAACATGTTTCCAGAACATTTACAGAACACAAAAATTATGTTTAAACTTAATTGTTTTATAGAAGCTGACTTTATTAGTCAGTGAAACATTTTAAAAGAGTAAAATGATTCATAAGAAACATTTTTGTTAATTATTAATAAAGAATATTACCTGGAAAAACACAAAGCTTTCTACAGAATACTGAATGCATGGACATGATGATAAGGAACAACTGGGCCTGCATAGCCATGTATTAAGTTGGAAGGCAGGAAAGAGCACATAGGTAAAAAAAAGAGAAAAAAAAAGTCCTTTTTTCCTGAAAAATGTTCATATGCTACTTCTTGCTGGCTAGCTATTGGCATAAAAAAGAGCTACAGACTGATTCTTCTGAACGTATTTTGGAGAAATTTTCCAACTTTTTCTGGTTTATTAAAGGCCAACCCTTTATGAGTTACCTCGATTGATATTTTTGCAAGGGCATTTAAGCCTTGGGAAACATTCCTTTTCACTTAAAATCAAAACAAAACAAAACAAAACAAAACTGAAAGATCGGAGTCAGCACATACCGTTTTCTCACAAAATCTTCTCTTGACTGAAATCTTTATTGAATATAAAAATTTTATCATATTCATTACTCCATGTTCATAGATTAGAAGACTTTATGTCAATTTCCCCCCAAATTGATCTCAATGCAATCACAATAAAAATTTCAAAGTAGGTGTGTGTGTATGTAAATGACAATCTGACTCTAAAATTTATATGAAATACGAAGAGCCAATAATTACCAAGACATTCTTGAAAAAGAACAAACCTGGAAGCCTTTCACTGCCAGATATCAAGACTTATTGTAAAGCTATCAAAATTAAGACAGTATGGTTCTGCGGCAAGAATAAATAAATAGTCCACAGAACAGAATAGAGTTTCCAGAAACAGAACTACACATTTATGTCACTTTATATATGATTGCCTGATTCAGAACAAAAAGGACACTGCAGTGCAGAGGGAAAAGGATGGTCTTTTTGATGAATGACATTAGGTCAACTGGCTATCTGTAAAGAAAATGTTTACCTTGAACCCTATATCATTCTAAACGCAAAAATAGACACACAAAAATCAGCTCGAAATGGATCAAAGACTTATGTAAACACAAGGCTCGAAATTGTAAAACTCCTGAAGAAAACATAAGGGAAATAATTTTTAAATAGGATACAGAAAGCACTAACAATAAAGGAATAATTTAAAATTTTAGATGGTATTAAAATTACAAATTCCTTTTCACCAAAAGACATCATTAAGATAGTGAAAAGGCAAAGAATAGAGTGGGAGAAGATTTTTTTAAATATATAAAACTTATTAAGAGCTTATATACTAAACAACCCTAATAAATTGATAAGAAAAAACAATAATCCGACCCAAAAGAAAAATGAGCAAGAAACTTGCACAGGCACTTCTCAAAAGAGAATATACAAATGGCCAATAAATACATTAAAGATATTTAACTTCATTAGTCATCAAGGAAATGCAAAAAAAAACACCCCAAACAACAACAACAATAACAACAACAACAAAACCCCCAAAAGCCCAACCACAATGAGAAACAACTTCAGACCTACTAGAATGGCTAAAATTTAAAAAACTGATATTATCAAGTGTTAAAACAAAGAAGCATAACTGGAACTCTTATAAACTGTTGGTAGACACATAATTTAGTAGTATCTAATAAATTTGGACAAAAGCATATCCTATTATCACCAATTTTTACACCTGGATATATATGTCCAAGAGAATTTGTATATATGTTAACCAAAATAGATATACAAGAATATTTTTATCAGCACTGTTTGTAATAGTGTAAATCTGAAAACAATGGACTGTCCATCAACATTTGTGTGGACAAATAAATTGAGTCATATAAAGACAAAAGAATAGTTAAATTATCACTATGTGCAACGATATGGAGACTATCACAAACATAATGTTTAACAAAGGCAGCCGCAAAAAGAGTTACATGCTGTATTACATCATTCATATAAAGCTCAAAAAGTGGCAAGGCTAATTATGATGTTAGAAGTCAAGATAGTGGTTACTTTGATGGGCATGGTGACAGAGAGAGCATGAGAAGGACTTCGGAAGAGTTAGTAATGCTGTTTCTTCATCTAGGTGCTGGATATGTAGGCATGTTCACTTCGTGAAAATTCAGTACTGTACATTTATGAATTATTTACATTTTGTATTATGTTAAACTTCAATAAAAAGTTAACTTAAAAAAGTCATTATCTTACCTTCACATAGTTCAAGCTTTATGGAAGAAAACTTGGCAATAGCTATTATAATTTTTATACATCTATAGCTTTCGATTAAGCAATTTCATGTTTAGGAAATTACTAAAAAACTTGAACAAAGGCACAGAGATGTTTATCATCCCATTGGTTATTCCCTTCTATTAGCACATTGTCATTTCCCAGCTTTCATGGCACCACATTCCTTTAGTTTCCCCAATCTGTCTGGCATTTCTTCTTGGTTCTCATCACTGGTTCTGCCTCCTCTTCTACCCTTCTAAATGCGGAAGGGATGAAGGCACACCTCTGCCCTGTGCCTTCATCTTTTCCTTCTAATCGCTTTCTCCATATGATCTCTTTTAGTCTATGGCTTTAAGTGCCATCTAGATGCTCCCAATTTTATTTCTATAATCCCCATCTCTCCCCTAAGCTCTAGGTTTATATATCCAACATATAACTTGAGATTTCTACTTGGCTATCTAATAGGCATAGAAGATTCAATATACTCAAAGTTGAATTCTTCATATCCAGCTTGATCAAACTCATTTTTGCCCAGTCATCCCCATCTCAGTAAATGGCATCATCATTCTCTCCATTGTTTGGGACTTGGATCTAAGAGTAACCCATTACATATCCCCTTTTCTTTATCATCCATTCAATCCTTCACCAAGATGATTGTTGTACTTGGACCTGTTCACTTCTCTTTATCTCCACTGCCATCATTAGAGTCATTAAATCTCAATTAGGTGATTTAAATTGGCCCTTAGCTGGTTTCTCTAAATCTATTCTTCCTTTTTCATAGTTCACTTGCTAGCCAGAATAATTTTTGAAATGGTAAACCAAATTATGCCACTCCTTTCCTTGAGAACTTAAATGGTTTCCCATTGTTTTTAGTTTAAAATCTAGACTCTTCCCTATGATGGCCTACGAGGCCTTGCCTTTTCCAGTTCCTTTCTTTCATGATACATCTCTTATTACTCACTGACCTCTTGCTCTCTGTACTTCAATCACACTGTCCTCTCTTCTGTTCCTCGAGCACCCCAAACCCTTTCAGTCCCCTGGGTCTTTTGTATTTGCTTTTCCCTTCACTCTTCAGATAGCTGGCTCATTCTCATCCTTTAAGCCTCTACTCATCCTTTTATTTCCTTCATGGCATTTATCATTAGCTGAATCATTTTAAATATGTATCTATTTAGAATCTATAATCACTTTATTTATTTACATATTTCATTTCTTACTAACATGTAAGCTGAATGAAGGCAAAGTTCACATTTGTTTGCCTTATCCACCAATGCCTATTACAGTTGCTTGAAATAGAAGACCTTCAAAAAGTTTCTGTTGAATTAAGAAATACATAAATTATATTACTTATAATTATGAAATATTGGAAATAACACAATGTACTGGTTAAATAGACTTGTATCTGAATATACTGAAAAAAAATACATGTCTGGGGTTATCTTATATCATAACAGCTAAGAATTTCAGAAAGCAATACCCCTAAAAAGAATTGGAATGGATTTGGTTAAAGACACATTAGATAATAGAGAGTGTGTACATAGGTAGGTTCCAGGGCCTGATGTGGTGAGTCAAAAGTTTCTTCTGGTCATGGTTCTCATCTGGGGGTGATTTTGCCCCCCAGGAGATATTTGACAATTATAAAGACATTTTTGGTTTTCACTCTTGGGGTTAGGGGAGGAGGTGCTACTGGCATCCAGTGGGTAGAGACCAGGGATGCTGCTAAAGCATCCTGCAATACACAGGACAACTCCCACAAAAAAGAATTATTTGGCTGCCAATAATGCTGAGGTAGAGAAACTCTGGGTGAGGGGATGCAGTGTATCTCTCTGTAATTATCTGATATCTGCTTGGAGACTTGAGCAACACGGAGTGGTTGTTTGGTTTCAGGTTTTTATTTTTTAAAAACTGCTCACATCCAGCAGCCATCATGAGTAATAGTAATTGACTTATTTACTACCAACTATTAGAATAGCCAGGATTTCCCTAAGTTACTCAGTCTGAGTAATTTCCTAATTTTTAGTAGTTTACTGCATAGTTCAGACTTGAGATATTTTCTGAAACATTTTAGGAGGTATTTGCTCTGTGACTGCTCTTCTACTTCTCTTTTATAGTGGATAATTAGAAGGATTTATTCTCCGGAGATGTCAAGTAGGCATCTTTCTCATTACCTAAATTCACTCAGAGAAAAATAAATCAGTATCCACATCAAAGTGCAGAAGTGTCCAGAAAAAAATAATTTCTACTATGTATAATCAGAAAGTTGGTGAAGAATTTTTTACCTCCTCTCTTTGTAATAACCTTCCTCTATCCCCAAAACTGTGTTGAGGCAGAATTTATCACTTACTTAATTTACAGTGCAAAGAAGAGCCTTTACTCCCTAGTATTTTTTTTTTTTTTCAATCAGTGCAGGTCAAGTTCCAGGGTCATGTGAGGTGGGAGGGGAATCATATGTTTCCCAGGATAGAGTGAAGATATCAGTTTGAGTAGAAATAATGTTCTCATCTATCTTTTAGAAGGCTCCAATGAGAGACGATCAAATAAGTGCCAGGGAATAACACATTTTCGAAGTTACTGCATAAAAAGAAGAAAAATACTACAAGAAGATGGGGAATAAGCCTAGAGGGCATTTCTCTAATTCAAAGTCATGGCTTTTGAGTTGAAATAGAACATGTCACAGAAAGACTCCTGCAATGTGGGGGTATCACATCCCTCTCTGTCTTCAGCATGGCCAAGGAGGAGGGGATAAGAAGTTTTCTCAGGTGGAATTACATTCAGGCCCTTGTCTTAGTCATTTCAGGCTATTATAACAAGGTACGACAGACTGCGTGGCTTATAAACAATAAAAATTTTTATCTCACAGCTCTGGAGGCTGGAAGTTCAAGATCAGAGTGACAGCATGGTCAGGTTCTGGTGAGGGCCCATTCCTGGGTTGCAGATCAGGTTGCAGACCACCAACTTCTCATTAGATTATCATATAGCAGGAAAAGAGAGTGAGAGAGCTCTCTGGGGTCTCTTTTGAAAGAGCACTAAGCCTATTCATGAGGGCTATTCCCTCATGGCCTAATTACTTCCCAAATGACCCATTTCTTAATACCATCACATTGGGGGTTAGGATTTTATGGTGGAACACAAACATTCAGTTTATTGCAGCCCTAGCCCTATGTTTTGAGCCTTGAGTCAGGAAAGAGGCTCTTAAAATTTGCTAATCCATGCAAAATGGTAGAACTACCCTGCTCTATGTCTGTCTCCCCAAGGCAACCATTTAGGACTTCTTTTTTTTTTTTAATTAGTGAGAGAACATGGGATGCAGTGAATATAAGGTTAGAAGTGTCAGATCTAGGAGTCTCTTGGCTTCAGCCTGAGCTCCTATTTTTCTCAGAGAGTGGTGGAAGCATTGGGCAGAACACCTTCCTGTACACCCTCACTCAAACATACCTGATCTCCACTATCTCCAAATGCTGTGAGAAAGTCAGGAGGTCTGGGCTGAATAGGTCTGATCTTTCTCAGTGAGTGCAGGCTCTAGAGCAAGGCTCTTGTGTTCAGATTCCAGTTCCAACATGCACGCCTATGGGATCTGGAGGAAGTTGCTGCCTCTGCTCCCTTATCATCAATGGTCATATCTGTCTATCTAGGTTTAAGAGAGAATTAAATGAGTGAATGCATGTAAAGCACCTATCACAGTGCCTGGAACTTAGTAAATGCTTAATAAATGCTATCTGCTGCTACTATCACCGTTAATAATGCCAATAGAAGAAAGGTGTCTGCTGTCGGATGGTGAATATAGTGAATAGGAAGTCAAGGAGGAAAAGATGAATAAATTCTACAATCTAATGCTATTGTTCAGGTCCCACCAGTGCCCTGCTCCTACTTCCTCAGACCTTACCATTGCGTGCACACAGGCCCAGCTTCCAACTCCAGCATCTCATCTCTTTGCCTGAGGACTTTCTTTGGCAGCTGGCATTTACTCTTCCAGATCCCACTGTGCCTGTGCACATGGCAGGCCACAAATATCAGAGGATTAATATTCATCAACTGGGAGCAGCCCTCAACTAATAACTCATGGAATTGGTGTACCTCACCTGTTGGTGAAAAAATTAAGGCGAATGTTCTACACTGGCTATTAGAATCCCAGCAAGATTAATCTCTAGTTACCAGGGGTAACTCAATACTAAACACTTTACTGGCTGCTGTCTTAGTTGGGCTGCTATAACCAAATAACACAGATTGAGCAGCTTATAAAAAATAGAAATTTATTTCTCAGTTTTGTAGGCGAGGTCCAAGTTAAGGTGCCCAGCATGGTCAAGTTCTGGTGAGGATTCTTTTTTTCATAGCTGGGGCTTCACACTGTGCTTTCACATGTCTGAAGGGGCAAATGGTCCCTGTGGGATCTCTTTTATAAGAACACTAATCCCATTCATGAGGCCTCCATCTTCATGACCTAAGTACCTCCCAAAGGCCCTATGTCCTAGCATCATCATCTTTGAGGGTTAGAATTTCAACATATGAATTTGGGAGGAATACAAACATTCAGACCATATCAGCTGCCTTCCCTTTCCTGTTTCCCCTACCAGTGTTTTCTAGGTTTGCCTTCCAAATAAACTACCAGCACTGAATTCTTCAAAATCAAGATCCGCTTCTAGGAGGACCCAGACTAAAACAGATATGGAAAAAGTTATACAAAAATCTTGCTTTCTGGGTCACTGAGCTTATGGCACCAAAGACTGAGAAAAACAGATGGAGCTGTTCTTCCATGAGACAAGAAGAAAAAAAAAAGTTTGCTCCAGAAAAGTCATGGGAGAGGGAGTGGCACAAATCCGTGCATTGGGACAATGGAAAGAGAAGTCCAAGGGCGGTAGAAGGACTGGGAGGGAGGAAAATATGTCATATGGAATTTATATAAAGCTGAAGGCTGTGGTGGGTGCAATATAAACTCTTTCTCTGCTTACCTGATGGGATCTTCAGTAAAGTTGACATTGCTCATTAAGGAGCTCAGTGGGAGTGGATTTTATCTGTTGATGGTCAGAGGTACTGAGTCTTACCTAGTAGTATGTGTAGGTATCACAGAAATCACCTGTGGGGACAGTTGGATATATGACTTAAATTTATATAATTCACAACATCTAGTGCAGAGCTAAGGTACATATTAACCACCCATTGAACTCTTACTGAATGGCTGCACAAAAAGATGTACCTTTCCATCTTTTGATAGGTACATGGATTAGTAATCAATGATAATCATTTTCTGTGCTCTCTGGTTGAAATTGCTTCTGCTTCAAAGCATACCTATTCATATTCATTTAATTTCTCATTCATTCTACCCCAGGTCAGTATACACGCGCGCACACACACACACACACACACACACACACACACACACACACACACAATATAAGCACAGCTTTTCTAAAATAGTCAAACACTCATGGAATTTACTATTGGTGTTGCTCACAAAAGCCCAGGAGAATAAAACTCATTTAATTACCTAATAAATATTTATAAGTTATTGGAGACTCAAAGATGAAAACATAAGGTTCTGTCTTCAAAGAAGACTCTGTCTGAACTATGGTCGTTATTCTCTAACACTCTTCCTTCATTGTGAACCACCGGTGAGTGATCCCGTGGAAAATACCTGTGTCTCATTTTGGTTGTGCTTATTGAGGACAGACCTGCCATGCCATTAGCATATCGTTGGTCTTCTTTCTTCAAAGAGAACTCTTAAATATACTTCTCTTTATCTTGGGAAGGTAGGAGCATGTACCCAATGTAAGTACATTTATTATCATCTTTCTCATCCTCAGGCTTCCTTTCAACCACCCACCTTCCCTGATATTCTGCCCAAAAGGCAAAGCAGAGTTTCTGGACATTTTGTAAAAAAAATTGGGAAACACTCAGGTCCACTTATTTGAAAAGCATAGCCAGCATGTGTTGATGGCTATTACAGTGTGAAAATTGAGCCAAGAAGTCTGTGCAGGGGTGGAGGAAGAGGAATGGAGAGCAAAAGAGGATGAAGATGGTCTTTAAGTATAATGTTATGGCTTTAGGAAAATCTATAAGCTTTCTGTAAAGAAAGGTAATTTTACAATTTAATTTATTAACTTGGGGATGTCAGTGTCATTCTTTGGAAATTATCCATTTGATATTGCTCATTAGGAGCTTGATGGGAGTGAGTTCTATTTGTAGATGGTCAGAGGTACTGAGTCTTATCTAGTGGTAGGTGTGAGGTATTACACAAATCACCTGTGGAGACAGATGGACATCTGACTTATATTTACATGATTTATTACATCTAGCTCAGGGCTAAGGTACACATTAACTGCCAACTGAATTCTTAGAAAATCTGATGGATAAGATGAAAAGTAGAGGAGGGAAAATAGTAAGGAGGCTTACGTTACAAGTTACAAACCTCTGATTCTGACTTTAACTTTCAAAGAGAAAGAAAAATAGTTTCTGGCTTGAAAAGAACAATTATGCACTCATGCCTGTTTTTATGCTCAATTCTTCTATAAGCTCTTAAAAGATAAATCCAACCTACAAATCACCTTGGAAAATGGACTGACTTGGAATCTGAGTGCTTTGTTTGCTTTTTCTTTCATTTAACATTTGATTTGTGTTTAAATAAGTGTTATCTGACCCTAAAAAATTTTATACAATGGATTTCAAAGTATATCTCACTGATGTACTGTAATTTTTTAATCACTATATTTCACAAGTGTTGATTCTTTGAATAACAAATATGTGAAATATATATTTTTGCAGATATAACACAATATATAATATAAATATTTATATATCTGTATCTACATCTATAAAAGCAAGCCAATGAGTATTAAAGCAGGTACTAAATTCTTCACTACATTATGAGATGCCCAGAAAGGCTTTTCTCTCTCTTTTCCCCTCTCTCTCTCTAATGACATTTTAAAATACACATACAATATTGTCCCTGACCTTGAAAGAGTTTGCAGTCCTACTGAAAAGATAATATTGTATTTACATGTGACAAATAGAAGACAATTAAGGGCTCTTTGTGTTTGTTTAATTTTTAAATTAAGAACTACAGAAATTCAGAGAAGGGCAAGATAATTCTAGGTTAGAGGAATTTGTCAAACATTAATTCATTCATTCAATATTCATTTATGAAATGACTATAGAGGATAGTGAGATTGGAGCTGAGCTAGTAAGGCATGTAAGAGAGGCACTAAACATGTGCTGACTACAGGGTGTCTGGGTAGTGGGGAGTGGGGGTTGGCATAGAGTAGGCTGTGGTTGAGAAGAGCAAATCCAAAGAATGAAATATGATCAGAGAGGGAAGATGGATCCTGGTGACAAAGGAACTTGAACTAGTGACATGACAGGGTAATTGTCCTTAATGTACCTGCAGCAAGTAGTAACTTGTGTCTTCAAAGAAGCTATTACAGTTTTTATTGACACAAGTGATTAAATCAATACGATCTCTAGTCTTCAATGAAAAAAAGAAGTCTGACTTTCTCCAAGTGAAAGAACAAAATTTTCCTGAGGTTTAAGTCAACCCTGAGGTGATAAATCCAGTTACTTTTTTTTCGGCCATAATTACGTGATAAGTTATTCTCAAACATCATAATATATATTAAAAAGTATAACATGATTTTCAGGTATCTTCAGTATATGAAGAACATTCAGTATTTCCAGTCTTTCCATAGGAAACTAAAATATATGTGGAAAGAGAATTTCAAAACAATCCAGGCTCAGACAAATGCTTTTTTTCCTCTGCTTTCTAAGCTAATATAAAATTAATGCACCTTTGGCTAGGGATGGAAAAAGTGCTGTACGCAAGAGGCTAATTAGGTTGTTTTGAAGAATAAGATGACTTATTTGAACATTCATGTTACCCAAACCAGTTCTGCTTGATTATGGAGAATCTTACAGGTGGAAAACTCAGCTAAATAAACACTCAAAGGTATTTTAGAATTTCTCAGTATTTATTTTTACCTCAAGTTTCCCCTATGTACAAATCTAAGATCATTAAATTTAGTGACAGTGTCTTCACATTTATGTTAAGATTTGTGACTTCATTTTTAAAATACACTGCTAATTTGCTAACGGGAAATAACAAGAAACATCATCATTTAAGCCAGAAGTTGGCAATCTTTTTCTTAAAGGGTTAAATAATAAATATTTTAGACTTCAACTATACAACTTCACTGTTGTAGAATCGAAGTAGCAATCAACAAACAAACAAACAAACCAGACAAAATGGGCATGGCTGTTTTCTAATAAAACTTTATTTATAAAAATAGGTAGCTGTTCCAGGGTCATAGTTTGTCTATCCCTCGTCTAAATGATATTGCCACCATTATGGTAATTGCTAAGCCTCTTCCAAGTTGAATACCTGTATAAGCTTTCTCACCTCTATTTATTTAGGGTGGGGAGTGGGCGAAATGGGAAAATAAAAATGAGGAAATGGGGGTTATTGTGATAAACAACTAATACTTTATCAAGAGGTATTATGCACTCCTTTTAAATTTTTCATATTTTAATTTTTGATTCTGAAATATGTTAAACAGGTAGATAAGTATAAAAATAATATAACAGACACCATTATACTTACCACATAGATTTAATGGCAGTTAATGTTTTCATATTTGCTCCAGCTCATTTTTTAAAAGAAATAATATATTCCAGATGTAACTAAATGCTTATTCTAATTTTTTCTTTCTTTCTAAATAATCTCTTTTTTTCTCTCTGGTTTCTTATAAGATTTTCCTACTATCTTTGATGTTCTGAAATCTGTGCATTCATATCTTTCATCAACTCTGAAAATGTATCAGAGAATATCTCTTTGAATGTGATATCTTTCTATTTGCTATTTTCTCTCCTAAAACTCCGATTTCAACATATGTTGAACCTTCAATCTTCCATATTTTGAACCTATACTCTGGACTTTTCCTTTATCTCTCTGGGCTGCCATTGGTGTAATTTCCTTAGGTCAGTTTTCTAGTTTATTAATTCCTGCTCAGATTTTCTAATTTTGATTTATATCAATTGCATTTTCAATATTGAGAATTTTTCTTCATTTCTAAAGATATAACTTTCTTTTGTAAAATCTGTCATATATACTTTATAGTGTCATATTCTTAGAGATTTATTTCAATTCTTTGTATTCTAATCATTTTGTTTTATAGATTAGTACAGATTTTTTTATTATATCAGGTATGACTTGGGAGGAGAGGGAGTTACACAATCCTCATATATGTTGTATGTGTTTACTTTCCCTTGTGTTGTTTATTTATTTGTGTGTGAGAACTCGTGATAACAGAAGAATGTTCCTGTCTTTGTATGTTTTGTTTTGTTTTCTTGTTGGAGTCCTTGCATCTATAAAAGCAGTCTCTGGAATGGTTTTGTAGTTGGTTTTGGTGAGCGCTCAATGAGTTTCACCAAACTGAGAACAGTCTTATTGTTAATTTCTCAGATCAGACATGTTGACACCCATGGATAATAGAAATTTAGACCTTTATTTTTCATAGGTGAGTTTTTTTCTCCTTAGAATCTCAAAGTTCTCTTGTTTTTCTTGTGCCAGTAGGTAGAATTGTTTTAACTCCCTTTCACTGAGAACATAGCCCTTTCATTTTCTGAGATTTATGCTTTAGCTCCCCACCTCTTGCCTGAGCCCAAAGGCATGTCTTTAGTATTTGTATGGGCATTAAAGCAATTTTAGGTATTTCTGGAGACTTAAATCTTGGGCAATTTCCTCTTGGTTGCTGGAATATCAGGTCCTGAATTTACCACTCTGATTTTCAGTAGTCTCCCTATATCTGTCATTTTCTTGATTTTTAACCCAGGTAGGTAATTAAGCATTATGTTATGTATATACGCATCAATTCTATGTGTTTGCAATTGAACAACAAAGCTCTGACTTACCTTACTTTGTCATGTCGCTTGAACTACTGTTTAAGTCTCTATGGTATCAATCCAAAGATTTGTATATTTGTGATTTTTTTTTTATATTACAAATCTATTTTGGGGTCTTTTTAAAAAACTTTCTAAAAGATGCTTTCATTCCTGAATATAAATTATAAACTCTCTCATAGAATATGTTCATTTGAGCTGGGTCTGAAAAAAACTCTGTTTGCTAATTATTTAACAATAGAGGGATCATTTGAAAAATTCTTGAATTTAGGTACTATTTCCCAGAAGTGTATAATATATAGTATTAATGGTGCTATACACCCAACTCTTTTTAAAAATCGAATATATTTCACAATTTTTTCTTGATATATAATTGAAAATATTGTTTACCAAGAGAAAGCCAGCATACTCCATGATCGGGTGCTTTTACAAGTATATTTGGAAATTACCTTTTTACACTGCAGAAAAATGCATGCATTACACATTCACAAATTGTACCCACATTGCCAGGAATCCAAGTATTTAATGTAACTTGGAAACAGATTTTACATATTTTCTCTGTAATTTTGCTAATTTCATCCCAAATAAGATCGTCATTGCAACTAAATTAATATGCTTAAGTACATATTAAGGTGCTTTTTTTCAATGACTAGACTATATACCCTAGCTCTCTGCAATTGTGAGCACAGATAAAAGTTGCAAAATAATAGTCCTTAATATCCTCTTTTCTTCATCATCCAACAAGATAAGATTCTTAGAAAGTGTTTCTGAATTCAATTGTCCTCACATGGTTGGTACTGTGCCGAGGGAAGCACCATGTGCTGAAATGCTAAGCCTAAATGAGTGTTGACGCTAGTGTTTTCCTGGAGGATGTAACAGAAAAATGTTGTCCTCCCATTCGCTGCAAAGAGTTTACAGCATCTAATAAATATCACAAATGTAAGCATTTCAAATTGGAAATTAAAAAATCATGCGACAGCTAGAATCAGTTTGCTAATACATTTAGGCACTCATGTTTGTCTAATTATGGCATAGACAAAGCAGACAATCAATCTGGGTAATTCAAGCCAACAGTGAGCTTTTCTGGCAAACAGATTGGCCCAATCCTTACTCATTAATATTTGTTCCCAGCCCTTATCTCATTAGCTTCTACTTTTCTCCTGATCTCATCCTTTTGTTTTATTGATTATTAGAATGCTTCCCTTGGAAATCCAGATTTCAGTATGTTCTATCCAGAGCTCCAGAAAAAGTGGTAGCTCTTTTATCATGTTTTCTTTAGTCACACTGGGTGAGTCCCAACTTTCCACCTCATCTTGATCTAATTAGTATTGTTTTCTCCAAGAGTCACTTTAAGACCTTGCTTCTTTATTTCTTGTAAAACTCACTCTAAGTTAAGTATCTGTTTGGAGAAGAGGGACTAGGGCAACAGATCTCTGAAATCTGGCTTAGGGCAAAATACTTTTTTCCCTCTGATTTTTCTCAAGTGATCTTAAGTTCTTTCCACTGAAATGTATCTTATCTGATACCATAAAGGTTTTCAAGCTCTCACAATGCTAGGAGGTTACAGAGGTGAGTGATTCATCAATTTAAAATGCATTAGAGTTATCTCTAAGTTGCATCTTTTCTGCTTTATAAGTGCTTCCTGATGCATTTCCTCCAAGTAAACTTTTCCATTTCTCTTTATATCTTCCAAAACTCAAACCATAGCTCTATCTTTATAAAAGAAGGCACTGACTTACTTCCCTTTTTGCATACAGAAAGGTTTGAGCTTAACCTTAACATAAAGAGTAGGTAATAAACTGTATTGTAAACTGGCTATTTTAAAGTAGTCTATAAAATAGATTATTTACTAAATAATGATGTATTAACCACGACTGAGCTTACCAAACCATCAGCATATGTATTTAGATGTAGTTATCTAATAATTCCTGAGTCCTGAGAAGTGTATAGTAAATAAAAAGTACAACCTCTTTTAAATGTATCAAGATCAGTAGATATGTACAAATGTATATATCACTTTTCCTATAAGAGGTAATTTCTATTTGCAGATCAAAGGGCTACTTCCTGTTAGTCACAGATTTCTTCTCGTAATCTTCCTTCTGACGTTGGTAAAGTCACCCATATTAGTGTTTATACCTTTTAAAATGTTGACTTATAAATCAAAGGAACCCAGATGGATCACAATATTTAAAGACAGTGAAACTACAAAACAAAAAAATTAACTTAAAACTTAAGAAGAATAAAAATGATATATGTGGACCAGGGCATTCTGACTACTTGAGTTTATGCTTTTTCAAGCCCAAGAAGAGAATATGTCAGACCAGAATCACACTTAGCACTCAAGCAGGGGAGAACTAACCTCAAGGAAATTAAAATGTCTTCACTGTCGCCTGCAATTCTAGAGAAAGTGTTAGGATTAAAACTGTCCTCAGACAGATGGACCATTAAGTAAGTGTTATCAGTGGTGGAATATCTGAGAACAGGGTAGTGTATCTTCAATAAGAGAATTTCATTAAGCAGAAAAATCTTAACCTTTGAAAATATAATTTATCGCTTTCAAAAAAATATTAAGCCCATTTTTAACTCTTACATTGGATTGTAGGTAGGACTCATTATTCTGAGCCTCGATCCAATCTAGTCTTTTTTTTTTAAACTAATTACGTGTCAAAGAGTATTAATGCAATATTTCCTGTACTTCAAATGAAATTTGAGGTACTGACTATATTTTTTGATCCATGTAGGATAAGCATATCTTATATTTTTATAACTCATCACTCCTAGAATAATATGAAAAGCATGTACACAATAGATGCTTAATAAATACTTTGTGATCATTTTGGGATCAATTATTCCACGTCCCAGCTCAGGATTTTTGTTAGAATATGAGATCACCATTAAAAATATTTTGACTATGAAAAAGCAAATTGTATTAACCTAAAGAGTTTAAATGAGAATTTTGTGTCTTAACATTTAGTAAAACTTTTTAAGATCTAAAAATCAACCATCTTTCCACTAGCAATAAATGTAGCCCTAAATAATCTTGGTGAGTTACCATTCAAATGATGAATTTTTACACTGATTTTTTTCATGACTTACTTTAATGAGTGAATCTTCATGGGCTAGGAGTGCTGGGACATTCTGACATCCATTAGTTGCTATTGCTGCTTTCTCAATGAACTCTGAAAGATGAGTATTATATTGGTTATAGTGGAACACAAGGGATTAGGATTTTAGTCAAAGAGTGATTTATGAATAATTGGGCATAAAACCAAAATAAAGAATATTTTCCAGCACTAGCTATTGCAATTGCATTGAAACCTTCAGGAATACTAGACATGTATAAATCAAATAGTCATTATATGTCCATAGTATCATTTAAAACAAAAATAAGGCCATATCTCTCCCCTGCATTAAATCTTCTGATGATTTTCCAAAGGGTTTAGGAAAAATTACAATCTTCTTGCCATGGCTGCATAGACTTTGAGGGTTCTAGTGCTTGCCTACGCCTCTTATCATCTTCCTTTGCTCTCAAGAGGCTCTAGCCATTCCCTCCTCAAACATGACACACTGGCGCTATTTTAGGACCTTCGCACTTTCGCTTCCTCTGTCTCTATCCTCTGCCTCTGCACCCTGTCTCTACCATATTCCTTAGGTATCAGCTCAAGTGGCACCACTTCAGAGAGTCCATCCCAAACCACCCAATCTGAATTTATATTTCTGTACATAAGAAATATAAATCGTGAGTGCATGGGCGCGCACGTGGGCCTGCACATGTGCACGCATGCATACATAAATACTTTCTCACTCTTATTGTTGGGTTTTTATTGTGGTTCTTATATTTTTCAGAGACTATCTGTGTTTAATATTTCCACCCATGGTAGCTGCCTCTGAGGCCACATGTCACATCCCCTGGGCCCACCCTAATTCCAATGGCAGCTGTGATAGACAATTCCCTGCAAGCTCAGACTTACCTCCCTAACAGCAACCCTTCTCAACACCCTCCACTTGTTTTTCTACTTTCTGCTCCATGGTTTTTTCTAACCCCACAAGGGCCTGCTGCACCCAAGCACGAGCGCAGCCAATGGGCAATGGGAATCAGTTAATAAATGCTACAATCTCCCACTTTTCAGGTGGACCAGGCTGTTAGTCCTTTTGTAGTTTCTCAGGAGATTCCAGCAGAAATCAAGCCTCTGTTCTCACAGCAGCAACCTTAATATTGTCTGTTTCTCTTTTCCCATATCACATTCTCTACCCGCTCATTCTTGTTTCCTGGGATCACCCCCAAATTTACCATCAGTAATAAGTACTCAAGACTTTGTCTCATGCTCTGTTTTCAGGGGAACCCTAATTAAGACATGTAGAGGATATAAGTTCCATAAGAGCAAAGACTTTATCTTTTTTGTATTTTGCTTTATTTACAACACCTAGCACAGGACTTTGTGTATAGTGAGTGCCATATTGTGTGTGTGTGTGTGTGTGTGTGTGTGTGTGTGTGTGTGTGTGTGTGTGTGTTGAAAGAATTATAGGCAAGATCAGATGTTATGGGTGACTTTAGGACAAAATGATATTCAAAAGAAAAGAATGATTAGAGAAAAAATGCAGAAAATGTAAGATAATATGAGAATGAACAATACTAACTGAACATAGAGACAGTATAAAACATGCATGAAATCGCTGGAAAGTTCTAAGACTTTCAAAAGGATTTAGACTTCAAAAAATCTGGGAATCCTCTATTATGTGTTGATCATCTTGCCAGAGGAGTCAAATGGTATTATTGTTTTGCATTTGTATGAGCACCAAAATTCTCACTTTCTTGGAATTTCAAATTTCATTCATGTGATAAAAAGATGCCATTAAATCCAAAATTTTAATTTGTGAACTGGTGCTTTTTAAAAAATAGGGATGCAAGAACTTCTGCTTACAGCTTTGCCAGAGTAACTGGTACCAGACTTTCCCTGCCATAAACTATGAGACACTATACATGAGGCAAATGTTCTCAGTAATTGGGCACAGGGACTACAGGATTGTGAACTTCGAGAGAAGGAAAACATGTAAGTTGAGCTCCATATTTGTTGTGGCTTTCTGCCTGGAGACACTTACCAGCTAGCACAGGCTGCTGGAGGCAAAGTAGAGAGGGTAGCTTCGCTGAATGGAAAAGGCTGAGGTCAGAGTTAGGGGTGGCAGTAGTGTCTGGAATTAAGAGGAAAGAGTACTTGATAGGAAGAAGCTGCATGGGGAGAAGGGGTAGCCGAGAGATGCTCCTGCATGGCTGACAGCTAGAAGAAGACCCCAGAAGTCATGCAGTGCTAGATAATGTTGGAACACCACTACAGTTACAGTGGAGAGATCTTACTGAATACTGCAGATATTCAGTTTAAACTCTAGAAAAGCCAATACTCTACAGTAATAGCCACACCCTAGGACTCAGGCAAAACCAAAATAGATTTGAACTACAATCAAAGGATACACAAGTAATCTAATTAGTTGCTGGAACACAACTCAATACCCTTTAAAGGAAGACTACACAATCTAGACTCCCTACAACGTATCATACATAATGTTTAATATCCAATAAAAAAAAGTAGTATCTTGAAAATAATAATTACAGGGATAAAACCCTCACTAGACAGATTAAGAAAAAGAGAGAAAACCCAAATTACCAGTGGCAAGAATGAAACAGGAGATATCTTACAGATCCCACTGACATTAGAAAGATAATCTGAGAATTTTACAAACATTTATTCTAATAGATTTGACAACGTAAATAAATGAACAAATTCCTTAAATAATACAACCTACAAAGATGGACACAAGAAGAAACAGATAATCTAAAATGGCAGGGGCCTGCAAAGTCAAACTTATTCTTATAACAATATGGAAAACTTCTTTGCCTTTTCCATTTTTAGTCTCTCACAAGCGGAGTTTTCCATAGATTACAAAATGTGTGATATTATAATAGCTTGAATACAGAAGCAGATATGAGAACCATCGTCTGCTAAACTGTACATTAAAGAAACTGATAAAAATGTAAAATAATGGCTCCCTTCTCACAAAAATTTTTTGGAAGGTAGCCTTATTTTTCATAAAAATGTTATTACAATATACTATGTTTAATAAGTTGATAAACATTTATAATTTCCTGTTTTAACTTTTAATACAGTTTATAGATAAATGTAACCTATTTAAAGAAAACACTTTGAGGATTCAGTAATTTTTAAAAATTTAAGTGAATCTTGAAGGCAAAGTGTTTGCAAACCACCAATTTAATAAATCTGATATAAGCTCATTTAGAAAATGGAGATGGAGGAAAACATCCTAGTTTGTTCTATCTGGTCAATATAACACTGATACCAAAATCTAGTAAGTTATTACAAGAAATCTATAGTCTAATATCTCTAATGAACACACGTGCATTAATCTTTTTTAAATATCAGCAAATTAAATAAAACAATAAATAAAAAATAATACATCATGGTCAAGTGGGCTTTATTCCCAGATTGCAAGGTCAGTGTAATGGTTGAAAAATCAATCAATATAATTCACCACATTAACAGAAAAAATATGGCTGTAAAACATGACCACCTCAATAAATGCAGAAAAAGACACTTTACAAAATCCAACATCTATTCCTAGAAATTGAAGGAACTTCATCAATTTGATTTTTTAAAAAAAGCATCTACAGAAAAGCTATACTTAATAATACATTCGATAGTAAAATAGTGAACATTTTCCCTCAGTAACAGGAACAATGTAAGGATATCTTCCCTTGCCATTTTTATTTAGCATTATACTAGAGGTCTTAGTATGTTCAATAGTCTAAAACAAACAAAAAATTAACCAAAAAAACTAAAAGCAAAAAGAGAAGTAAAGGTACTAAATTGGAGAGGAAACAATAAAATTGTCTATATTCTTACACAATATAAATTTTATATGGCAAATCCTCAGAATTTGCAAAACAGTAATAAAGCTAATAAATGAATTGGTCAAAGCCACAGAATATAAGCCAATACACAAACTTTAATTGTATTTCTATAAATATTAGCAGTCAAAAGTTGGAAAAAGAAATTTAAAAAATATAAGTTACAATAACATTCAAACCATAAAACATCAAATAAAAACCTTACTGGAAGCTAAAAAATATTTCCGAGAGAAAGTAAAGAGCTAAAAAATGGAGCAATATACCATATTCATGGATCAAAAAGTTCCAGTATTGTTAAAATATAAATTTCCCCAAATTGAACTATAAGTTCAATATAAACACAAACAAAATCTCAGCAGACTTTATTGCTTGATTGGAGATATCAATAAGTTGATTCTAAAATTTATATGGTAATGCAAACTCTCAGAATTGCCAAAACGATCTTAACCAAAAACAAAAACAAAAACAAAAAAATATATTAGAAGGCTCATATTATTTGATTTTAGGACAGAGTAACGTTATAGTCATTAAGACAGAATATTATTGGAGTAAATCTAGACAAAAAGATTCGTAGATTGGAATAGAGAGCACAGGGATAGCCCCACACATATAATGTCATTTGATATCCAAGGTAGCACCAAGGTAATTCATGGGGACAAAAATGTGCTGGAACAACTAGATAAGTGTATGGAATAAAATTAAATTTGACTGCTATCTCATACATGTAGCAATGCTATGGTTCACAGCCCACGTTTTCCTTCAGAATTGAAGGACTCATTCTTATAGATTCTGGGTGTGCTGCTATTATGGGTTAAACTGTGCTCCCCTCAAAGTGATGTTAAAGTTTTAACCCCCATACCTCAGAATGTGACTTTAATTTGGAAATAGAGTCTTTAAAGAGGTTATTAAGGTTAAAGAAGGTCATTGGTATGGACACTAATCCTATATGACTGATGTCTTCATAAGAAGAGAAAATTAAGACACAGACATACATAGAAGGAAGACAATGTGAAGATACAAGGATGGTCATCTACCATCCAAGGAGAGAGCCTTTAGAAGAAACTAACTCTGCTAAACCCTTGATCTCAGACTTCTAGCCTCCAGAATTGTGAGAAAAGAAATTCATATTGCTTAAGCCACCCAAACTGTGGTACATTGTTATTCGTTGCCTATTGATGGCTTACATCTGAGTTCTTCCCCCAGAACTGCATTCAGTTGAGGAGTCCTTTCCCATACAAGTTTATTCCCTTGCTCAGAGAGCAACCTGCTTCCAATGACTGGATTTTGTGATAGATAGTACAAGGCCTGTTCCCATGTTTCCATTTGAGATAACTTTTGGCGTACAACTTTTCATCTCAGGTCAGTTTCAATGCTACTAGTTGTAAGCAAATCCTAAAATGGGATTTTGAAGCTGGGTCACCCACTAGCAAACTGGCTATGAATATCTCATTACTAATTATAGGTAAAGTATGGGTGTACATGCTGTGGCAGTGAAATTGTATTTCTACTGGTTATGAATTGCAATGTGATGTTATTTGAAAGGAATTCACTAGAGAGGAGACAGGGGTACAATATTTCAGGCATTTGAGAGATCGGGGGGAAGTAGTAACTATAAGGACAATAAAATTTGATGGATGTTGCTAAAGTCTATTAATGCATTGGAGAAAGAGAATGAATGATTGAATGTAATTAATTACTAATTCAAAACACAGAAGGCCTACTTAGAAATAAAGACTCATATTTCCTGCACCAGTGGTGAGAAATGCTGAAGAACAGGTCCAGGACTGAATAATAGAGCACTGACTTCTCAGCCTTGGCAGAATGCTTTGCTAAACTCATGGAACTATTGTCAAGAAGCCGTGGAATCATGAGACTTGAAATACAAAATTCAGGTCAATACACTCAAACACCTTGAAATTCTAGATTCTCTGTTACTCTCTGGGACTGCAGAAGAGCCTGCCATCCTCTTTATTAAAGATTAGTGCTCTGTACTTGCTTCTAGGTATTGCAGAAGCCTTTCTTTTGAGAGAAAGATGCATTTCCTTCCAATTATTTTCTTCCCCTTTCTTCCAATTATTTTCCATTTTCCCTCCTGGCTGAGAGACTAATAACTAGAGTTCTTCACAACAAAACCCAGCTGAGAAAGTGTTGAGCCAACTAAGGACAAAACAAATAATATACTGGAGCAACTGCAACATTTAGCCCACATGTATCAGCAGTAACTGGGAGCGTATACATGGAACTGGATCTCAAATGTCCTAAATAAAGGGAGACAGAATATAAAGTTTGAAAAGGGAGAGTTTATTGACATGGAAACACTCTTTCATGATACAGTATTTGACATCCTGGATCATCCTGAGAGACAGTGCTATTATAGGTCAGCTCATAGAAGCTTTAAAAAAAAAAATGATGTGGTGTGTTAAATAATGTAGAAATGCCAGAACTACTTTTGCAAATGGTAGGAAAGAGAGCAATAGGCTTAGAGAAGTAGGCGTGCTAGAGTGAGTATATTTTTATGCATTGAAACCACCACCTAACCGCTAGGTCGGATGACCTAAAAGACATTCCATCTACCAAAAAAAGGCACTGGGATCATTGAGGAGCTCAGTAATAGCCGCTCTCTATTAGCCAGGGACAACAGTAAGAGATGATATTACCGAAGTAGGATTCTTGATATTAACAGGGAGGATGGGATTCAGAAATAATAAAAACGAGGTAGTACCATTTAAACTTCAGAAACAAGGTAAGTATAATTATTATGAGTTATGGAAATAATTAATAAAATATAGCACCCCAGAGGGTGAGATATATGGCCAGGCAACAAAAATATTGCTCAAATCTATGCCTACATTACTCTGTACAATAGCCAGTAGTCACATGTGGTTATTCAAACAAATCAATTAAACTTAAAAAAAATAAAAAATTTACTTCTTTGGTTTCACTAACCACACTTCAAATATACAGTAGCCACATATGGCTAGCAGGCTATATTAGATAGTGTAATATAGATATAAAACATATTTATCACTACAGGAAGATCTAATGGACAGATTTGGATGATCAGGAAGCTAAGAACAGCCGTTCCAATTTTTAAAAATTACAATTCATTTCCTTATCTTAGCCAGTTTTAGACCTAGAATCAATTGAATCAAGGTGAGACTGTGTCTCCAGAGGAAGGGCCCAACAATATTAAAACAATGTACAGTATAATGGTTTCTCTAGTTTTTCTCCAAAGGAACAGTACAGCCCTTTACTCAGTTAACTGTGAAGTAGAGAAAGGGGAACAATCATACATTTCTAACATTTTGAAGGTTGTGAGTCACCAGGTCTAAGTAGACAATGATACACAGAACTAAAAATATCATCATAGTCCTCTTCTTAGAGTGAGGGCACATGAGGATAAGGAATAGATGGAGTCAGGACCTGGGTCTGGGTCACAGTAGATCCACTGGGGCTTCAGGCCTCAGTCCCCCAAATGTATAATTGAAAAAAAGATATTTGATAGTGAATTGAACCCCTACATTGGTTTCTTGGTTTGTTAAGTATGAGCTAGAGTAGTGTAGGAGGTCAAGTGGAAACCACCAAAATTGCTACTTGATTAAGATAGTAAATAAGTAATATTGTTTTGCATGGATAATGGCAGACATCAGTGCTATCTGAAAGACTTAAGGATTTTAGGGGCTGGTGGTAGTCCCATTATGCCTCCATTTGGCTCAGCAGTCTGGCCCCTACACAAATCAGATGAATCTTAGAGGATGATATTAGACTGAACAAACTTAACCAGGCAGCCTCAACTGTGGCTCCTATACCAAATAACAGTACTTTCTAGAGATCAATATGGACTTATGTATGTTTTATGGGATCATTGACTTGGCAAATGCCTATTTTTCCATTTCTGTCAGAAGGAAGACCAAAAAAAGTTGGCATTCATGTAGAGTGGACAATGGTATTCTTTACAGTCTTTCTTCAGGGCTGTATTAACTCTCCTGCCATCTTTCATATCTTACTAATAAGGGATTTGGGCCATCTGGACTTTCTGCTGAATATGACATTGATCTACTATATGGATGACATCATATTAATCAGACCAGATGAACAAAAAGTAGCAAGTATATTGGAGGCCATAATAATTTCCATGCACTGTAAACGATAGGTCATAAATTCTATATGGAGTCAAGTGACCACCACATTAATGACATTTTTAGGGCTTCTGTGGTCTGTAGCATACCATGTTCTTTCTAAAGTAGAGAACAAATTATTGCATATTGTCCCTACCACCACTAAGAAGAGGATGACACATCTCTGGAGACGGCATATTCCACACTTGGGAATACTCCTCTAGTTCTTCTTCCGAGTGATTTAGAAGACTAGCAGCTTTGAGTGGGATTTATAGCTAAAAAAAATATTTCTGCAGTAGGTCCAGACCATTGCAAGCAAATAATATGATACTCAAGTTATCTGTGATGGGAAAAAACATCATGAGGAGTTTATGCCAAGACCTCAAAAGAAAATCACAATGTAGATACCTGTGTCTGCAGCAAAGTCACACCATCTATAGTGTGTAAGTTTACACCATTACAAAAATATCCCTTTGCATGCTACTTGGATCTGGTAAAGAGAAAACACCTGATCATGAGATATCAAGTGAACTCTGAGCTGGGTTCTGTCAGAACCTGTACATCATTAGATTAGGTGGGTCTAATGGTAATCCACTGTAGACCTAAGTGGTATGTTGCCATTGGACACAAGTAGGATCAAAGGGCACATGTTAGTTGCATAATCAAAAGGGACAGATCACGATGTCACATTGTCATTTTTCCTTCTGCTCACACCTGTAGCTATTTTGGGGATTCCTTCTGACTAGCAGACAGAAGAATAAAAGTATCAAGCTTGGTTCACAGGTACACCAGCTTGGTGTGCAGATGCAAGTCAAAGTGGGACACAGCTTAACTATAGCTCCATTCAAGGTGAATGCAATACAAAAATAAGGGGAAATCTTTCAGTGGTCGAAGTTGGACAATGAACCTGGTCAACTACTTTGAGAAGTGGTTGGTCAATTTCCTGAAATAAGAGAGATTAGAAGAATGGGAACAAGAAAGTGGGGAAGTGGCATGTAGATAGACTTGTGGGAGCGAACACAAAATATGAAGATCTTTGTATCAAATGCATGAGCCTCTACTTACCAAAGTCAATCTAGCTGCTGCCACTGTAGAATATCCAATTTGCCACAACAAAAACCAATACCAAGCCCCTAATATGACACTATCCCTTGAGAAGACCAAGCAGCCACTTGGCAGCAAGTTGATATTCTTGGGTTTACCTTTCCTGTGTGTAGAAACTCAGCCAGCACCAGCATCTAAAGGGTTATTCCTTATTATATAAAGTAAGTGGATCCAAGCTGTACAAGGGGAAAATTATACATGGTGCTGAAGTATATACACTCTAATAAGCTTCTTACATGGAAATCTCTATTTCAGAGTCAGTTTCCTAAGAAACATGATATAAGAAGATATCCCCAAATTAATTTAAGATGATAACAAACCTAAATAGAAAAGCTAAAACTATAAAGTTCCCAGAAAAAAAAACCCCGTATAATATCTCTGTGTTTGTGGGGTAGACAAAGATGTATTAGAACATAATAAGCACGAAATATAAAAGAAAAAAATTTGACAAACTGGACTTCATCACAATTAAAAACACCTGCTTATCAAAAGACCCACTAAGACAAGAAACATGGAAAGATATATATTTTACTATCTTTCATTATATTAGCAGAGATGATCCAATTATGATTACCATAAGAAAGTAACAGTAGATAATTTCTTTGTAAGTAGAATTAAATTTATGATTTAAAAAATACAATTTAAGGTACATAATCTTATCCTTTTATTTCTCAACAGCTGCTAGCATTATAGAAAAGTAGTGACTATTGATTGAATACAATTTGAATTAACAAGGATACTAACAAGGCTGCCATCTTATTGGCATGGGCATTTTTATGTTTACCTTTTTCTGAAATTAACAAAAATAATATCATACTAATGTACTTCACATATTTAACATAGCGGTACTTTTCTATGCCAAGCTTTAGCGAAAGCATCACTTTGAAAAACAATGCACCTGTTCTCCAAAGAAACTGGTAAAGATTATAAATAAAAATTAAAATAAAAATCTCTGGAAAGGGTTCCAAGGACATGTAGCAGATGAATAAACATTTATTTAAGAAAATCCAAAATTCAGCAATGACAGCTTGAGCCTGTGTTATTTGAAAAAAGACCTGCTCACTATCTCCCAGTCAGCAAGATGGAAACTCCACTCCAGACTAGTTCAACCAAGAATACAAGGCTTTTCTCTCCCTAGCTCCCACTTAGAGTGCTGTCTTTCATGAGGCAAGACATCAACATTTCTCATTCTTCCTCCAGCTACCTGTTGCTGAGGCTAATTTCAGGGTATACGTGGCAAAAGGTGGGACTCCTTTCTTTAGCCCAGCCCCACTCATACAATGAAGACATTAGCCTGGCCATGGTACTGCTGAGAATACCAGAACACTAATTGCCCTTGGCCCCACTTATAAAGTGGTGATTCTCTGCTGGTAGAGGTATGTCAAGAAGACATGAGGCACTGGACCCCCTCCACTGAACTCTTAGTTACTAAAGCAGGGCTTTACCTCAGAGAGAAGCACGCTGCTGTTGTCATCACCTTCAGTGTTATCAATGAGGCTCAAAAATTTTGCCTGGAAAGAGAAGAGGCCATAGAAGAGGTAGTTTCTAATTTCTCTCAGAAGGAATTGACTTCATTTGCAACAGAGTAGGGAGAAGTTCAAGCCTAAGGACATTCTTAAGAAACAATAGAGGTTGTAGTGAAAGGGAATTAAAAGATTGGTATATTTGTTGGATAAATATAGGTTAAATGTGGGTTAAAAATATAGACCAGCTAGTTTTCCCCAAAGTATTGGGGATAGAGATAACAGGAAGGAGACTGCCTGGGGTCAGAACAAATCTCAAACACAGACTCAGGAACAATCTCTTCAAAGGAGCCCAAATTGTTTTGGTTTAGTGTGTAGAGCAAGTTATTTCCCAGGGAATTTTTGCAAACGATAAAACAATCAGTAGACTTTAAAATCTGGGTGTGGTCAGGGAAAGATTTAAGTCAGAGAGCCCAGTCTGTGAGGACTGGGAGAGGTGTCTGTTTTATTTATTGTGCAGACATCAACACAGAAAGATGAGGAAAATGAAGAAACCAGTAATATGTTCCGAATAAAAGAAAAAGATGAATCTCTAGAAACAAACCCCACTAAAAGATATGTAATTTATCTGACAGAGAATTCAAAATAACTGACAGAAAGATGCTCACAGATCAGGAGAATAATGTATAAACAGAGAAAGAATTTCAACAAAGAGATAGAAAATATTAAAAAGTATCAAACAGAAACCACAGAGCTGAAGAATATAATAACTGAACTGAAAAATATTCAATAGACAGGTTCATGAACAGACTAGATCAATCAGAAGAAAGGCTCAGCAACTTAGAAGACAAGTCTTGAGGGGATATAGGCAAAAGAAGTGAAAGGGATTAAGAAATACACATTGACAGTTATAAAAATAGTCACGGATATGTAAAGTACAGCATAGAGAATATAGTCAACACCCCTCCCATCTGGTGACCATTAATTTGTTCTCTAGATCTATGTTTGTTTCTGTTTTGTTTGTTTATTTTGTTTTTTAGATTCTACATGTAAGTTAAATCATGTATTATTTGTCTTTCTCTGTAGAGTCCAGAAGTTTTCGACCTCTGGAAGTTTCTTTACAGCTTGACTAAGTTCTTTCCCTCATCCTTGAATCATCTCAGCAAATAAAGAAGATTCAATTTGCATCACAGTGTTGTCATGGGAGGGATAAGAAATATAGAGGACACGTTCTTGTAGGACACACACAAAGAGTGTTTATCGATGATTCATTATTAGTTAAAAGAGAAGACTCTATTACTTACATATCTATTACTTAGGATTTCATAAAGGTCAAATTTTCTATTTTCTCCCCAGTGACACATACCTATTAAATGAGTAGGCACCAAAGAGTTGTTTGAAAACAATCAGATTATTTTTCTCAACCACTTTAATTCCTTGCAGTTAACATGTTAACTTACTTCTGGAAAGGTCTCTTGTAGACATCAGATTTTTAAAAATTTAAATAAATATGTATAAACATGAGTTGTTATAATTCATTCTTGTGCAAGATATGGATATTCACAACCATACAGTACAATTCAGCTTTATCTGCTACTAGGCAGATTAGGATGAATGAAATTGCTAATATTTCAGAAAACATTTCAAAGAGATTTCATGAAATTAGAGAAATGATTCTCTACTATGTAAGTGGATGAATTATTAAGAAAACTTCTAGGACTTAAAATCAATAAAAGAGACACAAGAAGTTGCAATAGAATTTTCATTCTATACTAGACAAGTTGTTTTCAAACTTGGCATGTGTGAAACTCCTCTGCATTTATTCTAGAACACTGACCCCTTCATGAATGGTAGTTGGGAATTTGGAGAGTTCTAAATGCTGAAGCAGAAATGGGTGAATTTGTCATAATCCTTTATTTCATGGAATCCATTGTATTAGCTGTCCACCAAGTAAAAGTTGATTTTATAAATGCACCTTTTTAAGGCCCAAATCTCCTTTGAATAAGAAACTATTCCATAGTTCTATCTATTTGGGCAAAATAAACACTTCTAGCTTATGATAAATTCCTGTGCTTCACAGTGCTTTACAAAGTCAGCCAATTTCTGGCCTCTAAAGAATTTTGCCAATAACTTTCTGAGTCCATTCCCTTGAATACGCAGATTTGCCTGACTCAGGCAAAACTGTCATCAATCAGGATTGTGCAGTAAATAATAGCATAGAGATTGTTCCCTGAGCAACAGTGAATGATTGTCCTGAAACATAGCATTTAGGATTATTAGGTAAGAAGTAGAGTCATGCCAGGATACATTTTGTCTATAGATACAGGCAGGTAAGTCTGGCTTGCTTCTGGCAAAAAGTGTGCCATGGGAGAAATGGCTAAAGTAATATAAATACAAAGTTCATACTGATTTTATTCAACAGGTATAGGTGAATATAAAGATACCAATGCATGTTCTTGCCTTGGAAAGGCTTAACTTTTTATGTATTATAAAAGCCATAGTTACTAAGAGATAATGAAGTATTTTCTCTTAAAATTTTTCAACTTTAAAGTTAAGTTGAAGTTTTTTTCTATAACATACAAACATTTTTCAACATGTTTATATATCACTTGTGAAGTTCTTTTGAATAAATTAAGTGTGTAAACTTGCAGTTATAACAGTATTCTCTTTGTCCCTAAATCAGATCTTGTCCACTTGGCAAACTTCTAATCAACCTTCAAGATTCAGATTTTTTTGTCACTCTCCCTGATTTTTTTCTGTTCCTTTACCCAGGAGGATGAATTATTCCCCCAGCTTTGTGCCAGTAATAATAGTAATAGCAATTATAGTTCACAGTTATCAAGCACTTTCTATGTGTGAAAGACTGTTCTAAGGAGTATTAAGTCATTTAATTCTCTAAACTATGAGATGGGTACTGCTATAATGTTTATTTTACATATGAGGAAAACAAGGCCCGGAGAGGTTATACATGTTGCCCAAGTCACACAGCAAGTGAATGACAGAGCTACAGTGTGGACCCAGGTAATCGTCTCCTTTCCCACGATGTAATGATTCCTATTATTAGCCCTATATACATTCATCATATAGTATTAAGTTAGTGTTAGGAGTCTATTTTCACTGTAGATTGTGTTCTCTGTAAGAGTAGGCCTGTGCCTTATTTGCATTTGGGTGCCCAGGGCCCAGCAAATCTACAGAAAAATAGTTGTTTGGACCAAAGTGTAAATTTGTCATTTCCCATCCTTGGTTGTGTTTAGCTCCTGAATTGTTAACTTATTAACAATTAATTGTTAATTTATTAATCTAACTCTTCTCTTTAAAAATCAGCATTCGAGATGCATCTTGAACTAAACAGTGCTTCACTGAGTATTTATTGCCATTTTTCCAAATGGTTCCATTGCTAATCAAAGTCTATATGCATCTTCCTCACTCTTGGAGCGATGAGCCATCATGTGGAATTCCAACTACCCTGAAGCTTCCATGCATGCTGGAGGTGCCATGCATAGTGCTCTAGGCCACACTCTCAGCTGGGTCCAGCTTTCCAGCCATCCCACCACGGCACCAGAAAATCGAGTGAAACATTCTTGAGCATTCCATACTAGTTCATTCACCTGTTCAATGCCACTGAGCGACTTAATTTCATGTTCTGTTATAGCCATCTTGAAATTCTTAATTTTTGCACAAGGAGCCCCTCTTTTTCATTTTGCTTTGGGTCCAACAAATTGTTTAGCTGATCCTAATTACATCATTGGATTACACTTCATTATATATCCTTTGAAATCATTTGCTCCTATTTCTGGTTCATACGTTTATCTCCTCATCTTGATCGTTGATCGTATCTTAATGACAAACCAATGCCATCCTTGGCCTTCCACAACTTTTCACTAGTCCTAAGATAGGTACTCAGACAACTATTTTGAGAGACCTGACATAGAAGAGAAAATGGCCTTTTTAGTGTGTATAGCCCTCACAAAGAGCATACAAAGGGACCAGTGAGGAGCCAGTAAACATATTTACCTGCTCTTCTCTGTGATATACTTTCTGCTTAGGTCTCCTGGTGGCTTTTTGGTGTCAGATGAAGCAGAGGATAGATGTAAGCAAAAGTTCTGTGTAAACCTCACTGTACAGAGGGCACTTGCCTTCTTTCTACTCTTTCCTTTACAACCCTAATTTATGAGTTTTATTATGTGGAGGGTTCAAATCAAGCTAGTTGATTTAGCTCTCTAGAGAGTGATGATAAGAGACTAGATAGTCTTACACAGTGAATTTGCAAGAAATACCAAGCTAAAAGACATTGGAGGTGAGTATGTTTCCTTAATTATCTTACCTGATAACGACAACAAAAAATTAAATATATCTTATAAAAAAGAATATCAATGATGTGAATAAAACTTGTCAGAAATGTTAACAGAAAAGAATGAGAAAACAGACTGAAATCACAGAATTAAAAAAAAAAAAGAGGAGAAATGGGGGGGAAATATATCGTTATGTCAAAAGAACAGTTAAAGTTTGTATCACTTTGAAATAAGTTTACCTAAAACCTAGGCGGTATCAATCTCACTTTTTAACTTGGCAACATACATAGACAATAGTAGGTGGGTTCCTTGCTTTAGAGATCAATCTGTGCCATAGTATGAAATATTTCTTTAGGTAAGTATGGTTAAGGGGGTCACTTGATACTATTTCTTAGTATACTGCAAACAGTTGCAAATGAAGTAAGGGCTTGTTTAACTGTCAGAGAACTAAGACGTGTTATTATTAAAGTACTTAATATCTAAGAGATCTGATTCTAGCACAAAAGCCTTCATTCTGCACTTCATTTATGCCCTCATCAAGTATTCAAGAACCTGCTCTGTACCTAGAAATAATCTAGGTACTAAGAAAAATGCTGACATAGAAATATGGTTCTAAGCCTTTTATGCACTACAGATAATGAAAATAATTTTCTTTGTGTAATTTTCACATTCACAGACACCTTTATAGAGGACAGTTAAACCCAGCTGGCAATGAAAATTGAGTAACATCTGTTGTTCATATTTTTCCTTATTCACAAGTCACTGTTTACCAAATTTATTCAACGACCCTCCCATGCCAGATCAGACAAAAACACTCTTTGTCCTAGCTAAAGGAGTGATCCACGCCGGCATTTTTAAAAACAATACACTGTTTTGAGTCCAGAGAGATTACAGGTTAGGTTTTAATGACAAAGGAAGCACTTTGTGTGAATATTTGAACAGTACCACCTGTTGAAACTTGTAACGTTACTGCTTGAGACTCGTTAGAATTCAAGATTTAAACTTTCGTCTAGTCACAGGAGAGCTGTTGTGAGCACTGTCAAGAAAATAACGACAAGAACTTCTGTCCCCAAAACTCAGACATTTCTGAGCCCAGCTTCGGGAAGAAACAGCTCTCTACAGCAGCAGCTGAGACACATTGTGTCAACAAGATGGAATGTGCCTGATTTCACTTTGCAGTGTACACTGGAACCCACACCCCAGCGGGATGACTGTCTGACGTGTGCCATTACTTGGGAGTAATAGCAGCACCCTCGCAATCTGCTAGGATGGGAAACAGCTGTCGGATTTGAAGCCACTGTTAGACGTGGCCATTCTAAATGCCTTCAGTGACTGCTCTTGTTCAGTTCCTGTATGTTGGTTAACTAGAGCGAAGGTTGAAGTTTTTTTTCTTTGAGAAATGATTATGTGGGTGGGACAAGTTTAAGGAAAAAGAACATCAATTGTTACTCCCTGTTATTCAGGAAAATCCAGCAGGTTGGCCCTGGAAAGGTCGTATTTATCATAACTCTGCAGTGATAATGGTGTGCGGATTGTCTTTGGAAGTCTGACTGTTCTGGCTTAGGCAGGGCCACAGGCTGGAGTTTGTTCTTTATTCAACTGCCTATCCTGCTCCCATCTGCTGGTTCAGAAAACATACATATTGCTAGTTTCAAGGGAAATGGCTTATATTCTTTTGGGTCATAACTGACAATTCCGTGGGAAGTAGGAAAGAGATAATGGAAAATGATGGAGCCAATCACAATAATAATTAAAAAAAAAAGTAAAGGGTAAAAAGTCATTTATCTTAAATAAATGAGAAAATGAATAGAAAAAACAGACATAAATTCTTTTTTCAGATCCCTTATAGTGATAGAAATAAGAGGGAGATAAAACTCAAAACATAATATTGTATTTTTATCTATTTGTCTATCTATCAATCATCTATCTATTTATTTTTGGTCTCATTCCATGATTCACTTTGTCAAATCCCAAGGACTCCTTTGCCTTTGGATTTATTCATTCATTTTCATTCATTTTCCCATGTTTCTAAGCATTTTTAAATGATAGCTGAGTTATGAGTCATTGCCAAGCTCTTCGGCATCATTGTACCAAAAGCACATAACATGTTTTCTACCTGTCGATGTAAATTATTGCCTGTGTGTAGAACTCCAGGAATGATTTGGCTTCCTGCCCACACAAATGACTTCTCATCGTTCAGGTTTCAATTTAATGCCAGTATGTACTGTAAGATATATGTTCAATCCTACAAATGAGTTGCATGTGCATTTCAATTTCAGAAAACCTGGACTGAATTTTAAAAGAAAGCATTTAGGATCTATTGTATTAGAGGTGCTTCTGAGCTAAGTGCATTAAAAATATACTATAAGATCAAAAATAGTGCTAGACTTTGGGTAATACACTAAATTTTACAAAAGAAAAAAAATAATGCCTTCAGTTTTTAATTTGCTAGTCCGATTAGTCATATCAACTTGGAAAAAAATCTTAAATAGAAAGCTAATGATTCAGAAAGCACCTGTTGTATAGGCAGAATCTACTCTAAGCACAAATTAGAAAGGTACTTTTAGACTTTCCAGCTTCCTATTAGTAATTCTGTTGATGGATGAAGAGCTATATGAAGTATATTAGAATGCACTCCAAATTTAACAAATTAAAAATATTGTCAAATAAAATGCCTTTTTAAAGTGTGACAAGAAGCATTTATTTTCTGCATATGCATACTAATAAAAAGGTCAAAGAACATTAAAAAAAAAGATTGCCTACAAAAAATGGCATCAAAATAGAGGACAAATTGGAAAAAGTAGTGTTCTGGAGTGACTGAAAACAAGGAATGCTTCATGTTTTACATTAACAAAAATAGATACAGCATCCCACTGACCAAAAGTACCCCAGTAATGAGAATTAAGGCATTCTCCTTCACTAGAATTTGTGCGCCTTCTGTAAAAGCCATCATCTTCTACTCTGTCATGTAATCCCACAGGTAATAAATATTATATGTTATGCCAAATATGTTTTAATGGCTTTCTTTCACTCAACTGTAGAACATAACCAACAAAGTAAAACGGTGTTCGTCAGTCCCCATTTTTAATGTATGAAACTTAAATTGAGAAAAAAAGAAAATATTAGCATTATATAATGCAATTCTTTTTTACGTTTCATTATTTTTCCTGTTAGTAGAACACTTGTTTAAAGTTTGAATCAACATTGAATACTGGGCCGCAATATTTTCTATTCACCAGAATTCTATTTGGTTCTGAGAATTTGTGTTCCACATTATACCAATGTGTAATGGGCAAAGAAAAAGACACTGGGGACATGATGGAATCATTAGTTGTTAACTGTTATTTTTCACTTATAATCGGTGCATTCTTCTAAAACTTAGCATTTGGGTAATTTTTATTCTTACACTTCATTACATATTGTCATTTGTTTTTATTTCTTTACATTTGTCCTATGGTCCAAACTAGATGATAAGTTTCTTGAAGATAAGGATTATTCTCCTAATTACTTTTACAGTATAACATCAGACTCTGATACATCAGAAGGCATAGTTTTAGATCTAATTTTACGAGTTCACACTGAATTTTGAGTCAGGTTCTATGCTAATGGTATCTATATTCCCTTCTTTTGCTTGCAATCATGTCCACAGGATTGTAGAACTAAAACTTACATCCCATATAATCAACCTTTTTACTTTACAGACAAGAAAATCAAGACTCAGAGCCATTAAATATTTGGCCCAAAGTCAAATGGAGGATTCATAGCTTTCAAACATAGGAATAGGGTTCATCTTATATTTGAGTAAACTCTGGCCCAGACACCTGGTGTTTCTTGGCAGTCTGCCTTAACAAGGATCATAACTGATGAATGGACATTTATGGTTTATTCAAATTAAGATAAATCTCACTCATCAGTTGGCATAAGGTAAATTAATTCCTAAGCATAATTTTTAGAAACCAAATGCTTTGGTGCAAATAGGGAAGCAAGATCACTAGCCTAGGTGAAGATGCCAAGTTTTCTAACAAAGTCTCTCTGTGAGGGTTGAGCAAACTACCTAAGGTTCATTTAATTACTTTATTCACTCATGCATGGACATATGTGAGCACAGCAATACATCTGGCAGCTTCTTGTCTAAAGAGTTTTAAAAGAGTCATCGAATTTTCTAAAACATGGCTGTCAGAATTTTCCAGGATAGAGGAATTTGATTGAAATGGCTTTGAATATGTTTCAGAAATAATTACTTTTCCTTGGTACTGGATAAAAATGTTTGCTGAATTAATTGATGTATAAATGAGCAAAAGGACTTTGACAAGAGCCTCCTGAAAAATGAATGAATGAATGAATGAACAAATGTTAGAAAAAGATTGAAAGTAGAGGAAGGGGTTTATAATGGGCACCAGGAATCCTGCTTTCTTTCTCTAGATTGTACGGGTTACCCTGTGGCACACAAAGACTTTTCCTAACATCATTCTAGGTAAGGGTAGAAACAGGATTTAAGCTTAGAATTTTTTCCTTAGTAAATTTTCCAAGAGAAGTCAAAGGGATAAGAAGTTGGGAGCTGAAGTTAAGATGAAAATTAATGACACCCTCATGAAATGATGCTATCCATTTTTATTTCTGCAAAATGTATATATATTTATGCTCCACCATTTTTTAAAAAAATCAAAGCTATATCTTGATGTGAATTAAACCAAATTCTCAAATCTGTTTCTTTGGACTTTCTATTTTTAAAATTATGACTTGATGTCAACATCAGCAAATACCCTCTGAACACTGCATCATCTGAAAATTTGTTCTAATTTCCTTTCTGTAGTAAAAGAGAGTGCTGAAAATGGATTGGGCTTTTTGTCAAACTGTCATGATAGTGAAGGGCTGCATTTTTCTTTTATGATAAAGTGATAATATCTTTTCCTTTCACCCATTCAATAAAATCACAGCTTTTAAGTGTATAATTAAATAATGTTTAAAATAATCATTTCTATGTAATTGAGAACCTAGAAATTTCTATCATCTTTCTTTCCAATTCGGTTCCTTTTCCAAGAGGCAACCACTGCTTGGATCATAAATTTGCTTGAGATTCTCACTATGAACAATAATGTTAGTTGTAAATTTTATGTAAATGTTCTTTATCCAGTTGAGAAAGTTTCATTTTGTTCCTAGTTTCTTGAGAATTTACATCATTAACAGGTGTTTAATTTTGCCAATTACATTTTCTGCATGTATTAATATTATCATGTGATTTTTCTTCTTTAGCATATTGATATAATTGATTATACTCATTGATTTTCAAATGTTGAACCAACCTTGCATGCCTGGGATAAATCCCACTTTGTCATGCTATATAATTCATTTTATACATTGTTAGATTCTATTTGTTAATATTTTGTCAAGGATTTTTGCATGTATGGTTATGAGAGATATTGACATATAGTTTTCTTGTAATGTCTTTATCTGGTTTTGATATTAGGGTAATGCTGATCTCATAAGAAGTATTTCCTCTTTTTGTATTCTCTGTAAGAGAGTGTACAGAATTGGTTTAATTTCTTAACTAAGTGCTTGTTAGAATACACAAGTGAACATATCAAGGCCTGGTTCTTTCTGTTTTAGAAAGTTATTAATAATTGATTAAATTTCTTTAACAGATATAGGCCATTTAGGTTATATATTTCTTCTTGTATTAGTTTTAACAGATTCTCCCTTTCAAAGAATTGATCCACTTCATCTAAGTTATCAAATATGTGAACTCAGAGTTCTTCATAGTACTCCTTTATTATTCTTTTGTGTTTATAAGGTTTGTAGTGATGTCTCCTTCATTTGTGTCTGATATTAGTGATTTGTTTCTTCTCTTTTATATTGTTTTAATTAGCTTAGCTAAAAGCTTATTAATTTAATTTATATTTTTGTTTCACTTATTTTTTTCGATTTCTTGTTTTCAATTTTATTTGTTGAGTTTCTCACTATTACATTTTATGATATAATATTATATCATATATAAGTTTCTCACTGCTTTTATTTTTATTATTTATTTTCAACTGCTTACTTTGGATTTAATTTGTTCTTCTAGTTTCTTAAAGTGGAAGCTTAGAGTATTGATTTTAGATCATTCTTCATTGCTAATATATGCATTCAATATGATAAATTTTCCTCTAAGCACTGATTTCACTGCATTCCACATTTTTTGCTAAATTATGTATTCATTTTTATTTAGTTTAAAATATTTTTTATTTCTCTTAAGATTTCTTTAACCAATGTGTTGTTTAGAAGTATATTATTAATCTCCAAGTATTTAGGGATTTTCCAATTATTTTTTTATTATTGACTTCTAATTTAATTTCATTGTGGTCAGAGAGCATACAATGTATGATTTCTATATTTTTTTAATTTGATAAGGTGTGTTTGTGAAACAAGTTATTTTGGGAGAGGATATTGCAAAATATAAGAAAAATTGGTTAGGCAGTGCCTATTCACTGGAGTGTTTTACTAGCAAATTCTTGACATTTAATGTTCAATTTTAGACTTTACAATACCACTTGTGTCTGTGTCTTCCTCTCTCTAATGGTTGCTTGCTTCACAGAATTTTATCTGTAATTAAATCTATTCTGTCTAATTTAAGAACAGATTCCGATAAAGATTATGGCTTTAGTGTGAAAGATAGAATTCTTTTTACTTGTAGGTACTTCAGAGCTATATGATTTTTACTCTCACTTAGTTTGGTTTCCTAACTTGACTTTGGACACTTGCTTAATCTCTTTGTGTCTTAATATTTTAATTTTCCAAAAGAGCAGCCAATTTCAAAAGCCTTTGAAAAAAGATGTGTATGTGTGTATATATGTGTATACATATACATATATATAAAATACATATACATATATATGTTTGTGTATGTATACACATACATAGATATGCATATAATTTTTCCAGAATATTTAAAAGTTGGATGAACTGTAATGAGATGAATTGGCTTAATATCAGTGCCACAAAATTCAATTAACCTCAAAGTCACTAAATCTGACTTATAAAAAGAGTATAATTCAACATAAAAATGGTGTTTTACGCTTCATTAGATTTGATTGATCTCAATCATATAATATATGCTACGCATTAGTTTAAATAGGGTTTTGACTTTTAGGTGTTTCCAGCTTTATATTCCTTAGATTCTAGAATATATTCATAATTACTTGCCTCCTGATAGATTAAAAATTATCATATGTTGAAGAGATTAAATATTACTATGCTTTTGAAGAGATTAAGTTCTCTCTGAGAGAGAAAAAATGGAGCTATTGAAAAATGAAACTTATTACTCTGCCTGAAAAGTAATCCTATTCCTGCACATAGAAGAGAAGAGGCATACAGAGCAGTCTGATGACTATGCCCCAACAGCATTTTCTTGCATTCTATCATGTTGGAATATAAAACTTACATTTATGTTTTGAATGTCCACATCTAGTTTTAGTGAGTTTGAGTCTGATGTAAAAAGACCTTTAAAACTTCCTTCCACATCAAATTTTGCTAACTCAGAATGCAAGGTCCATGAAAAAAACAGCTGATCTATGGTGCACCACAAACCTGAGGAAGCTAGAGAGGTCTTTTTTCATAGGCCACCATGATAGCAATGACTTGGTCACCACTTGCTTTTAGTGGCTTCACAGCCCAGGGTCTTAATAAAACCCTATATTTCTTTAGCGTGCTCTCTTCTCTTTAAGATTGGCAAGCACCCAAAATACATATTTATAAAATTGATACATTTTCTTGTGTTAGTTCTTGTGAAGCCCAAACTTTTAGCACTCTTCACAAAGCACAATAAAATAGCATTCTTGGGTTAAAAAAATTTAGGAGAAAAAAAAGAGACTATAAATTAAGAATGTAATAATCGCACATTTTAAATTCCTACATCCTCCTCTGAAGACTTTATTCTTTCCGTTCTTGCTCCCTTTCTCCTAATACAGAAACAAGCAAACACCAAAATTGGTAGTTCTAGAAAAAATAAATTTCTACAACATGAAACAGTGTAGCAAAGATGGTTAATGATCCACCAATACAAATTTTCCCTTTTTTCCATGATTGTACAATCTCTGATTTTTATCTGGGAATGTGGCTACGCAGAACAAAGATTACTTTCCCCAGTCTTGCTTTTATTTAAATGTGACTGTATAGCTAAGTTCTGGCCAGTGAGAGGAATGTGGAAATGTCATGTGGCAGCATCTGAGGATCTTCCTTAAAAGAAGCTAATGTGCACATTTTGCTCTTTCTCTCTTTTATCTCCTGGATGGAATGCAAAAGTGATCTCAAGACCAGATACAGCCAAGAAAGAACCTTGGTAATGGCACCTGTTTCCCCGAGAATCCCTTCTTTGAGCTGCCTGCTTCTAGAATTCTTCAAGAAGAAAAATAACTTTTATTTTGTTTCAACTACTGTTCTTTTAGGTACTTGTTATTTGCCATCAAACCTACCCCTAACTAATATATTTAGCATTTTTCATCTTTATTAGAAAGATTTATTCCAAAGATATTAATTTCAATAATTACATATTTCAATTACCACAATTTGCAGGTAAAAAGTCAACAAAATTTGAAATGTCAGTCTTTTTTATTTTCATGAACCAGAAAGAAAATATGTGCATTCTGTACTCCAAATGTAATTACATAAAAACTTTCATTTTTAAAATAATGTTGACAAATAATCGATTTTTCTGTCCTCTGAAATACCACTGTTGATTTAAGGATGACCACACTGATACAAATGATCATTGTGGACCTAATAATACCTTATTCCTACTTTGTAGTCCAATTCTTCTGTGCCTGTATTATTACTTTTTGAAACATCCAAAAAATGATGATGTGGTTTTCAGTTCTACATGTAAGGAACTTAGAAGTTACCACTGCATCTTAATAAGTAAAGAGTCAAACAGATGGAAAAATCAACTTTCCTTGGATCCATAAGAGATATGAAGACACAGGACAAATTGCTGCTCTTAATAACGAAGAGAAAGACAGATAAATACAGGAGTCACGGCTTACTAGGACAGAGACATCAGAAACCATTGTGAGAACCAGTGTCAGGGCAGAAAATCATGAGCTATAATTGATAAGTTTTTGGAGTCTCATTGTGGACAATTCTGAGAGTTAAAAACTCCAGGAGGAGCCAGTCAGGGACAGGGAAAAGAATATTGTGAGATTTTCCTCCAGGAGTTTGACTGGGTTCCCACAGTAAATAGCAGAGAAAAATCCCCTTGAGCTTCTGGCAGAGGGAGGGGAAAAGGAATCATTTTGAAATACACCACAGCATGCTGTTTTCCTTAAAAAGTCTGCTCTTATGGGAAACTAGTTAACCAGAGCCTAACCTGCTGGGAACTGGAGAAGGGGAAATGCCCAAACCATGGAACAGGAAGCTCAGAGAACACCAAGCAAGATAAATGCCAAAAAATTACACATAATCATAGAATTATCAAACTACAGAAAATAAAAGATAAATTAAAAATCCTGAAAGAAGCTAGAGGAAAAAACATTTTACCTATAGCAGAACCAAGATGAGAATTATATCCAGCTTCTTAAAACCATGCAAGAAAGAGTGGAGTGAAATTTTTAAAAAAGATTGTGAATAAAGAAACACCAATCTAGAATTCTGTACCCTGTAAAATTATCTTTCAAAAGTGAAGGAGAAATATTTTCTCAGACAAACAAAAATCAAGGAAATTTGTTGCCAGTAGACCCGCCTTACAGGTATTAAAAGATGCTCTTTAGAGAGGAGAGTAACATAGGTCATAAACTTGGTTACATATAAAGAAGAGCACCAAAGAAGAATAGTGAAGGTAAAATAACAAGTTTTATTTTTCTTATTCTTAGTTGATCTAACAGATAACAGTTAATTCAAACTAATACTAGCAACAGTGTATTCAATTATGTATACTTATGTATATATTATATATATGTATATATGTAAGCAGAGAGGTATATGTATATATTATATATATGTATATATGTAAGCAGAGAGGTATAAATCTAACAAAATATTTACAAGATCTGTATGAGGAAAACTACAAACTCTAATGAATGAAATCAGAGAAATAAGTGGAGAGATATTTCATGTTCATGAATATAATAAGAAGTAGTTCTTTTTATCCTAATCTGTATATTCGATTTTGTCCCAATCAAAATCCCAGCAAGTTATTGTACGGATATCAACAAACTGATTCTAAAGTTTATATGGAAAGGCAAAAGATCGTTCTACCTTTGTTTTTGTGAGTTTTACTTGATTTTCTTTCCCCCAGATACCACATATGGGTAATATCATGCAGTATTTGTCTTCCTCTGTCTGGTTTACTATTTTGCTTAGTATAATGCCCTCTAGGTTCATTTATGTTGTCACAAATGACAGGATTTAATTCTTTTTTTAAGGTTAAATAAAATCCCATTGTGTGTGTGTGTGCGTGCACACATTTTATTTATTCATCCATTGACAGATATTTATGTTGTTTCATACATTTGCTATTGTGAATAACGCTGCAACAAACATGGGAGTAAAGGCATCTCTTTGAGATAATGATCTATTTCCTTTGAATACATACCCAGAAGTGAGATTTCTGAAGCATATGGTAGTTCTAGTTTTAATTTCCTGAGGAAACTCTATATTGTTTCCATAGTGGCTAAACCAATTTACATTCTCACCACAGAGTAAAAATGGTTCCCTTTTTTCCACATCTTCACCAGCATTTGTTATCTCTTGACTTTTTTAATAACAGACATCCTAACAAGCATGAAGTGTTATCTTTTTATGGTTTGATTTACATTTCCCTGATGATTTGTGATGTCGAGCACCTTTTCACGTATGTGTTGACCATTTTTATGTCTTATTTGGAAATTATCTATTGAGTTCTTCTGTCCATTTTTTTAATTAGATTTTTTTTTTTGCTTTTTTGATGTATAAATTCAATATATATTTTCATCAAATATATGATGAAAACAATTTCCCCATTCCATATCCTGCCTGTTTATGTTGTTAATGTTTCCTTTGTTGTCCAAAAACTTTTTAGTTTTTGGTACTCCCATTTATTTTTCCTTTCAGTGTCAAATCCAAAACATAATCTCCAAAATCAATGTCAAGTACATTATTACTTTGTTTTCTCCTAGGAGTTTTAAGGTTTCGGATCTAATGTTCAAGTCTTTAATTCATTTTGAGTTAAATGAATCTTTTAAGACCTTATAACATCATTTTCATGGATGTTATAAGGTTCTAGTTTCATTCTTATGCAAGTGGCTGTCCACTTTTCGCAAGATTATTTATTGAAACAATTGCTATTTCTGCATTGTATATTCTTGCCTCCTTTCTTGAGAACTAATTGACCATATATGCGTGGGTTTATTTCTGGGCTCTCTATTCTGTTCCATTAAAGTATGAATCTGTTTTTATGTCAATACCATACTTTTTTGATTACCATAGCTTTGCAATATACTTTGAAACCAGGAAGTATAATACCTTCAGTTTTGTTCTTCTTTCTCAAAATTTCTATAGTTATGTGGGGTCTTTTATGGTTCCATACACATTTTAGAACTGTTTGTTTTATTTCTGTTTGAATACCATTGGAGTTTTGATGAGGATTGCATGCAATTTATAGATTACTTTGAGTATTATGGACATTTTAACAATACTAACTCTTCTAATCCATGAACACAGAATATCTTCCTATTTATTTGTGTCTTCCCCATTTTCTTTCATCACTGTTCTATAGTTTTTAATATAAAAATGTTTCACCTCTTTGGTTAAATTTATTTTAAGCATTTTATTCTTTTTGATGTTATTTAAATGCAATTGTTTTCTTACTTTTTCTTTCCAATAGTTTGTTGTTAGTATAGAAAAACACAACTGATTTTTGTATATTGATTTGTATCATGCAACTTTACTGAATTTACTGATTAGTTCTAACAGTTTTTGGTAGAATCTTTAGTGTTTTCTGTGTATAATATCATGCCTTCTGCAAAAAGTGACAGTTGTCACTTTTTTTATTTTAATGCCTTTATTTTCTTATTCTTGACTAACTGCTTTACCTAGAACTTCTAGTACTATGTGGGCATTCATGTCTTGTTTCTGATCTCAGAAAAAAAGTTTTCAGTTTTCCACTGTTGAGTATGATGTTAGCTGTGTGTGTGTCACATGTGGCCCTTATTGTGTTTAGATACTTCCTTTTACACCCAATTTGCTTAGTTTTTAATGTAAAAGAATATTAAATTTTATCTAATGTTTAGATTATCATATAATTTTTATCCTTTATTCTGTTAATGCAGTGATCGATTTGCAGGTGTCAAACCATCAGACAATGGAATATTATTCAGCACTAAAGATAAATGAGTTTCAATCCATGAAAAGACATGTAGAAATTTTAAATGCATATTACTAAGTGAAAGAAGTCAACCTGAGAAGGCTACACGTTGTATGATTCTAACTAATGATATTCTGGAAAAGTTAAAGCTGTAGAGATAGTAAAAAGGTCAGTAGTTGTCAGGGGTTGGAGAGACTGGGGATGATTAGGCAAAGCCCACAGGATTTTTAAGGGGTAAAAATACTCTGTATTATATTATAATGATGAATACATGTCATTATACATTTGTCTAAACACATAGAAGGTACAACACCAGGAATGAGTTCTATTGTAAACTATGGACTTTGAATGATTGTGATGTGTCAGTGTAGGTTCATCATTTATAATAAATTTACCCTTTGGTAAGGGATGTTGATAAAAGGGAGTCTATGCACGTGCTGAGACAGGGGGTACATGGGAAATCTCTGTATCTACTGCTCAATTTTGCAGTGAATCTAAAACTGCTCTTTAAAAATTTAGCCTTAAAAAATGATGGTGAGAAAAAAAGTAACACAGAGTGACTATAAGGTTCTGGAACAAGCCATGCTGTTTGGGTGTCTCTGTCTACATTAACATTTTTACCTAGATGATATCTGATTAAAAGTTATGGATCAAGAATAAACCTAGAACTTAAAACATCAATTAGTTAGTGATGTTGGAAAAAATTGTAGTCAAGTACAACAAGCTGTCAGAGGAGATAAAATCGAGGTGAGAGTTGGAAGGAATATATAGGCTGAGTTTTAGTCTAGTTCTTCCAGCTACTGCAGACCTGCTCCCCCTATCAAAACAAGACACAGTTGACTGTCCTAATCTAGTAATTCCTATAGGTATCTTGGAATAATAAAAGTGACACTCCTTAAAGTCCAAATTCTTAACCTGTTAGGCTTACTTCTTTATGATATGGTTCTTGACTATTTTCCCATCATTTTCCTCTGTATAACCCCATATAGGCTGTGTCTTATGAGTATACCAAGCTCTTTCACACCTTGGGTCCTTATGCATGTTGTTCCCTCAGCCCTGACTATTCTATTTCTCTCTCTCTCTCTTTTTCTTTTTTTTTCTGGGTTGATGCTTTCAAATCAGAGCTCAAGCATCACCTTGTGGATGAATGCTCCCTTCAGTCTCCCTCCCATGGCCTACTTAGGCAGAGGAAAAAATTACTTTCTCTGTGTTCTCACCACTCCTGGTATATATTTCTATTATCGCACTTATCACATTTTGTTGTTATAACAACAAAGTGTGTCTTTGGCTTTCTCTCTCACTATTTTTGGAAGCTGAAACTGTCTTATTTCTACGAGACTGTCTTATTTCAAAATCTACTAGGTTTTCTGGGGTTATCTTTGTGGGCTGCCTTGCTGCAGAATATGAAACACGACCCATTGGCAGGAACACACCACAGCAACCACATCATTTAATATTGCATTCCTTAGATGATCTGATTCTGGACATAAAGTATTTAAAGAATAGGAGAGAGGATCTGGAAATGCTCTCTCAGATGTTTGTTGGCCCTTTTTATGGTATAACCGCATAAATCAGGGGACCTGATAGGATTGGCTATGACCAGATTCCTATCTTGTGTATTTTGTTTCACATACAAATGCATACACAGGAAAAATGTTTTTCTATGTATGCATCTCAAGCATCTCCCAAACATAGCCACCTGAGTATCTCCAAGTCCTTCAATTTCAGCAATCATTTTAGTCTTTAATGTTCAAATAAAGTGGCTTAAACGTCTCTTTCTCTTCCATCTGTAAGGATTCTTGATTGCTTGATGTTTTTCCTAATTACCTCTGATTCTAATTTCTTATATAGTAATTTAATCTCTGATTGAAACTCACCCTGTGTATCCCTTGTCCTTCCTCCTCTATCCCCACACATTCCTTTTCTTGTTGGTGTGACCTAGAGTCCTTCATTTCCCTGATGAACCACCATCATAGACTTGTGTGTGAATCAAGTGTTACTAAAGTTTGAAGAAAATAGCATAGCATATTCCAAGCAATAACTTCAATATTAATATTAGACATCACTGTCATAAAATATCAGCATTCTTTCCCTGCCAAGGGAATTCCTTACTAGCCAGAATTCCCTAGGCCAGAGCTTGCCATCTATCCTGGTCTTCATTTCTTCCATTGAGATATTCTAGATTTAGCTCACAGTTTTTCAATGTACTCATATTTCATGCAGAGAAATTTAATTGTCTCTAAACTTACTCAACCTCCAATATATCTTTTGTATCTCCAAAAACTATTGGGAAACTCTGCTAGACAAAGTGTGAT